>NC_090020.1:84746829-85051296 GCF_036417845.1 Apteryx mantelli | reverse complement strand
GGCACACTGATTTACTTTGCCTTGGGAAAGATATCTTTGAGAGCAAACGATGTTTTACTCATCCGTGTAAAGCAAAAAAATTAAATACTACAAAATCTTTATGCAGCCTAAAGGCTCTGTAATACATCAAGTGACACCTATTGTCATGGAAGGATCTATATAAATAGCTGTCATACGTGAGCTGTGTATTTATTCACTATACCGTTTGCATAAAGAGCCTAACTCGTGTGCACAAGCAGAACAACCCTTCAAGCGCTTTGTTAGAAGCTCGACTAGCTCATGATTGATTTTTAACTTGTCTTGCCTTATGAGATATATTTGCATTTTCTTCAGCATTAGTCTCCTGAGACTTAGTTTCTACCTCATTTTCAGGTGCATTTCCACATGGTTTTACACTGCAAGTGCCGCAACAAGCCGGCTACTGCAACAGCCCCAAATACCTTCCAAGGAAAAGAGCTACCAGCTGCTCAGGTTTAGTTATTTCTATAGCAATTGCCACAACTTCTAGGCCATTTCCCCATTATATTGACAGGGATCTCTGAAGCACATTAAGCTGCAACACATGGTCACCTGAGTTTGGGGGGGGAGACCGATGAGAAACATTTGTCACATCCCCAAAAGGCAGAAATACACATTTTGCTTCCTTCACAGAAGAACGTTACTCTCTGTATAGGAGCAGACTACCATTTTCTAAGTGGAATAAGAGACAGAGCTGGTTGGGGACCTTACAGTGTGGAGTTATGTTTTCCCCTACAGCGGCAGACCATCGGTTATAGGTTAATATTCCAGGAAAGGCAGCAACGCGTAGCCCAGGTTTCCCGATAGGCAGGCTCAAAGTTTAACCTCTTGTAAAAGCATTTTGATTACAGATAGATAAAGATATTGTAAAGATATTGTAAACTGGCTTGATTATATGGATTCAAAGCCCACGTCCGGCGTTACGATCACTTGCCGTCCTAACTTCTTCCTGCAACCGCAGCGCTCCCCTTGTCGGAAACAGCAAAAAAACGAGCAGAACGGGCAACGTTCTCCAAACAGAAAGCAAAAGGTAGTTAAGTACCACGATGAAGACAACTAGATTCTTCCGAAAGCAGCACTACAGGTACGGCAAGCTTTAATTTGAACAATTGTGAGGGATCTAACCTGTCGGGGGATGTTCAATATGGGGGGGGGGGCCTTCACGGCTTATTTTCTTGCTCTCCTACGGGAAACTCGCACCCAGCGTGAAAAACTGTCCCTTCACGGCTTATCTTCTGGCCATCCTCCGCCTCGCAGCCGCCCTGCGCAGCTGGGGGGGGGAAAAGCCACTTGTCAGGAGGCCGCAGCGGGCGGTCGCACGGGCCAGCACCTGCCTCCTGCGCGCGCCGCCTCCCTCCACCCGGAGCAGCACGGCCTGCTGTGCTATAATAACAACAATAACAATAATAATAATAATAATAATAATACCAGGGCAGCCCTGAGACACCGAGGCCTTGTAGCCGGCACCACCTCCGCTTTGACGCGCAGGTAAATGAGCAGCCCGGCTCCCTTCGGTATCACCCGGCTCCCCTCAACGTCCCTCAGTGTCCCCCGGCTCCCCTCGGTCTCCCCCCAGCCTCCCCCCAGTGTCCCCTCAGCCTCCCCCCAGTGTCCCCTCGGCTCCCCCCCGGCCTCCCCCCCCGGCTCCCCTCAGTGTCCCCCTGGCTCCCCTCGGCTCCTCCCCCCGGCTCCCCTCAGTGTCCCCCGGCTCCCCTCGATCCGCCCCCCGGCCTCCCCCCCCGGCTCCCCCCAGCCTCCCCTCCGGCCTCCCCCCCACTCCCCTCAGTGCCCCTCGGCTCCCCTCAGTGTCCCCTCGGCTCCCCCCCCGGCTCCCCTCAGTGTCCCCCGGCTCCCCTCGGCTCCCCCCGGCCTCCCCCCCGCTCGGGGCAGCTCCGGGCCTACCTCGCCCGGCGGCGGCTGGAGGCGGAGCCGGCGCTAGGCCCGGCCCGGGGGGGGGTTGAGCCTTTCCTGCCTCTGCCCTCCCTCCCCTGCCGTTGCGGCTTCGGGGGGTGGTTTGGGGGTGGTTTTTTGCTTGTTTTTTTTTTTTTTTTGGGGGGGGGGGGAGGGAACACACCGAACCAGCGAGCCGAGGCTGGCGGCTGCCCGCACCGCGCGCATGGTGGCTAGGGCCTGTTAAAACCTCTCTTTGGAAGGATCCCCAGCTACCTAACCCCTGACGATTCACAGCAAATACTTGCTCCCTGACTAATGAAGTCCTCCTCCCTTCTTGTCGCCGCAGGATGAGGCAGCCACGATGCCACCAGACGTGCTTTGTCACCAGAACGTCCGTCTCCTTAGGCGTCAACTGCGCTGATCGGGAACCCAGCGGCCTCGCGGGCAGAGCGCGGCACCTGGGGCTCCAGCACGCCAGGTGGCGAGGGACAGGCCACCTCCCCTCTGTCCTCGCCTTCTCTGTGTGGTAAAACGCACGTAACGGTGCTCAAGTCCCTTTTCAGGAGGCCTGTTAATGTGACGCACTGTAAAACAGCTAGACGTATTATTTCTAGAAAAACTGCTCTAAAATTTTAATTGTTTAGTTGAAAATCTAAGTACCTGTTTCATCTGTTGATCACTTACAAGGGACAGAAATGTCCTTAAGTAGATTAAGGGGGGGAAAAAAAAAAGAGAGAAAAAAAGTGGCTATTGTAGTTATTTTCGTACCAATTTTGTATAGGCCAAGCATTACTGTTTTAGAATAAATAAAATCAAATGTCATTTAGGCAAAGAGAATGTGTTTTACTAAGAAAATAGAAGACCAGAACACACATTTCAACAGTTACAATATTATAAAGGAGGAAAAAAAAAAAAACAGTTCACATTCAAATACAATTTTAATTTCAGCTGAGCAATGACCCTCCTAGATTGAGTCAACCCTAGACAGATCAGACTGGAATTGTTCTCACAAGCATTGCGATACAGAGTTATGTTTACTCGTGTAAGACAGATGTGCTTAAGATAGAAGTGATTTTCCCATTTTTATTTCCTGAAAAACTGACAAACTTGCTATGTTTGTGCGGTCTGAACAGTATTGTTATTTCCGTTTTTATTAGAAAGGAGCTATTTAAAGGACGGGTAAGTCGAAGCCTGAGATACTCGGAGGGTTATGTTCAGTTCAGTCCAGTGCCCATTTTGTGCACACCGTACAGAGCTCTCGGAGCGCCGGCAAGTCGAACACCTCACCCAGGAGAGGTTTTCATGAGTTCTGGCCATGGTCCGCTACACCACAAGACACCGAGTTCCCCACGTGCGATCTAGCTGTTAGCACGCATCCCTCGGGAGCGGGCACGAGCGAGCTGTATCATCACCAAGTGCTGCACTTCGGGGAGCGGCGACGGGAAGCAGAGGCCTGAAGTGTGCGGAGTTTTCTTTGTGTTTCACCGAGAACATCTGCAGGCTGATACCATGGTAACGTAATATTTCAAGAGTAGGTAGGTAGGTCAAGGTAGATACAGACAGAATTAGATGTCCCTTCACCAGAGGCAACTGAATTGCGTTAATCAAATTCAGCTGCCAAATGGGTGTAATTAGAGCTTTGCTCTAGATTTTCTCCTTGCTCCAGTATTCAACATAATACCAGTCCTTGCATATTATGTACATTTGTTACAAAACAGGATAGCAGTGTGCTTTGTAACAGTGAGCATCAACTTTAAAAAAAGTCCTAAAATGACAGTGGTTTTCTTCTTAAATTCAAGAATAGCATTTTTAGCCAAGACAGAACTGAAGCCCAAACTGGTTTGTTCTTACTGTCCCTATCTGAAAGTTGGTAGGTTACTTCATCTAAATCACAGAGATACTAACATCTGCACCTCTAACATCGAGGAGGGCTGGAGCAAGCCCCAAATGAAAGAAGACAACTTGAATTTTAACTAAATCCAGAGTCAGCTGAACTAAAATTCATAGTTGTAGCTGTACAACAGTACTGATCCCAATTCTCCTACAGGAGTGTTCACTAAACAGGGCTGCTAATGAAAAAAATACACAAGGTATTTTGTCTCTCTCCCTTACTTACAGGTTCTACCAGAAGAGCGTGACATAGGATTACTTCACCCCCTCCTGCACAACAGCGTGTTGGAAAAAACAGTACAGAAAACACACACACCTACCGCAGGGAAACCTGTAAAACACTGATCTGCATGTAAAGCGTCACTTCATTTTAAGCTTGGAAAACAAACACAACATCATGAAACATCAGCATTAACAAACATATCCAAGAACGTACGTGGCAAGTCACACTTTTGGTTTTAAATACATCAGACACTACATTTTAATAGTCTTCCTCTACGTGCCAGCTGTTGGCACGCTGGCATACGCTTCAGGAATATAAAAAAGCTTTGTAACATCTTTGAATGAGAGCACACATATTTCATAAAGTGAGGCCACACTCCCTTAGCTACTTTTCTTTTTAAAGACTTCCCACTTCTCCTCACCTAGATGTTGCTGCCAAAAGACCCAGCCCTGCTCCTGTTGATTTTAAGGGAACAAGTCTTGAGCCAGCCCTGAAAAGGACTAAGCATCCTCAGCTCTACTGACTTTAATGGGAGGTTTTGATGCTTAGTATTTTTCTCTGAAATGTCCTGTACCTCCAGAATTGTATCCTAACAGAAGAGACGTGAAAGACATGTTTCTATACCATTCAGAGGGCAAAAGTCACTAGGGCTGTGTGAAGAGCTACAACACTAGTCATCGTTTAGGCAAAAATTTTCAAAAAACAACCTAAGCTTAACTTATACTATGTGATGTTACACAATGCATCCTGGTGAAAGCTTTTTGTCTTTGCATGCTGCATATGAGAATTTTCTGTACTGATACAGATTAATAAATGCTTTTGATAAAGCCTGCAAAGAAAAAAAAATCAATCAGATTAAGTAGAATATGAAAAGGGATACTGTGGTGCCTTCCTAAGTGGCAAGATGAGCAGTTAGTTAATTAATTAGTTAACTGTCAGTTAACAGTTAGCTAATTGATTCAAAGATTAATTAGATTTGAAGAGTTCATCAAATCTGAAGATGAATCTATATACCTAAAAATATTCTGAAAAAGATGGGAGAGTGAAACACACTTAGAAGTTTGTGACTTGACATGTTACCTGTTGCAAATGGAAACCGATGGCTGTAAGTTGAAGGCAAAACCCTACAGTGTCTCTGTTTCAAGCTCTAGACGACCAACAGAGCCTGACTACACGATGGACACAGATGTGCGTGCAGATGAAGCCCAGCTGGGACCTCTTAGCTGACATAACTGGGACGGATTAGGGAGATGCAATCAGGACCCTGCTACTCCAGACCTCGGGAACATCTACAGCCACATTGGGGGATGACTATATCGTAACTAGAGCCTCACAGTCAAAGATAACAGTAAAAACACAACTAAGTTCTTCCTCACCTATGCAGTGGGATTTACATAAAAATTACCTAGTAACGCTTATAGCTAGGAAAATCCCGCTATCAGCCAGTTCTGGACAACACCTCTTGGCCTCCGCATAGAGAAGAGAGCAGGCAGCCCAGGCCAGGAGGAGAAAGAACTGCGTTTCGCAAAACAGGCACCTTCCCCGTCCTTGAGGCAAGCCGCTGCCAAATGTCTGCTCGGTAGCTTCCTCTGGGAACCAAAACCACTCTGGCCCAAAGCAAGACTCCTGTTGTGAGCGGGGAATATTATTTTCCCAAGTGCCAGATGTTCTGAAACCCTGAGTGCTGTCAGTGCCCGCTCACTATAAACAACGGCTGCTGCGCTCACTGCCTGAAAAAAAATCAGACCGAATAGATGGATGTGGATCTTTATTTTGTAACACAGAGTTATATTTACAGACTGCCTGCCCTGCCTCTGCAATCAGTCTCAGCCAGGGCACAAGATCAGTGCCTGCGATATCTCTGTTACTCTTCCAAGTAACCAATATTTTGTCAGAAGTGAGGAGGTGTGCGTTGCTGATACGCTTTAACACAACGATGCAGAACCTCGCTACAACAGGCTTTCAGTTCGTGCTTCAGCACGAGTTGGATTTTCAGAAAGTAAAAATAATTCAATAAATAATTTTTCAGTAAGATCACATATTTAAATACACTAAAAACTAAGCATAGCAAAAATAGATGAAAAAAGCATTCTTTGTAAAAACATCGTGTGTGTTGGTCTTTTTTTTGTATATATACTTACATATATAAGTTGCAAACCACATAAATCACACAGCTTGGCAAGGTAGCATCTAGAGCCCCACCAGCCAGCTTTTCACCTGTTTGAATAGGCTGTTCTTTCCCCACGTCACTGCTTTCTGTGTTTATAGAATCAGTCTTCTTTCCTTGCTTAGGTGAAATCTTCCAAAAGTTCACCATCCTTTTTCCCCTCACGCTCCTTTATATTAAAATCAGGGACTAGGCAATAAGGAGGAGACCGTGTCTTTTTAAGGGGCTACAGAGTCTGTGTTTCCTGTTCTATTTTGGCCCTATTTTACATGCTTTTGAAGAGACTGCATTTTCCAATGTAAATGAGGGCACAAGGCGTATGCCCGCCACAGGTAAATTCTGAGCAAGATTTACTTCATCTCTTTGGTTCTGGCTTCAAGTTTGCCAGTACATCCCTTTTAAATCTATTTTTATTTTTTTTTTGCCAGTGCAACTTTTCTTACATGTATTTATTTATTTCTGTCAGGTTTTTGTCTTTATGCAGCAAAGTAGGAGAGGGCACATCATCTCCACTTCTGTTCCTGACATGCCATTTTTTTTTTAATGGAGACTAGATTTAGAGAAGTCATAGACTGGGACTATGAAAATTTGTTGTTGCATGCTGATATAAAATAACGAAGGGCATTCAAAGCAGATGTGAACAAAATGAAAAGCAATGCACACTGTGATACCTGTATCAAATGTGCAGTACTATCACTGCGAGGAAATGGAGCCAAAATTAAACTAGCAATTTTTGTTTTCATACAAAATACCCGAGAAATGAAGCCTGTATAGGGAGAGGGGGGGATCAAGTGATCAGCTTACAACTTCTAAGCATGAGATCTTTCAAGTCTTATATTCACTGGGTTCAAACTAAAAGTATGCCGAACTGGGATCACAAGAAACATTCGGGCAAACTTCTGTACGCGTGCGTGTCTATAGCTGCCTGTAACACCTTCGGGTTTAGCTTCATCAGCTTGCGGGGAGGAGTCTTTTGTTCAAGGTGGCAACCAAGTCCATTGAGGAGCCCTTCAAGTCAGTGGTATCATAAAAACATTAAAAACAAGTCCTGTTGTGAAAACAGAGTTATGCAAACTAAAGGGAGAAAACGATCTTGCTGATTTACTTCGAAGAAACGGAACCTTAAAAAAATAAACAAATGAAACAAAAGTCCTTTGGCGCATCACCTTGGAGTCTACCGCAGATCTCCCTCTAAAGGATTTCTGTAGATTACTTCAGATTCTGCCTTTATACGATATAATTTCTGATGCAACAGCATAGCTTTGTTTCCTAAAGTCAGTAAGCGATTAATATTATTTTCAGACTTTCCAAGGATATATTTTAACTAGCTCATATTTCTCCTGACAGAAGATTTCACGCAATGATGACAATTCAGAATACAAATATTGCTGCGGATTCCGCATGTGCACACCGCACTGCTCCTCAAAGCACATTGAAAAACCAGAGCGGCCAATGAAGCAAGGAAGCCTGGACATGTGCGTCTTTAATCATCAGACAAAACAGCCCACTAGACCGCTGGATTTGTCTGAAGTTCTCCTTATTTTTTCTCGACAAATTCTCTAACGATGTCACAAATAACGCAGCGTGACAATGCCAGGAGAATTAGAAGGCTGATTATTAAAAGCAAAAATAAATGATTCTGGAAATCAGCAGTGAGGAGAGAGCTATAATTCATTATAATACTCATGCAGCTAAAACATCATTATTGGAATTCTTTAGTGTGGTGAGGGCTCTAAGCTAGAAATGCAACATCATTATTCAAATTAATTTTGGAGAGCTCTATCAGTTATGTGACAGATGCTGTCACCCATATGGTTCATCAGATACTTGGGAAGACGGGGAGAAATCTATATCAAATCAAAAAACAAGGGAGAGGGAAAAAGACAACAAAAGGAGAGAAAATAAATTACAGGTCTCAAAAGTCATGATTTAAATTGGTCTGAAAAAGGGATCCCTGCAGAGTAGAAGATGCTGCCTGAGGAGTGTATCTTCTGGTGCATCAGTGTACCTTGGACTCAGGCCAGTCATACACATCTGGCATGAAGGACTCGTATTCGTAGGTCCAAACTTTTGATCGAATGTAACGGTTCTTGTCTGCAGGTTCGGGATAGTGGAAAGCCATGTTGTTCGCGTACAAATATTCCATAACCTGAAAAGTGAAATCACCAGGCAGTTTGTGCCTTTTACTACACTCATGTAACATTTGCGCTTCCACTGGAAAATGCTCATGACTCTACGGATTGAGCAAAGGCAAACACCAAAGTCTTTTAACAATTCCTGAATGCCTTATCAGGGATCTGGAAACTTCATTTCAAAAACCAAAGGAGCATAATTTTGACCAATGATCACTGCCAAACTGAAGCATCCAGCAAAACCAACATTTTTGTAAGTGTTATTAATGGCACAAAGATAGGTCTGATTTTTTTGTGCCTAAGTATCTGGTATCCAAGTATCACGCTGTACAACTCATTAAGTTAATATACACATAAAACACTTTTAGTATTGTCAACTTTCATGCTTCACACTCACCTTGACAGCAATATAAATAGAAACTTCCCTGATATTAGACAGTGGAGGATAAAGTCTTCCTTGTGCAAGTTCCTCATCAGTCAACTGTTCTGTCAATGCCTGAATTGGAAAAACGAACAAGTTCCTATTTACTGCATCCTGAACAGGATCGATAACGTGCTAAGATGCAGGAGAGAAACAAGTTGCAGCATTCTTTACTATCGGAATTCTCCCAAAACAGCAGAATAAGACACTTCAAGTCTCAATATTCTCAAAGGTCGACACTGCAATCTGTGTCCATATCAGCAAATTCTGCTTGTAAGCACTTAGCAGAAATGAGATCCCCTGAGCACCCCGGCCAGCTGCGGGACCCCGAGGGGACAACGAGGAGGAGGGCAGGCACGCCGCCGCTCCCAGGAGGCAGGGAGGCACCTTTACCCAGGGACAAATTTCGTGTTTGGGTGTTCGGTTTATGGATGAAAATATTAAATTTTCACAGGAAGCAGTCACTTCCCACAATTTTGCTTGATCAGAAAACATTTTTTTCCTGTTAGTTTTATCCCCCCCAAAGGAAAGAGAAAATCATACAGTTTTCAGCAAGATTTGAGCTATCTCAGAAAACCTGTCACGTCATCCACCTTCGTGTCACAAGCTACAGCCTACTCTGCTTCCACACTTACCTTAGCAGCCTCTAGGAAAACCTTATCACTAATATGTCGAACACTGCTGAGGATCACAGCGAGAGCCACGCCTACAATAAAATTATTGCCAATTAGGGCCACATCATTTTAAAATATGCACCCTGCTGCCGAGAAGCTGAAAGTCATCTCGAATGTTATTTTGAAAAGTCTTCCCATGGCTTTCTACATATGTTCACAAGACTACTACCATGTGTGCCAGTCGTTTACCATAACGGGTGGCCTTTGACAGGGCGTTGGAGCTTAGGAGTTGGGGGAAGAAAGGGAGAGGAAGGAAAGGGGAAGACAGGGAAATACCCCTAATACCTTGTTTGTACCCTCACTTGCGCAGATGTAACTCAAAGATGAGCATATTGACACTTACTTTCTCCTTCCCCCCAAAACAAGCAGAGGAACTCATGCAGCAGAGCGAGACCTTTAATAACACCCTTTTGTTTTCCTAAAAACATCCAGTTGGGTGAGCTCACTGCGTACATGTCACACATGTAACCCCCCACGCCTGGCACCCACCCTTAACTGATTTTCTTTCATTCATTCTTCTCACTGAGCCTCATCTTCAGTTAAACTTCTCAGTGCTGGGAACAGGTCTCTATGCAGCTTCACCAACTGCCTAGTGCAGCAAGCGAGCCTGATTAAGGGTGCTAACAGCCTGGTCTTAAAGACTAGCAGAAGACAATTCTCTTTATTACCTGGGAAAATATAAGCATTGTTTCCCTGGCCTGGTTTGAAGGTTCGTCCATCTTTCAAGGTCACCAGCTCGAAGGGACTGCCGCTGGCAAACAAGCATCGTCCCTGTTGAGGGAAAAACAGTCAGCTCCAAAAGCTCTTGCATCATGGAGCAATCAAGTCATTATGAAATACAGGGATGCCCAAGTCCTGTAGCTCCCGGTCAGCTCTAGGACTGATTCAGCCAGGTACCCAAGCACACAGCCACATTGAAAGAGGCAAAACAGCCCTCCTGAATGCAACTGGACAAAAGCACGTACTTAAACGCCTTGCTGACTCAAATCCCTACAATCCCCGTATGACACCAGCCAAACCCTCGCTTCCCAGCAGAGCGCACCACAGCCTGGAAGAGATGAGAGAAGCAGTGAGCACCTCCTCCTCCTCCTGCGAACCTCTGGAAGGCGAAAGAAGAAAGCGTACGCATTTAACTGGGCAGCTCTCTAAGCAATGAGAGATCCCTATTTGTTTTAACGTTCATTGTTCTTTAAGACAGCAAAGACCTAGAGGAACTACTTGCATACAAAACAAATTACTTATGTGTTAATATAGGAATATTAATCAGGAACCACGGCCCCAAGTCAGAACCCACCACCTTAAGCATTGTACAAAAAGAGCAGAGTAATGGCCACTTTCAAAAGGAGACTGAAATATAAGCACAGTATGAAAGGTCACTTGTTTAGTGATGGTCGGGGGGGCAAGGAGAGGACCACTATATCATCCTGTCTTTGAGAAATGAGAGATCTGAAAGGAGTGAATAATGCAGTTTCCTTATTGTTCTTTTGAAAAATCATTTTTATCAGCATGAAATATTAAAAGCAATCCAGAGTTTTGAATGTAAAATACATCCTCCACCTAAACAACCCTTTCCTCAAGCAGCAAAACCCCTGTAAATGAAAAAAAACTTGACTTTCTCTTTGATAATGAAGATAATATTATTTTAAAATATTTAAGTCTCCCCATGACACTATGTATGAGAGCAAACTACTGAAGAAGCTGAAGACTGAGGGGCTATGCCTGAATGTTAGGGTGCTCCCATGACAACGTGCAGGTAGCAGAATACACGGATGCATTTGAGGACAGGATCAAAAGACAACGAATATTAAAACACAGCAGAAGCCCACACTCCTTGCAGAGTGGCAGAGGGCACTAGAGCACAGTCATGCTTTTACAGGTGCCATCTAGTGGAAAAAGAATAAGCAAAAGGAGGTTAGTGATGGTATCTTCATTTCATTAGCGACTTCCCGTCTTAGCTAAGATGTCAAACCAACCTGGATTAGGCTATTTCTGAGGTCGAGAGACGCATAGGGATGACACTTGTCATCATTAATTGCCAAACTTTGTTAGTTAAATGACAAAGTAAGCAAAGTTAGAGAGGATTTTCTAGGTAATTACTGTGTCTTGAAGGGAAGGATATTATTACATTCTGAAGGGTTTTTACTAATTTACTAATAAGACTGGAACGAAGTTACACCCCTTCATTTACTGACCAGGAATAGCTGCCACCCAAATGACCCATGCGTACAAACAACAGTTTATGGAAAATCATGACTGAAAGGACACAGGGACTCGATACAGGAGAAGAAACAAAGATCTTCTCTCCACTGGGCACAAGCTGTTTGAAATAGCAGTGCGCTCACACAGCTACTACTTCAGCAGAGACACTTTGCCACACCTGGATCTAAGCAGACATGTCTCGCTTCTGCACCTGATGGTGACAAACACCCCGAGGTACACATCCTCCTCCTGGAGGCTAAGCACACAGCCATGGGATGAAGGAAAAGCGAGTCTGTTCCCAGGAGACATTTATTGTGCTGTTGAGCTTTTATAAATGGGCAGGCAAAACTGAGGCTGACCCTCCCTTGAATAGTTTGAGGGTACGTTTCCCCCTGGGACCATCAGAGATACCAGGAGTGCTACGCTTGCGTGGGCCAGCTAATGGCTCGGCTCTGTAATTAGCTCCTGTTTACTTTCAGCCAAGATATTGGGACTGTGAATTTTATATCCCGAAACACTCGTACTATTCTGGCTAATCCCCGGATGCAAAATATCTGAGAGAGATTAAACAATCTTCATTTAAAAGCGTCCTCATTTACTATTTAAAGCTAAGGTCTAGATTTCGTCCAGAGGCTGTTATTTCTGCCCAGAGCTCCCTCTCCGCCTGCACATCTCTGCAGCAATAGTTGCCTCCAAACTGACGTGCCCAGGAACACAGATGAGAGCCTGAGCTCCAGCCGGAGAGGAAAGCTCTGCCCGTTGCTCTGTGAAGGTAACACCACACCACACATGAGCTTTTCATGTTGAGAACCGTACTAAAACTGGAAGGAAGTAGTTCACATTTCCGCATCAAGAAACAAGGAAAGATCTCCACCCACTCACTTTTACATATATGAGTCACTTGATTTGGGGCTGTATTTAAAAAAAAGTCTTTTCACAAGCCCCACCCCTGAAGTCTTCAGGCAGGCCCTGTGGACAGGGGAGAGATCACAGCGAGCTGGAGCCTAAGATTTAAAGGAAAGGAATTACCAGCCAGTTCAAAGTTTTAAAGCTAGCACTGTCTGCCTCGTACTGCTCCCTGGCCTCCCACCTCTTTCCCCTCAGGCTCTCTTCAGAGAAGGTTAGTTTTATATAAAAGCGGTGCAGAAGGATAAAAGGCTTACATTATTAAAGACAAACCCTAAATCTGAATACACTTACCCTGAAATATGCTGGTGGTAATGTCATTCCAAAAAAACCAAAAAAACCCCAACCCCCCCCCAAAACCCACAGCATAATTGCTTTGGGATGAGAGCGCAAAATGAGGTGCATTGATACTTAGTTCCCTCCTTTGGGCTTCTGGTGGCACCAGGGTAGGAGATACAGGCGTGGTGACAGGGGAACATGAGCACAGAGGGTCACCAGCAGAGGCCTGGGCTCGAAGCACAGGTCTTCATGGGTCACTGTTAATGACACGAGCTCTGACCTGCAAACGCTAGGAAATGACCGAGTGCAAAGCAGAAGTCTTGCTTAGATGCAAGGACATTTGCTGCCTTAAGAACTTTATCCATAACATGGCAGCCGTTTGTATTTTAAAGGTTGTTACTAATCTCTATTTTGATGTTAACATAAGCTGTTTCTTTAGAAATGAAAATAGTAAAAAATTTGGTGGGAAAGGGGAAACTGATCAAAGCTACAAAACACTCAGTACCTAATGGTCTCTTCTTAAAAGAGAAATAACAGGATTTAGACTATTTTAAGCTTTGCAGTGTGTCATTATTTAAAAAAAAAATCAAGATTTCTTTTCAAATCACCTCAATTTACTCTTCAAGATGACAAGAAAGAACTCTATTATTACGTGAAGAAATTCCACGTAATAATCTGAGGAGTTTTTGCATTCTCCCTGTCGGTAAACCGTTCTGTCGTCAAGTGCCCAACAGGTCAACGTTTCAAAACATCACATACCTCGGTTAACGTATAGGCTTCCTCTGCTGTGCATTCAGCTTTCATCGTGGGGTTACTTAGTGCAAATATGATGGGTCGCTCATTGATAGAGCCCATTGCTTTGATCACATCATGCGAGAAAAGCCGTCCAGCTCCTGCAACTCCTGCAGTAAAGGGGCACACGCGAAAATGGAATCAACACTCGACTACCCCAGGCCAGATGACGATGATTATAGATTAAGTCCATGTCACCCCCAAGGACTCTGAGCAAACCATCGCAGCCTTGTCATTGCGCAGGAGACAGAGACCAAGCACCGCGCTGATACTGGCTGCTTAAAAACCTCACTCTTCACGGGAGCATCTAATTCATGTGTTCCCAAAGCCTATTTTACGTTCTTTTTTGTATTGATCTGTGTAAAGAATGCTTATCACTGCCCTGGATAAGCAAGAGGTGACTGCAACTCTCCGAGGATGATTCATCCTAGTTGGGTGTTAACTGCGCAATGCACTTTCCCTTCATGTTGGCATTTCAGACCACACCTAAACACATAGATACAAATACATAAAAATGAATACACCAGATGTAGACTTCAGGGCAGCTACTCAGTCCAGAAAATGTTTTTCCCCCCACCAAAAAAAATGACGTGCAAAGGAAATTACAGAGTTGTAACAGGAAATATTCATAATCTCATCTGGCCTCTGGAGACAGCCACAGTTATAAATCGATACATATATAGGTATGGCAAATATATGTCAGTGACCTTATAGGTACTGGTGACCAGGGACTGCAGTATGAAACAGCTCCTTCAAGTCATGCTGCTGGCAGGATCTGGCCAGAAAAGCTGACTGGGGGAAGGGAGGAAGGCAAAAAGAGAGATATTACTCAAGTTAGGGTACTCCTGTTTATCCGAAAAGACAGTGGTTCCTGCCTCTGTTCTTTGCCTTGTTGCTGGTGTAGGGAACATGTCTGGGAAAAGAAATGTATTCTGATATATGGTTCTTATTGCTCTTCACTGGAGTTTCAGTGCACTGTGGCCACAGAGTCTCCGAGAACGTGCTCAGAGTTGTTCTAAGCAAGGTCACTGACGGGCTGGACAAGACTCGAGCAAGCCGCTAACAACCACACAAGGCGCAGAAGGAGCACCACAGCTGCGCTGAAGATACACTGAGAGATAACCTGCAGCTCAATACATTTTCAAGCAGAAAATAGCCCTCAGTTTTTCTTATTTAGCCCAGCGGAAATGCAAATCACTGTCACCAACCTCCTGGGGGCCATACTGCCAAAAGCAAACGCAGCAAATAACCAAGTCGTGGAAACACAGACATGAAAATAACCTTACTTACCAATGATAGCCGAAGGCCGGAGTACGTTCACTGCCTCTACAAACGTCTTTGGTATCTGCTCTGGAGCCTGGTGCGTAAACGGTTCTTGATTGGCATCTACTGTGTTCTCTCGGCCCTACGGATTAAAGTGGATGCCGTTTGTGAGAAGGCCACGGAAAGCACTGGCCATGTGTAACATGGTATTTCCAGGCCTGACGCACCCTTACCTGAATCAGTAAACCATATTTGTCAAACATCCAGATTTTCTTGTAGGCTTCCTCAGCAGAAACACCGCTTTCCATCATAGCCATAACAATGAGGTTTGCAATTCCCAGGGCAGCCTGACAGATTAGAGGACTTCTGTTTTTAAGGAGCCACAAAATGGGTCTGTCATCACAAACACCACCCCGTTCTAGATCGCCACAAAAATTATTCGTTTGGTCAGCTCTGAGACAAGCAACATTTGCCTAGACGGGGGCAGGTTCCTGGGATCAACAGCATCGTGTCTTTAAGCAAGACGACAGACAGCTCTCCGGGGTCCCGTGCCCCATGCCGGGCCTGTAGCAGTTCAGCAGCTACAGCAAAGTGACCCAGCTGGACACCAAGAACAAGTCATTGCTGCAGCCCTCCTGCCAAGAAACCACAGCCTAGTGTTTCGTGCCCGACTGCTTTCTGTACCTCCCTCTGCTCTTGCTGCCTGTGACAGAGGCCACATGGCCAGAGAAGGCAACAGGGCGGAAAGCGGATGCTGGCAACGCTTCCCTTTCATTCCCTCTTTCTCACTGAAACATAATTTCATGGTAAAATCTCCTTCCACTACACACAAGTCCCTGCTGCTCTGAGAAGTCCATGTAACAATGTGAAAAACTGAGCCCTCGAAAACGTTAAATGCCTTTCAAATAGTCTTCTTCAAGCAGGCACTGCCTTCTGTTAATGTATTTTAGCTGGCCTTTATATAAGAGTTCTGCAATGAGTTTCAAAGGATGTGAACGTCCAGATTTTACAGAACCAGAAAATACAACACAATACAATCTTTTGTTGTCCTAGAGACCTTAGGGGAACCCACCTCTCCTGCACCAAGGAACAGCACTTTCTGCTCTGCAATTGGTTTACCAGTGGCTCTCTGTGCCGCCAGCAGTCCTGCTAAGGCCACTGAAGCCGTTCCTACAAAAGCAACACAAACCTGAAAAGAGCTGAACAGATCTACACTGCAGATTATTCTTTTAGGCAATGTTTTTGCATATATGTTAACGAACATAAACAAAGCTCATACCTTGAATATCATCATTGAAGGTACAATATTTCTCTCTGTATTTTCTCAAAAACCGAAAAGCGTTGTGATTTCCAAAGTCTTCAAACTGGATGAGTGTGTTCTGGCCATACCTGCAGAACATGGGAAATATTCTTATCACTAGACACACGAACAAATTCTTTTAAAACAAATCCTGCCCTTAATCAATTATCTCTGGACAGAAGATCTCCTCAGGCTTTTCACTGCTTAAAACAGTTCCATCTCTGTTCTGTGCGTACTTAATGGATAACTACGAACAGCATGTTCCAAGTCACAGAGAAAATCACTACGGAGCCAGAAATACAGCCCATGTCTCCTGTCTTCTAGTCCTATCTTTATTTCTTAAACGACTTTCAAGGACAGTGTGTCATGGGCTCCTTCTGCCAGTAGTTTTGGCCATATTCTTGTGCAGAAAATTCAGTGTCATACCTGTCTGTAATGGCTTCCATAAATTCATCAATTAGGTCATCATAGACCCGCGAGCGATCCCTTTTTTGGTACAGGCCCATATAAAATGGATCTTTTAAGAGTGTCTGAAAAAAATAAACCAAAGACAGCAGCAGGATGAGTCACTTCCTCAGTATACACTTCCCAGTGTTCACAGTAACACCTTTTGCACTGTTCTCAAAGATACTGCATTTATACAGCCACTTTAACTGCCTCCAGTCTATATCAACACTCAGTAATATCAGCTGGCACTTGAGGTTGGTGATGGCTGCCTTTACAATGGAACAAATCAATACTGTGAGCAATAAACTGCTTTAATAAATCTGATTCACATTTCCAGCCTCTTAAAGTCAGGTCAACTTGACCGTCTATTTTACAGTGTTCCAGCATTCAAATTACTTCCAAACGCACCATTTCACTGTCACATTAACGCGAGTTTTTCAGTCATTGATATAAAACTATAAAGCGAATTGCCTTTAAATAAAATATTTGGTTTCATCTTGAAGTGCTCAAATAAAAATCTCCTCTTATAGTACTAAATACTTTTAACAATTATAGGGATAGTTTACGGCAGGCGAAGTTTAGTCAAACTCACTGTATTATCAGTTCCGACGTCGATACACACAGGCAAGCATTTATCTGGATGTATGCCTGCACACGCTGTATACAGACACAGTTTTCCTACTGGAATTCCCATTCCGTAGACACCTAGGTCTCCAAGACCCAATATTCTTTCTCCATCAGTGACAACAACAGCCTGCAAACAAAAACAAGTGAAGTTATAGATGATTGCTGGCATTTATAAAGTTTAGAGCAATATTAACTGTGCTTTTTCCAGGCAAAAATTCAGGTATGTTTATACAGTTAAACCAAATAAGAATAGATTACAAAGAATTTTTTATTTGAAATGATAATGCTTTACTCCTTGCTCATTTTACCTAAGCAGAAAGGAGACAAGACAATGTTAGAATCTGCTAAGCTCCTGTTCGTTTGCTGAAAGCTACTGCCCAAATCCCTGAAAGCCAAGTGGGAAGAATCCAGGCCACTGTGTGGAGGAGCAGCTTGTAACTTCGGTTTATGATTTCCGCTCCTAAATCCGGCCAGCAAGAAGTCTGGATGAGCATCATCCACCTCACCTGCTTTTGTGGGTTTGGACCCAGCTGGGTCATACAGATTTAATGGCAAAACCTGGGTCTCCCAGCCACCACTTCTGTGTTCTTATCTGAGGACAAGATCACCTCTCCCATCGCTATGTAACGTAATAAATCAGACCCAGAGGTGCATCCCCTGGCACCCAGGATGCGATGATAAAGTAAAACAAAAGATTGGCAAACCTAGTTCTGATCATCACTGTTTGCTCAAACTGTAAACCTCTCATTTATAACAAAATACAGCTCTTCAAGATATGCCTTGTTTTCATTAACTATACTTGCCATCATTGTCAAACAACTGCCAAGGATGCCTTATTTAGCTTTAAAATTGGTTGATCTTTTACGGAAATATTAAGAAGCTCAACTCAGATTAAATAACAATTAGGAAAAAAAGAATTATATACTGGTAGTACCTTAACGTCATTCTCTGGCCAGTTGTTCACAATTGATCTTATATGACCTCTGTCTGAGATAGAAATAAATAATCCTCTGAAAGAAAACAAACAAACCAGAAATATTTTATAGGTGGTAACTAGAAATCTCACCTTGCTTTGTAAAACAAAATTTTGAACAGTAAAATTTTCACGAAAATAAGCTATAAGTGTTGAAATCAATTACATGAAACAGTGAAAAGACAATTCATTTCTAATGCTTAAGTACATCTGGCTACTGTAACACTCTAAAACAAGAACAGAAGCAGAGAAAATTCTGTTCACGATGCTGCCTGGATTTTACAGCACCGCCGAGAGCCAGCTTAAATACTCCAGCAGGGCAAAACACCTCCGGTGTTCGCTTCAGCAAGACGGGACAGGACCAGCTCTCCCCTGGAAGGACACAAGAAGGGAACGTGGCCCTAAGCCCGCTTTTACCTTGGTGCATCTCTCTTCACGACGTTACAGAAGGAGAAAAGAGGGAAAAGCAAGGAAAGACAGGGACTGACCAAACTCCGGGGACAGAACAGCGCTTCCCAAACTGTGGGCAAAGGGGAGGGGAGGAAAAGAGGCAGCAAGGAGCAGGGGCGAAGCGCAGAACCGACTACAGCTCTTCGACTTGCAGCAAGCCATTCGCAGGCAGGAGGAAAGGGGGCACGAAAGGCCCAGGGCAGGGTGTAACGATAAAATAACTTGGACAGGGCTGGTTCTGGAAAAAAGGGAGCACATCCCGAGCTCTCATACGTGTTGCAATTTGTGGCCTAAACAGCTTCTAGAGGGGGACGGCTTTCAAACTGGCCTGTAATCCCCATGGAGGGGAGGAAGCAGGGAGGAAGTACATAAGAGCTAACTGCACATGTATGACATCCCCTGCCCCAGATTAGGAGCAAAAAATGTCCATTTTTTACTGTCTTTGTCACAGCAGCCGCACTGCGCAGTGGAGTCCTTATGGAAGCAAAAGATCAGCCCTTTTCTGCACAGCATGAAAGCCCTCAAGTAAGAGCGCTTTGGAAATATGTAGAAATATCATGGAAATGAGCTGAAATGAATGCTAATCTGAACCGGTTTCCTCAATGTGCAGCTAATATCCTGAACCGCTGTTTTGAATCGCTGCTGAACCCAATTCAGACCCCAGCCAAGCATACTTACTGCTTCCAAATAACCGAAAACAGGCTTCTGGTAGCAATCACCTTAATACAAGGAATATCGCACCCAACAGGGTACGCCGAGCCACCTCCAGCCGCGGTCTCTCCTTCCCTGCTTTGCCAAGGACTCTCCCTAAACCACGGCTCACCAGCCTCTGCTTCTGCACCCAAGATGTGCTGACCAGCTGCTCTGCAGCCTATCGTAAGAGCCTCTCCAGCGTGGGGAGCCTCGGCCACTTCTAGTGGGAAAACGCTGGCCGCAGCGTCGGTTCTGGCAGGGCCGCTGTTAGCCTGAGCTTCCTAGAGCAAACCTGCCGCTGCGCCCGCTGTGCAGGATGGGCACGCGCTCCCGTTCCCGCATCTCTGCGCGGGCTGCGAGCAGGTTCGCCTTAACTGGTGAAGCGCAGAGGAACGTATCTGATGAATCTACCTGAGGTTTGCCCTCCTTAGCAGAGCGTCAGACCAGAGGACTTCCAGCGATCCTTTCAATCCGTATTTTTCTCTGAACGCTCTGCTCTTATCCAGATCCTCAGCTCCACGGATGTGATTTCAAGAGCTGGAGAAAGTCACAGCAATCTCCTGGGAATGCAAGAGCTGCACGGCCTCCTGGGGAGAGCTGGAAATAGGGCTGAAGCCCTGCACTTGTGTGTCACATTACCTCTCCCATTTTCAAATGTTCTTTTTTCCAAAAGAAACTGGGTCTTCAGTTGTTATTTAATGAATTGGCCTAACTTTAATGTAGCTGAATCCAAATGAAAATGAAATAAAGCATTTCCAAACCTCAGGGAAGTATATAGAGAAAAGGGCAATAAAAATAGTAGCACTATATACGTATCGTTCTTACTTTGGTCTCCTGAAGATGTGTCCATACTGGGAACAGGCAAGGCCTACTGTTGGTGTATATACAATTGGCATTAACCGCTCAATATCATCTTGTAATACCCTATAGAATAATTTTTCATTTCTCTCTTGGATTCCCATTATGTAGATATACCTGTAATAAAGCAAAGAAAAAAAATTAACTTATGTTTCACATTTATGTTTATGTAAAACAATGTGAAAAATGGCAAAGCAAAAAACCAAACTTGCTACATATTATATCTTCATGAAATTCTTTCCTCCACTCAAGCCGGGCTTTGAGAACTAAACAAAAGTTGGAAAGGAAAGAGTAGCAGTACTAAAAAGCTGTAATAAAAATAACTGATATGACATACCACGCATGCTAACAAATTAAGGCACAAAACATGCATTATGATATGAGATAACCCATGGATTTATTACAGGATGCAGCTGGGAGTCTCATTACTGTTTAAAAAAAAATCAGTGAAAGAATTTTTCAGCTAAAAAAGGAGGTCTTGACAGTAAAGTCTTCTTAATCCTAACATTAACACAGCTTCAAAACTAACCAACTCCTAACAAAAGTCCGCTTTGAAGGACATAACTCAGTGTGTACATTAAACCTTCATTTTTGCCAATTTATATACCAGCTTATCACGTACCAATTCACATCATTTAGCTGACTGGACAGCATACACATCATTAATCAGGGATTATCTTAGGTTACAGCGACTGGATGCTTTGCCAATGTAGATGATTTGACCGTTTCAGATCAGCAGGTGAAATGATGTGGGTTTAAAAGTTATCTTTCAGTTGTCACGAGAACAGAGTTTTGATGGCCCAGTATGCTTCAAATCATTCTAATGCTACTCTTGCCTCTATGAGGCGGCATATTTTCCTGTGCAAATATGCACATGTTTATATGAAAATGGTAACAAAATGCTAAAAACATGCCATTCTAACAAAACAAATCACCTTATTTTTTTTTCATCCAACCAGTGCGTTAAGAATCTGATCTCACAGAATTACTCAGTAAGAGCCTCAAAATATTAAGGCCATAATTTCCTTCTAGCAATAATTACAATATAGGATAAACACTATTTTTCACACTTAATTAGCAAGTTTCTAACTTTCCGAAATTCACACATATTTTTCTGGTGTTCTCTAAAGCTAAAAAAACAGTTCTGTGCTCTGACAACCTGCCAGCCAAATCTTCCATATTACAGAAGCATAACAGCAAGGTCTTCAGCAAGCTGCAGCCCCGCAAGTCTGCAGCTCTGTTACGGGCAAATTTGTGCATATTCTTTTTTGGTACCTCATGACTATGCGACGTTACAAAATTGCTCCCCAACCTCATTTAGTTACATAAGGGACTGATGAACGAAGTTTGTGCAAAACGGAAAATAACCTCCAACAACTGGAAAACCTAGTGGAGGCCAAGAAAACGTGTGTGGTTATCCCAGTGAAGTATTTTTACACCCATTCCCATCTAGCAGCATGACAAAGCAAGGCTGGAGGAGTGCTTACTTTTCCAGGGGGTCATTCATTTTTGCCAAATTCTTATGGAAGCGCAAGGCCTGAATGTCTTGTGTCTCTATTTTAGGAGGTAGAAGTCCTTGCAACCCAAGCATCTGTCGCTCGTGCAATGTGAAGGCCATGCCCTGAAAACAAAAGAGAGGTGAGAAACATGTAGCAGTTGCTTTCTAGGAGTTCTGTTTATAATGTATTTGCCATTTCTGACTATCCACTTCCAGGATACCCACGCACGCTGCTCAAAGTACGCCAAGTGTTACTGGACCAATGTCTCTTTGGAGGAAAAAAAAATCTTGTCCTATTTTACAGGGAGAAAGGAACAAAGAAGCAAATATTACACTGTCTGGCAAACAGCAGCACTGTTTGCAAGAGCTGCGTTTTTGTCCATACTTCTGATAATCTAGCCAGACCCTAAAAAGTTATTGAATTGCCCTAATGCTTCTACTGAGATCGTATCTCAACCCAAATCCTCCCTTTTTGATTAGGGCTAGTGCTAATCTCTTAATCGCTTCAATTTTCTACTACCAAAAGGTCTTATTTGTAACAAATTAAGTTTCAGAAGAGTTGAATCACAAAAATATCCCACCATTTCCATTCTTCTCCCTTGCAAGGTGGACAGAGTTTTACTTTAAAAGTTGAAGATCACTGCTGAAAGAAAAAATAATTTTCAACCTTTTAATATTTTGGTTTAAAAATTAATTGCAGCATACATTAGGCCCTAACATGACTCTAATCCTTAAGACGTTTTGAGTTATTTAACACCATTCCAGCAGGCATTAACTACTGGCACTGCACTTAATATACTTCACGGCCTGCTGTGAGCTACCTGTTAGTCAGTGGAGATAGAGATTACAGGGCAATTAAGCCCTAGGCATAACTTTGCAAAACTTCGCTGATACGAAACCAGACCTCAGGACCAAAGTTGCTTGAAGTGCTAACCCCATTTGTGCAGCAACTGACCCCAATTTAAGTTTGCTTCTGCCAAAAGAAAAATGATAAATTTTCTTTGCTTGAGTTTATTCAACGGGGTCGGTTCAGTGAATGGTTAATCAATATTTGAGAAAGCAGGAGCTGAGGAGGGAGGAGAGCCTTCCCTGCGCCACGGCGCTGCACTTGCCTACTTTAGAATAACAAAAAATAAAATCAGCAATTAGAATATATGTATTTTCACCTCTGCAGATGGTCGAGTAGACTTTTATAGGTATTTGTATAAAGCGTGCATATTCTTAACAAAAGACCCTGTGGTTTACAGAGGCAATATAGAGGCTACACTTCATTGTAATTTAGCATACTTGAATCATTTATAACCAACACGGATCAACTACACCTTAGGAAAATCCATAATTAAAAATAATTGATTTTGATTTATATCATTTTTCTCTTTGCTTATTCAAATCACATTTACTATCAGTTATTCTGACTACACAGTTTGAAGCAGTCCACCTGCTTTTTTGTACTAATCGTACACTATATTCTAAAGTAAGAAAATATTTGAAGATTTAGAAAGCAAGCTGGTCTACTTCAAGGAAGAAAAAAAAAAGATAAAAAAAAGCTTAGAAAAGCTTCAAGTATTTAACCTCAAAATAGCTCAATCCTCTACATTTCTAAGATTTCACTTTCAATGTAACAGACGTGACATTTAATAATAAATTCAATTTATCTTTTTCTATTATCTGAGTCATTTGCATTTTTTTTTTCCTTTCCTCACGTAAATGTTATGCTCACGTATTCCTCTGATACTTTCTGTAAGCGAATTTTGGATTACGGCTTATTCCTGATCTTCTGACCCCGGCTGCTTATCGTTTGCTGGGTGTCACAGTCACTGCAGCCACGTGACGCCTTTGCTGATAAACGATTTGAGGACTCAAACGTTGCAACCGAGAACAAAACCAGCGAGCAGCAGAGGCACGAGGCAAACCAAGAGGAAGAAGCACCAAATGCCATCTTTTCCCCTCAGTTCTAACACATTTCCTCAGCAAGATCGTGAGTATTCAGATGAATGCAAATAAATCAGAGAGAGGAACACAGCTGAATCAAAACATATTGCAAAGGATTTTTGGACCTGCTCTCAAACACTTTTCAAAGGAGTTCAAAGGATTTTTTTGTCCAGACATACTTATTTTTTTAACCTTTGGAATTCAATATACGAATGACTAATTATGGTACTAGTTTATGTTGAGAGTTAAACAAAACCCCATCAAAAAGCTAGTCAAGTGAATCAGCGATACGAGACTTTATTTCCAAACTACACTATTTACTTTCAATCCAGAAAAATTACTTCTAACAGCATAAGTTCAGTGCTTGTAAAGAACCTGCTTTAGTTTCACTTCTACACCCGCCACAAGATTCGTCAGAAGATCCTCGAGGAACGTAAGGACGGCTGTCGAAGCGGCGTGCGCCTGAAGCGTGCAAAGCCACGGATCAGCTCTCTTCCCCTTCTCCTTAACCCTCTCGCGACTTTGTTACCTTTATCAGTTTATGCCTTTTTAAAAACAACCATTTCTCAGTGCATACCGCATTCCGGATAGGAAGCTAAGCACAGCTGGGAAACATCTGTAATATTCTGAAGGTTACTTTAGGCACTACAAAAAATAGAAGCGATGCCAAAAGATTTATGGTGTTAAGAAGAAGAAAGAAAAAGGTAAGTCTCTTAGCAGGAGAGATATAAACACTAGTCAATAAAGTCACTAATGTCTATGTGGTCTAAAAGCCAGAATCCCTTTAGTGGTACTTTACCTACCGTTTACTAAAATTTTACTCTAAACCAGCTGAAATACCTCACTAGCAAAACTACACCCTCCCTTTCAGAAACTATTCATAAAATCCCTTAAAATAAAATCTGTTTAATTCCTGTTATTGGCACAGACACTGTGTCACGACTCTCTCTTAATTTCCCTGTACAGTAAACCCAGTGACGATATACCGTCTGGGTCCTCAATACTACTACCAAATGAGCCCTTAGGTTTGTATTAAGCAGAACAGCTACCCATGTTTATTCAATTTATTCACATTTTTTTCAGTCTACAGGCAACCTGGATTTTCAGTGTATCTGGAGTTAGAAGAGCTTTAAACACAATGAATTCTCTGAGTGGTACTAAGTACTGCCAGCTGTTTGCTTATGAGTACGACAATTAAGTCTTACCACATTAAAAGATGCATTTTAATTTCTGCCCAGGCCTAACTCAGAGAAATCTGAATGCCATCAGCCTCCCTACAGAAATTTAATCTTCACTCCAGCTAGAACATAACAAGTTTAGTCCAGAACAGCACTACAAAAAAACCCTGAGCCCTTTCCAAGGCTTGCTGTGTTCGTTATCTTGGTCCGTGACCATCGGCTGCTTCTTGGTTTGCATTCGGGACTTCGGGGTCGTTCCCTGCGTAGCACCTGGCGGGATGGAGATCTTCCTCAAACTTGGTCTGCCTAAGAGCTGCAGTATTACAGACTTACCAGCCTCTTCCTCTCGTTTTAGCATCTCCGGTGCGGTTTGACAGAACCGGCTCCCAGGGAACCAGGGGGCATCAGGAATTTGCAACGCTAGGACTGATGTTCTCAAAGGCACTGAAGATCCCACCACCTGCTCCGGTGCCCCATTCCCATTGGTTTCAGCTGCGACTGAGCACCTAGACACTGTAACGATTTGGGCTCGGGTCACAGGAATCACTTTTTGGTTCCATTTGACCCACAGAGTCGGGTGGCCTTTCTCAGCGGGTTTTGCACCGACTTACACTTAGATTAGTTTCCTTAATCCTCTTTACAGCTTAGAAATAACAGGTGTCCTCTTCAGACAGTACAGACAAGGCATGGACTGTACCCAGGAAAAACCCAGCACACTTCAAAGACTACAAATGAAATAATTAATACACACGGACAAATTTATCAGACTAAGATCAACATAATGCTGCAGAAAAAAAGCAGGAAAATGAAGTGTTGACAGGGTTTTTTTTTAAGTCAGGACAAGCTCCCATTTAATCACTGCATACAGTGTCTTTAGTGCTCCAGCTATCTGGCGCAGGGACCTTGCTTCGGCCCTAACGACCGGACTCTGCTACACAAAGCTAACGGTGCTATAAATACCAGCATATAAAAATTCTGGTTGCCCACTTTGCACGGAGGTGAAGAGGAGAGCAGAATCTTGCCATAACTTTCATAGCACCCCTGAGTAAGTAAAACCGAGAGCTTTCTGAGCAGAAAAATATCAAGTGAGAAAAAAAATTAATAATAAGGCTTGAGGGAAAACTGTATAGGAGGGGATATTTTTACCTGGTATCATAAATGCTCTGAAGCATTTTGAAAATCAGTATAGTTTACAACAAATAACCCATTCAAAGCCCCTGATAAAGACGTAAATGCAGAATATATCCAAATGCAGCTAGTGCTAGGAAAATGAGAGTCAGCCTACTTCACAGGGGAGATTTAATGAAATGGTTCTCATGTAACTTTTAATCGTTGCCATAACATACTCAGCAGCATATCCTACACTTTGAAGTAGTACCATAAACTAAATTTTCAAAATAAAGGAGATTTTACTTGGGATTGTGGGCTTTTTCTTCTCTTAAGTGTGCTCCTTTGGCTAAATCTCAAAGTTCGCTATTGCACAACATGTCTCCAGTGCAAATTAATAAGGTTCACTCATACGAACCAAAGGTGCATTTGCTATCTGAAACATAGATTCAAAGTTTATCTGGGTTTATATATACAGTATATAATATGCATACCTCCTTTGATTTTTTTTCCTCTTTCATTTTTCAAACTGAATTTAACATCTTTCATCTTCCACAAACAGCATTTTGTACTGGCAGGGGGGCTAAAGTCCAACATAAAGTGCAAGCTTTTTATATTTTCCTGTCAGTATGCCTTAAACCCTGTGCTGAAGCCACAAGGGCAGGGCTACTAAAATGGCCAGCTGCAGCCTAGATATTAACTGCAATAAAATTATACAGTTAGAGCTCCCCCGCCCCATATCTGCTCCCTGCTTCTGCAGGCAAAGACACCCGCAGTTCTTGTACCACATCTGTATGCAGGGGACCAGCTGCAAGTCACTGCGGCTGCTGACCAGATTCGGCCAACCAGCATTTATGAACGATCTGGGTTCAGCTGGAGCTTTTCCTCCCCAAAACAGAAGCCTTTACAAACCAGCAAGCAAGTCATCCGGCCCCTTTGGGGTTTGCTTCCAAGCACGAACGGTCACGGTGAAGTTGCACTTTGCCAATCGCGAGCGCAACGGATTGCAATGGATCCCCCACCATTTCGTCTCAACCGTGCAGCGTCAGTGAGCACTGCAGAGACAGTTCATTAAACTGCTATCCGTAACCGCACAGATGCCATTGCTTTCGGTCTCCTTTAATGGCCTTAACCCCACAAATCTCAAAACCAAGACAACTGCCTTCCTTCCCTCACCTGCAACCCCAGCAACTCAGGAGCTGCGAGCAGAATAGCTGATCCAAGCTAAACGAGGCGTAATACCACTTATCAGCTTTGGCACTCGTAGCACCTTTTCAGGCAGATGATAAAAGCTGGTTACAGATTAAACAGATCCATCTTCTTTCCGCATCTGAATCCTCTTAAAAGCAGGCAGATCTTCAAGGAAGCTGATAACAGCTTTAGAAGCTGCAGATGCGTGGCCATGTGACCTCCATCCAACAACCTCTCCATCCCCAAACCAGCTCGGCAGGACACAAGACTTGTGGTGGGACTCTTCTTTTGGGCTCTGTGTGCGCGAGTTTCTAAGTAGCCTGTTTCTAGTAGCTTCTGTCAACGTTTCCTGCCTTCTAGGACATTTCTTTGTGACTGACCAGGAACTCCCGTAATATTTCAAACACTGCAATTCCCAGCAAGATAAACCCCACCCCTTTCAGTATGTCTGCACACCCTATTTATCTTGGTTTCCCAAGAAAACCAGGAAGGCAGATGGGCATTGCTTATTCTACACCTTGGCTGCTCAACCAAGCAGCTATGGTCTAAAAAATTTCCAAACAAAAGAAACCAAACGTGTCTAGACCAGTGTGGTAGGAATGGGCAGAGGAAGGAGAAAGGGAGCATTTCTGGTTAGATCTTCATTTTTACGCAACCTTTCCTCACGTTCTCTTGTCCTACCCCATTTATTTTGCCCAACTAGCTTTGTTTTCTTTTTTTTATTCTGAATTGGAAATACCCTGTCTGGGTATTTGCCAGAAGTCAGTCAGACCATGTATATCTTTGATAAGAGACCGATTCTTTAAACACAGGTAATCTATCAGAGTTTCAGTGATGTATTCAATAAGGCATACAGGAAAATAAATTGGGCTGAAAAAGCTGGAAATGAATACAGATGAAAATGCGATTAATGGTCTAGCTAAAGACAAGATAACAAATTCTGTGAAAAGATGCCTGCCAATCTGGAGAACAGGCACTAGGACAGGCCCTCAGGAATTGTTCTGGGGATAAATCTTAAACTGACCATTCATGACACCATCAGCAAATTCTTAATTTATTTTTTAAAAGATGTCACGTACTCACACATACATGTGCCCAAGCACGTATGCATATAAATATGTGCGGACATATGAAATGTGCTAAAGATATTTGCTGAAGGGAAAAATTTGGGAAATACTGTCAGGATATGAGAGCAATACTGAAGAATGAAGTAACCCCGCAAGATTGAGGAACAGAATAATATAAAAGGGGTGATGGAACCAACCACGCACAACGCAGTCAAGCGCACAGAGACTAACAAGAACTGACACAAGACAGAAAATTGCCAACTGACAGCAACTAAAATACAGAAAGTGTCACAAATTATGCAGTCTCTCCAATTTGCTGCAGGCAAAAAGAAACCAAGTATGTGAACAACGTTATAGGTCACATATTTCCAGCGACGATAAAGACACACCGATGCCATTCTACAGGGCAGCATGGACATCACCAAGATCAGGGGTCATCATCCGTTCTGTGCTGGAAGAAGAAATCCTGGCCCATGCGTGAGAACCCCACGCATTACCGCAACACAAGTAACAACTGACTTGCCAGTATTAAACAAATGAAATTGTTTAAGTGCCAAAAAATGCTGCTTCCATGCAGTAGGGATCAGCAGCACAACATAAGGTCCTGAAGCCAATTAAGTAGAATTTGAATCCCTGTCACAGAGCAGTTCAGCAGAAATCAAACATCACGGGAGACTGTAAATATACATCGATGCCAGCAACGCAGCTACAGTATGTTCTGCAATTGTTTGGCCGCAACAGCAAGGGCATTACCGATATAGCGCGTGACCTTTTCTGAGCTGCCCTGACCACAAATATCTGAAACCCGGCCTTGAAACACAAAAGCCTAAGACAGTTAATGCAGGCAGGCTGCACCTCGCAGGAGCCAGGTAAGGCTGGGAAAGACAAGGAAAAAAAAAACCCCAAAACCCCAGCTCCAATGGCAAAGCAGAGGAGCAGATTAATTTGCAGATGGGGAAGGGGTGCTTTTCCATCAGTGATGCCGGTGTCTTACAGTTCTTATTTTAGGCCCCATGCACATTAATGGAGTCGAAATGTTTTGTAGAATAACTCAATATAGGTTATAAAAATTAAACATAAGCAACAAAAAAACGAGTTATAAAATGCTGATCTCAAGTCACCAGCAAGAGATATCGAAGTCCATCATCTGTGTGTGTGTGTATATACATACATACTCATATATGCATACACACACACAGAGGCACGTATGAGGCAACCAGGGCAAGAAGAGCAGAAAGGGTAGTTTCCCTGTTTAGTCAATCTTTTATTTCTCTGCTGAATTTCCAAAATAAGTTTCTACATACGTACTACACCCAACCACCAAGCAGTATCACTTAAGCACTCTACAGGTCTGTTCAAACAGGTGTCAGCCTTAATGACAGACTGACTAAAGCAGAGCTGAACAAACAGGCAGGAAGTTTTTTTCCTCTGCCCAGTATCGCTTCTTGGAGCCATTTAAAAATTATTTTAAAAAATCAGCTGCTATTAATGAGCACCTCTCTGCTCTTCCCTCCTCAAAAAAAAATAATAAAAAAAAATACTGCACTGTGCTCAGTCCCCCACAGAACTGCTCCAGGCTTAAAAAAAAAAAAAAAAGAAAAAAAAAGATACTATCACCAGAAAAACAATAAGAAATGACCTACTGTTTTTGTTTCTGACCACTGTTGCATAATCAGCACTTGAAAAAGCTTTCAGGGCTTGAAATAATTTCCTCTGGCATGGCAAAGTGTCAGAAAAGTCTCGAGATACCCCATCGTGACAGATCGCACCAGTCTATCCTTTTCTCCTCCCAACACTCCCATCTCACTTTTGCTTTTGCAGTCAGCCGGACTCTAGCTACCACAGCTATCTCCGTATTTATGCAACCCGCATTCACACAATATTGAGGCATCTCACCCTGCACTGCACTGTATAAGGCAACGCAAGCAACTTTTGGTCTTCCTTCCTTCTTTTCAGGACACTGAAGAGTGACTCTTCCACCAAGAAACACTGGAGCGACTCTCCCCAGAGTTATGGGTGGGATACAAAGAGATGGGGCTTGTATTTCTTAGCTCGATTCCCTCGCCCTTTCCCCCGTAACTTTTGAGCCCATTGGCCAACTTCTACTTATTCTGACAGTAAGAGAGGGACAAAGAAAAGAAATTCCAACAAATTTCAATTAAAAAAACCCTGCTGCGTGGAGGAAAGAGGCAGCCTAGTGCCCCCACCGGGAGAAAGGCCGCGCTGAGCGCAGGGGTTAGGTGCTCGGCTGCCAGCTGGCCACTTCACGGCAGCACAGGCTGCTTCATGTCTGGCCAGGGGACACGCGAAGGAGCCGGGAATATCAGCCAAGGTCATGGGAAGGAAGGGAAGGAAGTTTACAGAGAAGGGGAAATTTGAAGCATGACAGGAGGGGGAGGGGGAAAAAAAACAAAACACAGAGAACGGGGAAGAAGAGAAAAGCAAGACCTCAAAAAGCGCAGGACAAAGCCATGGAAGTCCAGCTTTGCCAGTTCCATTGCTCATAAAATACCCTATTCAAGGCAGCTAGGTTTGTCACCCTTCTTGACCACTTTAGATGGCTTGGATTAACTGCCGAAAGCCCTCATCTTATTTCTCATTAGCTTTAGTTTAAAGGTTGATCGTTTTGTTATTCCCAAAGACTACTACTGCTCTGGAAAAAAAAAAGGAAATTGGGGGTAGGGAGTTGGAAATGTGAATCTTTTAAGAAAGCAGCTTTTTTTTCCCCACAAAGAGAAATTCCTCCCAATGCATGGAACCAACATAATGTCTCTACCTCCCAGTTATCTGATTTTCAGAGGCGCTCTCTCTCTGACTCTCTGCACAGAGATGTTTCTAACTGACGTGGCTTGGTCCCATTTCACAGTCCGGCAGGTGAAAACCAGGACTAGGACTCGGAGGCTAATACTTTCTATCACTAGCAAGTTTGAATTCAAAATTACTTTTGCAAACTATGAAGTAAGGCTCATAATCTGCTAAAATATTCTTGGGATTCAAGCAGCCAAAAAATTAAGCCAGCAATCAGCGAGAATCACCGATTCTTAATTCGGCATGAGAGAGCAGCAGGATCGGTTGTGTAAACCACAGCAAACCGAGGGAAGTGCAGGCTGACAGAAGCAGAAAGCGTCACTGCAAGTCCCTGTATTGTAGTTCTCCAGGTAGTAAACTTTAAACAATCGCTGGCTCCTCCATCTTTTGTACCTTTTTTTGGCTGTGGCCCAGTACAGCTCCTTGACCTTAAAACTGAACACCGCTTCAATCCTAGAACAAGGTTCACTGCGCAGTTGCCAGCTGAAGATAAGATGCTTGATAAACGCACGCCACCAACCTTGTTTGTTCGCGGGTTTAACATCAGTGGCTTGCCTTTTTCTTTCGTATGTGCACTGCGACATGCTGTTGCGCAGGGAGTGGCAGCTACTCTTAATCGGGAGAACATCTTCTTTTTTATACTGCACCTGGGAAGAAGAAAAGAAATCATTCAGATACAGATGTTGTCAAACTAATATTCATATTTCTACGTTATCTGTTGTAAGAGAAATAGGTACACGTTAGATAAGGCTCCTCCTCACTCAAACACTGTGATAATAACCCAAAATTGCCTCGTTGCAGCCGGGACGAAGAAGGAAATCTTTATGATGAACAGAGCATGCCAGTGAGTACAGAGAACATACAGGGAAACTAGCACAGCTAGCATCGTGCTGCGGGCTGCAGTCAGCGGCATTTACTAGGTATTGTCTTGTAGCTGCACCCTAAACCTAGGGCGGAAAATAGCCATTAGCAAATATTATCCTTCTGCGGTGACCCACGTAACTGGCACCAGTACAAGGGCCAGGGAGGACAGACTGACTCGGGCTAGTACAGCAGGAAAATTGAGGTTGCATTTCTCCAATACCTTTCTGAAAACAAAATCTACTGGCCTGGGCAACAGAAAGGAGAGCAAGCATGTCTCTAGGCCTGGTACAACTAGATTAGGCAAAAACTGTAAAACAGCTAAACATTTATTGAACCTCTGGATTCCATCCTCGATTTTTTAACTTCCAAACCTAAAAAAGAAAAGTTATTTTCAGAGGCTGTATACCTTTTCAATAAAGGAAATGTTTCCCTAACAGATTCAAAAATTTCTTAGCGCCACTCAAAAGCCTAGCTCTTAATACTGTTAGGTGATGACCACTCTCAAATCCATTTTATTCAATTATTTTTAACAAAATGCTCTTTGGAGCAGAAATTATTATTTATTACATGCTTGTATAACACAGTGACACAAGAGGACATGTCCTGGACTTGTCCCTAAATGCTATTTCAGCAACATTCAGAGACAGAACAGCAGTCACACCTCAGGACTTTACACAAGACCACAGCTGTAGGCCTCTATAAACCCGGATTAAGATCGCGGCTCAGAAAGGACGAGGCATACGTCGCTCGGGTGCAGCATCGTGCAGGATCCGGACAGGGGGAGGACGGCAGAGGGGAAAAAACCTTCAGTATCAGGTGCATACGATCAGGGAAAAAAGGTAGAGCCCCTGGGACAGCACGGCAGGGAACTCCTCTCTCTCCGTTGCCGGGCCTAAGGGAAGGAAGGGGTCTCCAGGGCTTGCGGTGAGCTTGTTCGGATAAGTCCGTCCCTGCCAGCCCCCAGCCTTTCGCAGCTGGTGCTCCGGGGTTCCCTGCCCCAGCTGTACCTTCAAATCCTCGATACGCGCAGGAATAGTAAAACAGGTACGAGATACTTTTAAGGACTGCAAAGATGCATGGTTTGGATTTTTAATTTCTTCCAGATGGAAGGCGAAAATGAGATTAAGAAGCAAAACTACATTACCTTAAAAATAGCCTGGATACTTTAGAAGACCTTGTTACAATCAAAGTTGCACATAATCAACTTTTAAGACGGCAGACTGACTTTAGAAGTTATCATCTGAGGATCTGCTTCGAAATCTTTCAAAGCATTAGAAGAATATGTATAAACCTAGGATTTTTCATCATCAGTGTATCTCGGTTTCTTTTTCACCCGTCGCAAACTCCAGAGGAAAGCAACGCTGACGTGCAGCAGGTTCACTCTCTCTCAACCTTTCTTCGGTCGGTTCGGCCTTGCAGTTTAAGAAAGTTCCACTCAAAACTCACGTGGTTAGTTGTTTTGGGGTAAAGAAGATAAATTTACTGTGCGGAGACGGGACAAGTGGAAGCCTTGCCAGCATTACAACCAAACGTTGCTTTTAGCACGATAATTCCTCCCTGAACTAGCTAGCGGTGGACTAAACACAGCTGGTCTGCCAGAGTTCAGGGCAGAAGAAAATAACTACATACAGCAGGATCAGATAAGCAAAATTAAATTTGTGCTACAAAACAACCAGCCTTTAGGAATGGCAAATTCGGTCTTAACTGATTTTAATTCTGATAGCTCGTTTGGCGTTATTACACAATTGTAAGTCCATGTCCTTATGCATATGAAGCCAGAAATGATCTGTGATTACAATATCCCAGTAAAACTCAGCAGGCATCTTATCAATCTGGTTTTAGGGGGGGGCTTCAATTTGCCATGAATAACTATATTAAAGAAGGGATTAAAAAGTAGGCCAAACATCACACCTTATCTTGCTCTACTCATATTTACTCTGTTGCAGTTGGTGAGTATTTTATGAACCAAACAAGACTGTGGCCCAGATTTCTCCTAACTAACTTTAATCAATTAACTCTCTAATCGACAAGAGAGAGAGACTTTTCTGGGGTGTGATTCAAATCTTACACGGGCCAAATTACTTTCTGGAGGTGCTCCTCTCTTCAGAGGTGCCCTAGAGGGACCTAAAACTAGTCTCCTAGTGGAAGCGTCTCAGATGCCTACAGCTAAGCGGGAGGAATCTGGGCTTTGTTTTCCACTCATTTCCTTGGTTTACATCCAAGAGAGATGATCCCAGTTGATTTATGCCTGACATAAAATTTAACCCTCTGATAGAATTTAACCCATCAAATTTAAAATCAAGGCTACATCTATACATGCCATCGGGTGGGTTAACGCTTTTTAAAACAGAGCTCCCAGCCTAACCCCGCTCGCCCCGACGAGCTCCACAAGGACGGACCCTGTGCCTGAGCCAGAGGCAGCACTGGGTAGCTATAAAAATAACTCGCGCCAAGAATTTGGAATTACAGCCAACAGCTTCTCAGATGAAAGATACCACCAGACAATAAAAGTACTCTAGATGCAGCACAGTCCAACCGACGGCAAATAAGCTGGCCCGGCCACCACCTGCTTCTCATCCTTCCCTCAAGGGAAGGATGAAAGGACACGAAGCTTAACGCCGCGGCGACTCATATTTATCCTGCCTGTTTCAGGGAAGAGCTCAGCAACAGGTCTGCAGGAAAGGCCCCCAAACTGATACCTGGTTTCCAGCAAAATAAAAGGTTGAGTCGTGCTGCTTTGCAGGAAGATTTTTAAGCGGTCATGAGGGGTTTTGTGGAAGTGCTACCTAAAAAGAGATCAGGCCTGAGGTGGTGGTAGGGAAGGATGTCAGCTGAGGACAAGAGGGGGCTGGGAGGCTGGGACACCAGAGATGCCCAGAGCACTGAGCTTACGCAAGGTCCTGTCAGCAGGAATTAGGAAGAAAGCAGAGGAACTGAAAGAGGAAGAAAATTTCTGCTAAAACATGTGCCAGCATAACCAGAATGAGGTTTTTTCTTCTTTTTTTTTTCTTCTTTTGCTTTCAGTACTTGACAATGGTAAGGAATAAACAAGCCTGTGGTACACCACTAGACTCGACCCATTACAACCAGTAATTTTTGACTTATTACTACATACATGCTGTGTCACAATTTAAGGGAACTAAATTCTTCAGCACAGCAGATGACGGCTTTCTGCTGTACCTTATCAGGAGGCATCTGGCCAGTTCAAACTAATTACTAATACTGTACAAGTGCCCTTATCTGGAAGCAAATGTTTTGCTGCTGCAATTATGGATTTGTTAAATTGCAAAAGCTACTTTTAAGGGAAAGGCTCATCATACTTTTAAAAGGTACAATTACATTGCTCAGAGAGTCAGGAAGCTCAGCGTCAATTAGGGCAAGGTCTGCTTCAATTACTACACAGCCTGAGCTGTGGATTATACCTAATACTAAGGAATATTTCTCAGTGGACAGCAATTTATGCTTGATGACTTTGCAGTCTTCCTTCAGTTTGAATGATGGCTAAACAAAAATATTTCAAGTATTCTTGAAATTCTCCATAAATTAACAGCTCCAACCTTTTTTTCCAGGTAGTGAACTTACGGAGACCTCTGTGTTATCAAGAGTTTGTTCTTTTTAACACAAGCTAGAAATATTAATAGAAGACTATAAGGCTTCATAGAGTTTCCCACCTTTCTGGCCAAGAATGATTTTGTTTTCCTATGCGCCACTACGCTAGGACCAACAAACCTTTTCTCTCCTAAGCACATCGCAACTGTCCTGGGAGTCTGCACATCCTGAACCTGATATGGTTGTGCTCTCGCTCTCTCTTTTTTTTTTTAAGGAAGCCTTGCCTACCCAAGCGTGACACAAACCAGGCACACGCTAGCTGGCTTCATCACTTCAGTAGTGATAAAGCAGTCTAAAACTATTACATTAGGCAAATACCAACTACAAATGCGTTCCCCAACAGGAGCTTCTCAAAGAAAGGTTTCCCTTTGTCCGCAACCCTCCAGTGGCGCAGTAAGTGCTCTGTGGAGTAAAGAGGAAAGGGGGGCATTTCCACTTTGCAACGGGAGCCCGTCAGCGCGTACGCGTGCGAGGGAAGGAGCACGGAGACGCGGCTGGGCAACGCAGGGCTCCGCATGGTAATGCAGCACCTCCGACTCCCTGCGTGCTCAAGGCACTGTTGGGTGTAGTTAACAGAAAACGGCAATAACAATATTCCAGGTTCCTTCCAGCGACGTCCTGAGCCATCATTTTAAATGACGTTTCTGAAGTACCTGGAGATCTGCAGATTAAAAGGTACAGTCACATTGGGAAGTGTTAATAATCTTACGTTCGGCAGTGGAAACTAGGCCATTTTGGAAGCAGGTCTTTAACACCTCTGGAACTACTTTTCTTCCCTCTTATCCTCAAGCAACCAATCCAACGGGAAGAAAAGCTGGATCTAAAGTACTTAAGCAGACTAAGTCAGTTCACATTTTGAGGTTTGAAGCATTCAGCAAATAAAGCACACTTAGCTGAGTTCAAATGAGAATAATTTCAGAACATCTTTTTAAAAACAACTTAAAATATCAGCAAACTTCTCACAGCACAACTAGAAAATCGTACTAAATGGTTTGGTGTTGGAGTTTTGGTTCATAAAAGATCTCATCACATAACTTCAGAAAGCTATTTTTCTACAGAATAGTGGATCTGACTTAAATATTCTTCTTAAGCACCAGAAAGTCCATTAACTTGTACTGCGGAAACTGCAGCAGCAATATTTTTGGCGCAGTCCAACAAAAAGATAAAGTCATGTCCTTGATTTTATTCCCACAAGTGGTTCCACTTGTTTTAGTGGGAAGACTCATGGTAGCAGAAGTAACCACATGTATGTATGCTTTATCCTGCAGATTCCTCATAAAGAACATTGAATATTAAATTCCTCTAAATATACAGAAAGCCACTGCTGTTTTACTCTGGAGAGAAGGTACACAGCTATCTTATAGCTGTTTTCTTCATTCCAAAACCAAGGATTTTTTGGATAGAGATGGAAACAGGGCTGTTCTCAACTACAGCTGCACACTTACAAAAGGCGATTCCTTCTGGGAGAATAACTCAGCAATAAACACGGAGAAACCGGGCTGCTGGCTAATTGAGAATTACCTTTAGCAGAGATAACACAAAGTAGAAGCCGGTCAACCATTTATAAGCCTTGTTGCGTACTACGGTTGGGACTTTTAAAGAAAATTCCTTCTTAAACTGCAGAGGAATCTGAAAAATTGCACATACATAGTTGGTTATCAGCCCAAGTAATAGCGAAATGCTCCTTCTGCTGCAATACAGGTGCGTTGAGCAGGAAGGCCATCAGTGGGAAGGACGAACACCCGATGAGCGCTCACCCCAGGCACGGCATACTGCCATGCGTGACGGCGGTTTCTCCGTTCCTCAGTTTGCACGAGAAGAAGCTTCACATCTTGCCTGCGCTCCTTTTCCTTAAAAATACCCGCTCAGCCTAACTTCATATAGACCTTACCTTACAGAGCTAACTCTGCGTTGGACGCTCCTGCCCAGGTGCACGAGTGAATTACCCACAGGGTCTAGGATTTTGCACAGGTCTTTGAATTACGCGCATGTGTTTACATATATACAAGGTTCCCCCTTGCTGTTTGTCACTAAATTTTTGGAACTGAGAACATGACAATAAGTGTAATTCCAGAACAGTCTGCTGGGCTGCAGGATTGTCCTTTTTTATCACCTGTTTACCACCGCGCTGCGCGTTTGAGGGTGTCCTCAAGCAGTCACGGGCTCACGCCGTTATTATAGGAGGTACCGAGCCGCTCGTAAAGCCAAGCACAGATCTAGCAGCGCTCGACACCGCGGGGACAGCGAAACCGAGAGCGAAGCGGGACCCAACGCGACGCCGCTGCTTCTTCCGAATAGCCAAGAAGACAAAAAACAAAACAAAACCAAAAAAAAAAACCCAACAACGCAGAAACTAGCCACAGAAACTAGCTCTAAAAACGCCGAGCGGCCCAGCAGTGTTTCCCGCTCCAGCTCCGCCGTCTCCCAACTTTCGCCCCCCGTTTCGTGGCTGTGGAAGTTGGCGGCGGGTCGAAGCCGGCACAAGAGCTGTCAAGCGGCCGCCGGGGGGGGGGGGGGGCTGTTGCGCCCTAAATTTCAGCAGTTTTCGGGTCCGACCCCGCAGGGCTCGCCCCAAAAAAGCTGTCAGAAAAGGGGAGAGGGGGGAGCTGTGGAAACGGCCGCCTCGCCCCGCGCAGCCCATCGCGACGGAGCGAGGCCGCGGCCGGCCGCATCCCGCCGCCGGCCTCGCCCCGGGGAAGGCGGGGGGGACCGCGGGCGGCTCGGAGAGGCAGCACCCGGCGACGCGGGGCCTCCATCACCCTCCGCCCCGGCCTGCGGGGCCCTCGGGGCCCGGTGCGCGCCCTGGGACGGGGCGGACCCGCACCGCACGGGGGGGAAGGCACGGGAGGAGGAAAGGCACAAGGATCGCCCCCCAAAATGCGTGTTTTTGAAGAGATAGAGGCCTCTGGCACGCCGGCGCAATTGCGAGAGTGTTACCAGAACGGGCTCTACCTCCTTCTGCAGCCGCTGCCCTCTGCGTGATGCCGCCCGGGGAGCTGTTTCTATTGTGCCGCAGCCGCTCCCATCCGCCACGGCTCCGACCCCCTCGGCGCCTACCGCGGAATGAGACAAACAAGGCTGCGCCAGGGAGGGACACCCCGGAGGGCGGGGTGTTTCCCATGACTGACAGCCCCGCGCAGCCAATAGGAAGGAAGCCGGCTGGCCGGCGGCGGCAGCGCTCGGCCAATGAGCCTTCTTCCTCGCGGCTGCCCGTCCGGGCAGGGAGGAAAGCGGGCCGGGAGCGGCCGGTAATATGTTAATTAGACCGAGGGAGGCGGCGAATCAGCGCGGAGGGGCGGGGCGGGAGGCCCGGCGCCTTGAGGGGGCGGGGCGAGTCGTGACGGGGGGAGCGCGGGCGGCGGGGGGCTGTGAGGGGGCGGCGGTGGCGGAGGCGCCGGGCTGGGGGGGGTCCGGGGGCCGCGGTCCCGCATCGGCGGCCCGCTGCGGCCCCGGGGGTTGGAAGGCAGAGCAGGGGGGAGGCAAAGCGGGGGGGAGGCAGCAGAGAGGGGCACAGCCAGGTTTGGGGGCCTCGGGGTCTCCCCTCGGGTAGAGTTACCTCGAGCAAGATGGACGCCGCCGCCCAACGGCCGGGAGCCCGAGGCTCCCCTGGGCTCTCGTCGTCTGGGCTGCGTCTCGCAGCTCCGGGCCTGGCCAAGTTGTGGTGGCCAGAAGGCCTCGAGTCTTGGCCTCCTCTGGCCTAGCGAGCGAGGAGGGCATTTTCGTGGAAGACCTCAGTGCGTAGAGGCTTTCCTCCAGCAGAGCCGACTCTTAAATGGGCCCCGTGAATCTCGATCCTTCCAGGCAGGGGTGCTGGATCCCGACACCAATTAGGCACCTCAAAAAGTGCAGGGAAATGCTCTTACCATGAGGAAATAACCCCTGTAGCGTGCTGCCATACAAAGCCTGAAGAGCTGGAATACCCCCCATAATATATTGCGTGCTTGATTAAAACATAAGACTTGGCAAAAGACTTAAAAGGCACCTAATGATGCAGGTCAACACCAAAATCAGACCCAGAGAGGAACTGCAGGGTAATAAAGCATCACTTCATAATAACATAAGGCTGTTCTTAGTATTCTAACGCTTTTCTAGCCTTCTTAATAGAGGAGAAATAGTTTGTTCCCCAGCTAAACTTTCCTGGTGTTTGGAGATGGAAAGTCAGATCATACGAACTCAGCTCGCTTGAGACTTCTTCCATCTCCTTGCCCTTGGGGGTATTGCATCTCTAGTCCATATTTGGATATATTTTCCGGTGTTAAAAATTATGAGGCCGTTAATTCTTTTCTGGTACTTGAGATGCTTCTAATCGTTAGCTGTGTGAATGAGCGCTCTGCCGTTAAAAGAAGCAGGGTTGCTATAGTAGCAGTAACAATAAATACATGAACCCGCTTAATCAAAACCTCCTCTTCTAATCATGATTTTGAGGCCTGTCATGAATTACATATTCAGTTGTTTCCCCCCACCCCAGCGTGGCTGTGATGGCTTTGAAACATTCCTGAATAATGTGATACTGCACCTCTAAACCAAAGAAAATTGCAAAAATAGCATGAAAGGTCATGACTTTGTGCCTCACTAAAAATAGCCCGAATGAAAAGCATTTAAAAACACTGCACTTAATACCCAAATAGCATAAATCAGCATTGCTGTAAAACCATGTCATTTTAGGCTGGTTGAGGATCTTGCCCAATATATCTAATGGACATTTAATGCCTTGCTGAAATATACCGCAAAACTCCTTCTTGTGAAAGAATGACTATCTTAAAAGCTATATTGCAGTTCATCCCAGAAGAGAAAAATCCCCACCTCAGCGGATGATATTTGCCAGGGCTGCAGGGTCTGAAACTCCCAGCAACAGTTTTTAATGGGAGGGAGTACTTTCATTTATTAACTGCACATCCACTGCTCTGGCACCGGTGGTGTCTCTCTGTAGTTGTTCAGTCAGTCCATAAAGTGTGAAGGTTCCCCGCCTCGAGCCTTTGAGTGACTGTTAGATTTATATCTGATTCAGGCAACTGCCTGTGCTGTAAAACAAGAAAAGCGGTCATTTCTTCCTCCTCCTGAGAACTTTTAATCCCCATATTTGGTGCTTGACACAGGAGAGTTTCTTTTGGCTCGCATGATGTTGTTGCTTTGCTGTTGCCAAGAGAACCCCGGGGAGCCCTTGGCATTCCTGAATTCCTTAAATCCAACTGTCACCGCTCTGCTATCTCTTTCGGCTGCTTCGGACCAGCCTCAAACAGTTTCACGGCTTTCTCACTCCAGGGCAGAAGTTCATTCAGAAATTTCTAATACAAGACTGTTGGCTTATCATAGCAGATTTCCTGTGCGTACAGACCATTGTGTTTCGCTCAGGTTCCCCTTCAGAGGAAGCCATCTGTTTGTGCTGAACTAAAATGCATATCCCAAAAGGCATCTGATCTGAATTTGAAGGTATACGTCAAGATTTTCTTTCAGTGGTTAATCACTTTCACTCTCTTAAAACTGTGCCACGTTTCTCATTTCAGTTGCCCTGGTCTTCTGATCATTGCCCTTTGTTATGTATCTCTTTGCTAAATTACAGTCTGATACTTCCTTTCTTGTTTGTCTTATGATGTTACTTACTGATTGTAACCAACTCTGTCTCATAAATTAAACAGAAGGCTTAAATAAATCTTTTCTTCCCATCCTTCAGATGGTTTTGTCTCTCCTTTCTGTAACACTCCCAGTTTTTCAAATACCCTATTTAAAGCAGTAATACCAGACCAAGACTCAGTGTTCTTGTTTTTATCTCACTGATACTGAGTGTGAGTAAAAAAAAAAATCACTTTGCTGTTCTACTCGCCTAGATCCAGGGCTCTTTTCCTCCTCTCCATAATGTTGCCTTGACACGTACACTATCACCCCCATAAATATACTGATGATGTAGCTATATATACACACAGCTGCTGAACTGAATCAGGAAACTTGTATTAAGGTGCGCATCAGTATAACAAAAAGCAGAATCTGGATTATGGCCGCGCTTAACCTGAATTCTGTGGGAAATGCCAAGAAAGGTTATTTAACTATGCCTTTTTATCATTAGGAACAAGTTACAATAAAATACAGAGATGAATAAATAATTATTTAAGCATAGTCGCATTAGCTTTTATCTACCTGCAATCCAAGAAAATGTTTACAGTGCAGATCAAGGCAGAGAAGCCATCTCTCACAAAGAAAGTTTCTACAGCTTGATGAAGACAGGCATCTTCATCTTCCACTCCTTATTTCTGGTAATATGGGTTGAGGGTTAATCATATGGTTGGACTAATCCTCAAATATAGAAATGACCCTAATTACTCTTCTTATTTACATTATGTTACTATAGCAGGAACTGTGCAGTAAAGATGATAGTTACCTCAAGGCAAGGTTTGTGAAGAGATATAGTATCTTTTATTAGACCAGTTCCACTAGAAGATATTACCTCTCTCCACGAACCTTGCCTCTCTTATGTCTTTAGAACAACAACACTGGTAATTACATTGTTTCCCTAATTTTGATTCTACTTCTAATAACTTTTTTCTATCTTTTAAAGTTATTCTGCTTGAAATTTCTCATCATTTTAGCCATTAAATGTGACAGGACTATTCTCTGGCTCTGAGACCAGCTTGCATGGGAACAGCCCACAGCCGTGTTTTTAAAGTCTTTTGCCATCCAAAACAACGCTCCCAGGCAGACTACATTTTGGGAAGAGCATTTCCTGTGCTGTTTCCCAAACTGTCTCCAGGAACTGTTTGGGAAGATAAAGCTCTGGTCCAGAACCATGCCTGGAATTGTGCCAGCAATTTAACAGTATAGATGATTGAGGTCCAGCTCCTGGAAATATTTTGTGGCACCATTAAACTCATTAGTTAAAGTAACGAGGCTTGATGGCTTATTCTGTTACCTAGCTCAAACTATGGCATAAGGAAGGAGGTGGTTTTTAGGCTGAGACTTTAGGCTATTGTCTTGGTTGCTTGCCCTAAAGGGGCTTTACTCATGCTGTCTGCTGGACAGAGAAAGAAAGCTTTTGGTTAGTCTCCCCTTTCAGAATTGATGCTTTTATACAAACCTTTTCTTTCCCTTATGCAAAGACCTTTCTTCTGCCAACCATCCAAAAAACATTTTGGCTTGCCCTCAGGCAGCATTCTACATAGTTTAGGAATGATGTTGTTTAAATATATATCCATACATTTATGTAAGTCTTCCCTGTTTGGGAGTTTTGGTGTGAATTGATACAGGTCCCTTCATCTTCCCTAATTTCGATCAGTTCCTTTGTCAATGACTCATATAACTGTAACTGTAAGGTAATGGGTCCCTTTCAGCCTGGTCTGGCATTTGCTGCATTTAAACTTGTGTTTTATTTTGTCTGTCTTTGATCTGAAAGCTCTTATTAGGCTGGTGACCAGTTTGACATCTGATCATCAGTTGCTTCTGCTCTGCTGAGCTCCCGAATGGATGGGGCCATGGTGACAAAAACCTGAGACTCTGCAGCCAGGTGGCATTGCCTCTCGCTCTCCTGGCTCTGCCTCCACCTCCTTCAATTCCTGGTTTCTCCCATTCACCTTCAGCGCTCTGTCACTCTGCCACCTGCTTTAATTATCCTGACCAATGACCATCACCTCCCTTATTATTATTTTTCCTTCATCAGTGTAGTTCTAAAATACAGCCACACTGCAAGGAGAAGACATAACTGCGGTTTGCACAGACTCATCTGTAGTAGAACTGGTGTGTTCGCTATGGAGGGCCAGAAGCAAGTGTACCACTGCCTGGCTTCTACCTTACCAGGTGAGCCAGTGACCACAGGTACCAGCTGCAGTGAGTGGTGTTCATGGGAGGAGCCCATAGCTTTCTTGGTGCCTTCATCCTCTAGTAAATCAAATTTTCTGCTGGGAACCCAGGGAAATACCTTCATCTTCTCCATTGTTCCTTATGTTAGTTGGATTAAAATTAGTGCAGGTAGACTCAGGCTGGTGGCTTCAGCCAATTCCCAACCTTACAAAGGGGGTGCAGTTAGAAGAGACAAATAATTAATAATCTGTTAATAACATCTTAATTATCATTAATAACCTGGAAATATGCATCTCCACTGGACAATAAACCTGTGGAAAGAACATCCGATCAAGTATATGCAATTTTGAAACAATCTTCACTGAGAAAGCCCTAACAATAAAGTAATATTGGCGTAATTTTGGCAAAGCACACACAGTTCTGCAGAAATGCGGCTGCCAACGTACAGCCACACTTTGCAGCACCGCACGGTGAAAATAGCTAGTAAGGCAAAAGTGCTGTTTTGTTGCTAGGATTGTGTTGACCCTGGGCCTTACTCCAGCGTCGCAATGTCAGTCAAGGGTTGCATCTATTCATGTCCCTCACCGGTGTAACCGTATCAGCGCAAGCCTGCAGCATCAACTTGTGACTTTGAGACTGTTAAGTTTTCAAGTATAAATACAGCAAGTTCGGAGGAGAAGGTCTGCCCTCTTCTGATCACTCAGGGTATATCAAGTTAGGATTGCCATTCCTTTATTTGATCAAAGCTGGGATGAAAAAAACCACTAAAATCTTGATATTAAGCTCACAATAAACTTAGAAATCTTAAAACCACACTGACTTCAGTTAAACTGGAAAGAGGTGTCGCTCAGGCACCTCAGAGGAGAGCCTGACCCCGTCTGCAAGTGCTTGGTGAAATAGCATCCGTGTTTAAGGTCTAGAAATGAGCATACAGCACTTTATATATATAAATACATCACTTTATATGTAATATATATGTGTGCAAGTGAACTGCAGAATGAGAATAGACCTTACAGGGACTGATCAGAGCCAGTGTCGGGATTTGAAAGGAAGGGGTTAAAAGGTGAGTCCCTTCAGCCCGCTGCATATACCCTTGAGGACTTTTGCTGCTGCCTTAAACTGGTGGGTCCCACCCTCTTGGCCTTGGATCCCAGGCAATTAAACTGGTGTCTCACCGTGAAACCATCCCCAATGGCAAGAGTGGGCTTTTGTCTCAGAGTGGCAGCGACAGCGAAAAACAATGGTGAGACCTGCCAACAGCAAACAAAAAACAGGAGTGGGGAAATGAAGCAAAAAGCGGAAAGGCCCCACACTGAAGAGTCGTGGCTTTTCTTTTTGGAACAACCATTTGCCTGCTGAATGTTGCTGAAGGTAAAGCAGTCGGTGGGACTCTGCTAAAATTAACATGTGTGTGTGACACAGGCTGCTCAGGTTTCTGCTAGGGCACTAATTGCACTTGCACTAATGATCAACCTTTCAGGCTATCTGTGGGGCTGACAGGGAGCCCTGTTTCCCCCAAAGAATGAATGAATGAATGAAAGGTTTTTTTTCTTTAGTCTGCCTTTCCCACAATAAAGATTTTAATTTAGGTCTTTCTTCTTTACCCAGCTCTCAGTTTTCAGAGAACTCGTAGGAACTGAATAGATTTGAGCTCTTTAGTCCTCTGTCAAATTTGGCTGAAGTTGGCAAATTGGTTCAAAAGCTAGAAGGAAGGAGGGGAATTGACAGAGGATTGAAGAGATTAACAGCTTAACACGACATAGTCATAAAGCAGTATTATAGCTACTGACACCCACAATATTTCATCTATCCCGTGTTTGGACTCTTTTTTGTTTTTAAGGTCGTTCGTCATATACTCTTATTGGTCATATATTGCTAGCTGAATCATAAAATCTCATTCCTCCTGCAGGAGAAGGTTGATTTTGAAAGGTGCTCAAAGAGAAACATTTACATGACCCAACTTTTACATCTCAAATGAAAGAAAAAAACACATAAATTCTTTACATCAGTGGGTGACTAATTCATATTACTTTTCAGAATGTGCAGACATCTGGATTTGGAATAGCTTAAGATATCTTAACTCTGAGATACCTGGACAGAGAGTTATGAGGCAACTGCAAAATCTCTGCTGTAAGAGCTTTGGCATTTATACAGAAGCTCTTCTGTAGTTTAAATTATGGAGACTCTAACGTCATCAAGATTTCAATATCAGTGTGAATGGAAGTCCCAGGTTCTCAACAGCTTTCGCAAACAAGCTTTTTCTGTTGTTTTCTGAGGGTGAGGGGGGAATCTGACTCTTAAAAATCCAGATGTATTCAACTAGCAGGGGTTTCCAGCTCAAGTTTATTTTCCTGTCTTGGATCAGGTGGACTGAGGTTGAATGAAACCATTGCTGGAAGGCACTCGAGGACAGAAGATGGCATGACATTTTGAGCTGCAGAAGCCACAGATCTTACCTCTACTCTGAGCCTGGTTGCCAGAGGTCTAACTTGGACTTGGACTTCCTGAAGTCTCCAGAGATTAGAAACCCAAAGGGGCAGAAACATTGAATTAGCATCCAGTAGAGGAACTGGGACCTGAACAGAAGAGATTAGTGAATGAGCAACTTCAAAAGGGTCACTTTAAGTCAAAAGTTGAGCCCCACTGTGGGGCATTTCTGCTACAAACTGCCAGGTTATAAAGTTAGGAGAAAGACGACCTGCATATATTTGTAAAAAAAAAAACCCAACTCCCTGTATCCTGGGTGAACAACCAGTCTGTCCTAACATTTTAGTTGTTTGTTGTGATTCTGGGCAAAAGACAGGAGGAGACTCCAAGGAAATCTCCTTCTTGTCAAGGACTCTGTGTGTGTCCTGCATGCTGCTGTACTTCTTCTGGAAAGCAGAGGAGAGTGCAGGACACGTAGCAAAGAGGAAGATGGTTAGTGGAGAGGGTGGCAAAGAGCCCCTCAGAAATAACTGTGACCTTTCGGAGTCTGGGTATCCAGCACTGATTTGGACCAGCAAACCGGTGGAAGGGATGCAGCTACTTTTTCCCCTCACCAGAAAGAGGAGGACCCAAAGAGTTATTTAATTATAGTGTGTTGGAGGGCATATTATTACAATTAATCTATATTATGATAACATATTATTATTATTTGTATATCTTCTCTCCCTCCCTTGTAGTACAAAGAGAGGCCTTGTTATGGTCAAGATATGTGCTGGCCCAGTGCATTTGTGCAGTGAACTTTGCTTGCAGAGTCCCTACAGCTTTTAGAGATGTTAATGCTGCCTTCTCTGAGCTGGAGATGAACATATTTTTCCCTTGTGCAGCTGGAGACCCTCTGCAGTGGTTGTTGGAGCTGTTTTTTTGGTAGAGCGCAAAGCTGGACACACTGCTCCAGATGCAGTCTCACAAGCACTGAAGAGAGAGCAAGGATCACCCATCTTTAGTCTGCTTATCCAGTCCGTATCTCACCTGTTTCGCTATAAGGACACTGCGGGAGACAATGTCAAAGGCCTTGCCAAATTCAAGGTATACAACATCCACTGCTCTCCCCTCACCCACCGAACCAGTCATGGAAAACTCTCAGGTTGGAGAGGCACGATTTGCCCACAGTGAATCTGCACTGCTTGTTTCCAGTCACCTTTATGCCCTTCACGTGCTTGGAAGCAGCTTCCAGGAGGATTTGCGCCTAGTCGTCGTTGGGTTGAGCTGGGGCTGCTGCCTGGCAGAGCCGAGCAGTCCTCTTCTGTCCCGAGCAGGTTCCTGGGGCTCCCCGACTGCTCCAGCGCCCTTAACGCACACCCGGAGCTGCTCCGCTGCCGCTCGGTTCGGGGGGCAGCTGAAGACAAACTCCCCGACAAGGAAAGCGCAGCAGAAGCCGTTGGAGGCTGCCAGGAGTGAAAGCCTGCAGAGGCTCACGCTCACCGCAGCGGCCCGCCGAGTCCCCAGAGGAAGCGGGTGCGTACAGGTCTCCAGTCGGGGAGTATCTTCTGCACGATTGAGCCCAGCAGAGTCAGTGCATCACGTTCCCCTCTCGGTCGCTCCCCGCAGCTCCTACGAACTGTAAACTGGAGGATACAAGCAGGGATAGCAGCTGGCTATGTTGCTGCTCGGTTATTTTCTGCCTTTCCAGCACTGCATACGAAGGCCTGAAGAGCAAGACTTAGCACTGGGGGAGGTCACGAGTTAATGAGGAAATCAATGGCAGCAGCAGGTTGCCATTCGGAGAGACTAACTTCTTCTGTTGAACTCACCCCGCTGGACCACATGCTTCTCCCTCTAGAGAAGAAGCACTTTCCACCATCAAATTTTAAATATTGCTACAAAGCACGAGCTTTTCTGAGTTTTAAAAGGCAATGAATTTAGTAGGTATAGCCGAAGAGCTCAATCTTACATGGGACGAGCTTTCTCCCTGCCTGCTTTGTCAGAGCCTGCGATGAAGATGTTGTCAAAGCTGAAGTTGGGAATTTACGTTTTGTTGAACGCACTGATACACCCACAGGATGGAACCGAGATAATTTCCCTTTCCTTTCCAGCCTGTTACTTAAATACCGATCCAGGCTAACGATGTGCCTAGCTATACACACTCAGCAAAGCACGGGAGTAATCCCCCCCCTTGACTTAAATGACTCTGCTGACCTGCGTGATGATAAGGTGTCTAAATGCTTTGCTGGAGAAAACCTGCAGGATGCAATTCAGCAAGGAAACGCACCTGCTGGCTTCATTCACAGGTGAGGGGAACGGTCACCACCTCGCAGGCCAGACCTACAGCCTCCGCTCACTGTTCACATTTATTTTTTCCTCCCTGCAGAGGGAAAAGCTTGATGTCGTATCAAGAGCTATGGGTACCTCCTCACCTTGCAGATCTTCTGCACGCGAGTAATGCAAATGGAGGCCTGCTGGTAGAGGGAGAACGTAAGTTCGATGTTGGGCCCTCTCCCTGGGTAGTGCTGTCGGTTTAAAGCCCCTGTGGGTTTGATTTGTGGGTTTAATCCAGGCAGTGCATTAGAAAGGACAAAAATCCACTTCTGTCAGCTGCCCTGCAGAGGGCAGTCCTTCCTCACCTAACACAAGTTACGTTTCCAAGCGCTGCAAAAATCAGAAGTCAACGATTCATCAGACACGATGTTAACCAAGAAACACGGTTCTTCCCGCCTGGCCGGCGGGCGGCGAAGCACTGCCGCTGCCCTCCAGAGCCCCAGCCCTGGCTTGGGCCATGGTCCCCAAGGAGGATTTGGCTGCGATGTTGTGGTCCTGCGCCCCTTCCCTTCCCCTGCGTCTGGACGCCCCTCAGGTCCAGCCAGTCTCCCAGCAAGGTCCAACACCTTAACTGCCCCTGCTGCCTAGAAACACCACCGTCACGAAAAAAATGAAGGTTAGTTGTGACCAATTCATAATATGGGCGATCCTGACCTTCTTGCCAGTATTTCAGCTGATGTAGCAGGATGGGTTATGCATTACCCAGCTGCTGTTTGCTAGAAGAAGAAGAAGAAGAAGAAGAAGCAAAAAACCACAGTGTTGTCACCTGCGAAAGGTACCCTCATCTGTCAGTGCTTAGGTTAGACCCGTGTAGAAGAAAGCTATTGTAGCAAGATGGATTTTAGAGAGCTAGAGAAAATTCCTCACTGTGGCTGTCTTCGGTTGGATGCCTTATCTCAGGCCAGACTGCTTTTGGGCCAGTAATTTTGTTTCGGTGGGAATGAAGAGATGCTGAATGTGCTACTGGAATGCAAATAGAAGGACAAGAATGGACTCAGGGGAACCTTTTATTTCTGTGTCTCTAGTAGTGACTCTAGATCTGAGTGTTGAAAACTGATGGGCCTGTAAAATGCAAACCCAATTCCAAGTTTTAGAAACAGCCACTCTCCATGTAACCTAGAGCAAGTCCCACCCCTAAACAGCTCACGTTTGACCTGAATTTTGCTATCTTGACACTCCTTTCCCTCTATATTTCCAGTGGAAATACTTGACCGCCAGATTTTTACGTGCCAGTTAACAGCATCCGCCGTAGACGAAGCAGTCCTGGCAGCACACCCCAGCCACATGTGCCCATTTCCCTGCTGCCAGCGAGGTCCAGACCGGTGCTCCTCATCTGCTCCAGGCTCCTGTCGCATCCCCGTTTCCCTGGACCAGGCCTCCAAAACCGTGCAGGAGTCCGGGCGTCCACCCTGGCCCCGTGCAGCGCCGCACAAGAAGCTGGGTTGCTCCTCACCACCCAGCTGGGAAATAAGGGTTGTCTAAAGGAAAACAAGAGAAGCTAATCCGGCCGCATCCTGTTGTAGGGAGACTAACGCGACCATCCCCATCGCAGCGCGGGTGCCAGCTGCCCAGTGCTTCGAGTTAAAGGCGGACGCACACAGATGTGAGGCCTGGTTTTGCTACAGCGACAGCCTTTTCAGCCTACCATGAAGAACCATCATATAACTTCTTCTCTGGAGAGAGAGGCTTTTCTTCTGCCTCCCTTTCACAGCTGACAGTTGCATGGCATTAAACAAGTAAAATCGGTAGCTCCTCCAGATCGGTTTTAACTGTTTCCAGGAGGGTCGTCTTGGGTTTCCAGACCTCCCCAGAGACTTTATCTAGCCGGCACTGGCGGCAGAGGAGCCTGCATGCCACCCAGGCCCCGCTTAGCCCTCCCCGGGCCCAGGGGTACCAGTCTGCTCGGCCCTCAGCTGAGCCTGAAGGGACCGAGGCAGTGGAAGTAAAGAGGAGCGTTTTATTTTTGATGTAGAAAAGGCGAGACAGCCCTGCGGGCAGCTCCGGCTCCCGGATGCGGCTCAGAGCCCCACCACATCCGCCGCTTCAGAGGCGAACCGGAGCTGGAAGAAGCGGGAAGTGCTGGGGACACAGGTGCAGAAGCCGCGCTAGAGCCACGCTTTGGGCCGAAACCGTCTTTTTGCCTTGTTGCAAGTCGTCGCTCGGCGGGGGAATCCCGTCCGCTCTGCGTGCTCAAGCCCCTCTCTTCCCCCACCCCATCCCATCCCATCGCCGGTCCGCAGCCTGTTCTCACTGTGCTTCTTCTCGCAGCCTTTACGTGAGAGCCGCAGTGTTTTACTGCGACAGAATAGCAGAAGAGAAGACAACACGGATGGCGCTCACTGGCCTGTCATGTCACCCTGCTGCTTTCGCCGCTGGAGGAGCAGTCGTTACGGATCGCAGTCTCCTTTGCTAGTCGGACCTGGCCGAGCTTGAGCTGCTCCATTTATCTTCAGCTCCCTGCTGATGGCGGAGACGTCGTGCCGGTGGGGCTGATGGAAATGCCCTGCAGTGTGGAAGCAATTCCAGCAGTGGCCCAGGGCTGCTCAGCTCAGCGCGCGTCAGCATGGCCGGGGAAGGCAGCATGCACGCGCGTTTTCGGCTCAGAAAACAATCATCTGGCAAGCTTGGCCCAAAAAAGTGATCCAAAACCAGTCGCCACAATTCCCTCTCCTGGCAAAGAGCTCGCAGGGGCCACATGGTTTGTACAGTGCTGCAGAGGAGCCAGAGGCAGGCACTCCTGGAGACCGGAGTAGCTCCGTTTAATTACCCAATTTTTGTCCCAGATATTTATACCACAACCAGCACAACCTACGTATTCATTCACACAAGCACAAAATATTTCATTATTCTCTTTTGTTGCTGCTTATGGAAAACTTTCGCCCCCTATCAGAAAGGCGAGCTCGTGGCAAGAGGAAAATCCTAAAGAGAGGTTTTACATTTTACTCCAAAAATATCCCAGCAATCATCCACGTTTCTTCTTCACATGCTGGGAGGGTGCAGCACAGCCAGCGCCCAGGCTCGGTCATCAAGGGGGGCTCAGGGTCCCCGGACTGCGCCCAACGCCCTGCCCGTACACACGACTAGCAAAGTCTAACTCTTAATCCTAAAGGAGGAGACAGAGGAGGGCTTAGGCTTAACTTAACTGCTTATTTTCAGCGCGCAGTTAACCACAGCAACCCCTTTCAAATCCTTTTGCTACAGTCAATTCTGCCACAACGCAAGACCCCATGGGATAAGCCTTTGTGGGAAAAGGCTCGCTTTTTTAAGACAGACTTTTCCTTTTTTTGACAAATAAAATCCTGCTCTTTGAATTTAGCCACGGGATTGTTATAAACTAACTCCAACGGCTGCCAGATGGCGGTTCAAAACAACGTGCTGCTCAGGGGCTCGGAAACTTAAGATACGCTTTGAGATGACTACGTTCTCCGGGATATCGTACGACTTCAAATTCAAACTCTGCCTTTGAAAATGTCAGACACCATATGGTCCTCTTCAATTCCTCTTACAATCACTGGAAAAAAACTCATTTCAGACCTGAAATGACAGCACGCAACATTTTACAGAGTTCTTACCGCAAGCACGTGAAAACGTTAGTTGGTGGCATGAAACTGGGCAAATGCACGTTTGACTTGGGTTTAAAATGGACAGAAATGACCATTAGCAGGTCAGTCTCCAACAGCTCCACTTCTAACATTCACTGACCCTATTCTGTGGTTTTACTCTGGGGTTCATAGGAAATGCTTGCATAGGACATACTTCCCAGGATGCCTGTAAAATCGTATTTAAAAATAAGATGAAGTGGATTTTTTTTTCCATGACTTTAATGGCAAAGCTCTGAAGATCTGTTTAGCGCAGCTCCATGGTGTCGTACCAGCTGCTGAGTCACAACACTATTAAAAATAAACTGCAGTAAAAATAGTCAGATATTTGTGATGGGGTAAGGAATGGGACCAGTAACCAAAGCCCGGCACCGTCCCCAAGCCCCTGGCCAGGCCGCGGCCGTGAGGGACACGCTCAATACCTGGACGGTTCTTTATAAAAATAAATAATGCTACGAAGCAGAGGAGACTCAGGCCTTAAATTTTATTGTTGCAGATGAGAAAAAAAAAATCTGGCTTGTGACCGGCTGAACGCGCCCAGGTAACAACGTAAAACCCTCTCCGTCGGTCCCCCCTTCCCAGGCAGCCCCGCCGCCGTTTCGGAGCGATGTCGCGCGAGCAGCTCGTGGGTGGAAACGGCGAACTGGACCCGGAGCAGCCGCCTCAGCTCTCCCTTCGCTTGTCGCGAAGTTCACAACGCGTTTTTTATGGTGGGGCCTGCAAACTCCCACTCCCCATCGAAACACAACTTTCAAAAGCAAAACTGATGCTTCCATGGCCGTAATAAATAGAGTCCCGTACGTTCCCAGCGAAGACGTTCGAACGAACGTAACGACCCCCATGAAATGGCTTCTCGTTTCAGAGGATGTGAAGATTTGTGTCCACTGAGGAAAATACTGACGTGGTTTGATCCATAGTGATTTCACAGGTCAGTACGTCTCGATGTTTAACGCAACAGCAGCAAATATTGGCCGAGTCTATCAGCAGAGCGTTTGAAAAGTCAGCGCTTACGTTGCCGATTGCATCCTTCGGCCTCATCCGACTCCGTCGTTTCCCCACCGTCCTCCTCCCGCTCGACCCCTCCAGCTGCGGTGTCTGTGCACTCCACGAGGCGCTGGGCGTTTTCGGCTCCTTGCCCTCTTCTGCGGCTGCCGAGGGTGCCGGGCGGCTCCTGTGAGCGTTCCCAGTGCCGGGCAGCTCCTGGGAGCATTCCCAGCGCCGGCGGCACCACAGGTGTGCGGGGAGCTGCGGGCAGGCGTCGCGTGGGGCCCGGCCGCATCCCGCTGGCACGAAGGCGCCGCTCGGCCGCGGGTGCACCCACTTCTGCGGAGCCTGGATTTCCCCCGCCACGAGTAAAAGTGCTGAGCTTTAGTTGAGGTATATAAATAATCCGTAACGCGTCGTAAATGAACCCTCTGTCTCCCCCTTGTTTCCTCTTTCCAGGCAGGAGTCTAAACCTCTGCGGGGGACACGCGACCCCGGGCAACCAGTGCCCCTTCACTCCGTGCTCCAGATGCCTTTTCCTCCCCTGCCCTGTCCTGATCCACGCAGCCTTCAACCCTGGACCCAACCCCGCCGAGAACCGTCACCAGGGTTCACGCCATAAATGCCGCTGTTAGTTAGGCATCCAAGTCTCCCGTGAGTTTTCTTCACATCTCAGAATATTTAGCAGATTGCTTGTTAATTCCTATAGGAACAGCAGTTAAATAGGGACCTTTGAGTTACTAAGCACAGTAGTTTCTCTTTTACAAATGAAAGTCATGCCACCGTGCTGGAGAGCACAACGACACACTGGCAAGGAGAGTGAAGATTTGCTTTTGTAACACTATTTACATGTTTTCGGTTTAAAAAATTGACTAGTTTGATTAAATATAAGTATAGAGCATTTCTTCCATATACAAACTCTTGTTAGCTGATTAGTTATTAAGGTGCTCAGAAGTGTGGATGAAAACAGAAGTTACAGTAGCTCAATCGTGTTTATATCTATTTACAAAGTTGCGCTGGTTTGCCTGCTGCCACCATTATGTTCCAAAGGAAGCCGAAAGCAAAGTGCCTGGGAGAAATGCGAATATTTGTTTTTTTAATGTGTGATCATGGCCAATTAGGAAACGCACACGTGTAAAAATCTAACGCCACAGGACCCCAGGAGACCTTCCTCCCTTGTGTGTAGGACCATCTGCACAAAAGACCACCCAACCAATTTAAGGGACTATTTGAATACAGCTGACGTTTCCAGTACGGTTTTGTTTAGGTATTGGCCAAAAAGCACAGATTTCCGGTATGGAAAGGTGTAACAATATTTAGTACACGCAGTGCTCTGTCTGATCAAAGTAATGCACAAACCGTAGCAATTTTTTTCTCACAACTTCTCCATGAGAAGGTAAATAGTAGTACTTTCTTTCTTTTTTTTTTTAGCAATAGGGGGAAATGTCATGGAGAAGGGAGGTGACCTTGCTCAGGCTCCATAGCTAGTGGGTGACAGAGGCAGCATCGTGCCATGAAACCCCCCGTTCCTCGCTCCCTGCCCTGGTCCAGCCCATACGCCGGAATTTGCTGGTCTGCTGGGCAGTTGCCTGAGACAGGATTCACAGTATGAGGTTGTTAAATACATGGTATTGGGCCTCCTAAGTACTAAGAGACTTCAGAACTACCCCTGTGCAGCAGAAGGGAAAACTTATGTGCGAGGAACCAAATAAGGAGAATGTGCTTCACAAAATTTTATCTTCCAATCAGAAAAAAATCCAAAGTGGCCCATATACGGTAGGTCAAATTCCTTCCCCATTAACATTCTCCAAAAACTATTTTCTGTCTCACGGCCAAATTCTGCCTCTAGTTACATTCTCGCAAGCTCTCTCCGGGCTGAAGGCAGAACGTGGCTACGCCTTTGCGTTGCTTCTCTCCGTGCAGACCGTACTCGGGCGGGTGCCTCAAAGGAGTCCTACGGCTGGCGTGTCTGGAACCTGTCAAACCCGGAGGGTGTCAGACCATAATGAATATGCTGATTAGTGTCCTCATCGTTTTAAGATACTATACAAAAAGAAAGAAAAAGAAGTAGACTTGACTTCCGTTTGTAAACTTATCATGTACTGTCATCTTTCTGTCGTACATTTAAGTTCCAAACCGGTCCCAGAGATTGCAAGGCAAGATTGTTAAGGCAGTATAAGAAACCCAGTATTTCATTCACACCTCTTGATTTCCTTAAATGTATTTCTAAGGCATCAAAAGGGGTATGCGGTTTGTGCTTGCCTTTTCAGAAAAAGGCATTCAGTATAGTGTAAAAAACTGATGCTCAGTGACAGCCTGAAGCCACTCAGCACAGGGCAATGGCCACACTATCAAAGAGGAACAGGGGGAGAAAGTGGTGTTTCCCACGTGCAGGTGCTTCACCATCGTTCTTTCTGGTACACTTCTGTTTGTACGATCTCATTGGGGTGCTCAGCTATGCAGGCCCCGTTGATGTCATTGAGCTTGTTGTCTGGAAGATCCTCGGGTTTTGTGCAAAGTTTCAGTGCCCTGGAGATGAAGACATCCAAGTCAAACTCGGGGTCTGTTTCACTGCCTACCTCCTTGGATTCTTTGTGGAGATGGTGAGGAGAAGATGGCAGGCTCCGTTCTTGAATCTCCGGAAGTGGACTGGAACACTCAAGACCCACCTGCGTGCTCTTCACCCACTGAGCAATCTCCAGAAAGAGATTGGATGGTTCTTCTTCCAGAGATAGCTCAGCTGTGGGTGCTATGGTTGCTCTTTTCCAGTGGGATAAATCTAAAATCAGCTTGGGCTCTGAGTAATGATGGGGCTTATTGTCTCTCCACAGCAATTTGTCCAAGTAGGAAGGTGACCCCACTTTGTAATCACATGATTTCCCACAATCAGCATCAAATACTCGGTCCATTGATGAGTGTGATAGCTCTAAGAACCTCTCTGAGCTGCTCTGTGAATATTTTCGTGGATCAACTTGTGCTTCTTCAGCAAGGGATTCAGACCCTGCCCGTGGGTCTCGCTGGACCTCATCCATTTCGTGGTATTTATCATGTCTCCATTCCAAATCAGAGGAGAGGCTTACTTGGTACCTGGGAAAGACATGCTTCTATTAGACACACAGCTGATGGCTTCATTATAAATATCAGCATTCAAACAGATATTCACACTACTACTGCAACTTCTACCTTTCTCTCGCTGATAAGCCATTTACCTACAGATCTCCAAGTTCTTTAAAACTAATACTCAATCAAACCACAGCAAAACCTTGTGCAATATTACAGAACTTTTTCTTGTGTGTTAAAAAAGGCAGGGGTCTGCGTAACTTAGCAAGAGAACTTGCCCAAGCTGCCTGGAGACACCAGTAATGGGAATAAAAGTCAGTGGACCAAACTGTCTGCCCCCTCATTTAACTGGTTCTCACGTTCCCTCCACCTAGGGTTAAAACATGATTAGATAATCTTGATAATCAAATTGTAAGTTGATTATTAAGAGTTGTCCTCAGCCCAGAAACAGCCACTGACAGTATGAGCGCTCCTCATCCGCTGTAACAAAAGTAAGAAAAGATTAGCTTAAATCACCACCGAGATTGGACATCACCAGTTTACTCTGATGTCACGGACTGAGAGCATCCCTGAAGTATCACCTAGCTAAGCAATAACTTCTTGAACCACTCGTAACTACCTCGGTTGCAATTACCTGCAATACTCATATTCTCAGACACAGTTTTCAAAGTGACCAGGAATTTTCTGGTTCCTAGTTGAGCTGCCTTTAAAAGATGTATTATCCCAGGTTTTGGGGCTCTATTTTTTGGTAATGAAATGCTCTTGAGGTGTCCCATAACACACAGGCAAAACCATTTCCCATTTTGAAAACACTTGGCTTGTGTTGCCAAATTTACAGCCCTATACCAAATCTCTCCAGCAGGGCGGGAGGACTAACGGTCCAGGCCGCTGCTTATTGTGTCACGCCAGGAAATACAGAAGCAAAGAGGTGACAGCGTGGCAAGGTGAGCCCAAGCAATAGATTTAATGAGGTCTGGAGATTTAACCGCTATACTGAGAGGAACAATGCTACAGGCTTCCTCAAATATTCATACCGCTGGGATAGAAGGAGCTCTATAGAAAAATGAACACAGTAAATTCTTAGCTACTTATTCTGTCCTAGCCTGCTCTGGTCGCTGGGAAGGGCCTAGTAATTAGGATAATAATCTAGGACATAAGAGACTTCAGTTCAAGTCTTTGATCTACTCTAAACTTCCTGCATGACTTTCAGCAAACCATTTAAAATTCAATACAGTTATGGATTTTTTTTTCAAGAACCCTGGAACTGCAGCCTCTGGGGCTTATGCACCTTGAAAAGTGATAAATACAGATCTCCAGATCAGGCCTGATCCCTGAATAGTACAAGAATTACGACATTACAGATGCAGCTCAACTGAAGACAATACAGTCTGTTAATAAAACCAACAGCAGAGAACTACCAAGTAACTTGAACATGCAGCCCCAAAATGTAGTCCCTGTGGAAATCAATGACAAAACGTCCACTGACTTCAGCAAGGTGCCAGCTTGAGTTAGAATTGCAACACGGCATAGACAAGGAAAATCAGGTGTCCTTTGGGGGTTTAGAGCATGTATTACTGAACCAAATTAACCACAGGTCAGAGACTTGCCAGTCAAGTTTTGCCTAAAAACTTCAAGTAAATATGTAGTCTCTAGACCAGCCCTGGATACTGTACCTCTCCCAGTTAGACATCTGGCTCTGGTTGGCTTCCATCAGTAAAATATCATCAATCTCATCCTCAATCCGGAATGGATGCTGAGACACTGGTTCATCCTCAGGGCAAGAATACGGACTCATATAAGGATGCTGCAGACCCATCTCAGCCGTTAATCGATCCATCGGGTTAAATGTCAGTATTTTCTCCAGGAAATCAATAGCTGTGAATCACAGAGAAACAAGCTCACTGATTCCTCAAAAGCAATACCAGCTTTCGTTCCAGGAACAGCCTCATGAATCCCCCATAACACATCTGCTTGAAGAAAGAAAGGAATTAAAGGTCAAGTCCTATGTGCATCTAACAGGCACATTTGTCCTTGCTGCGTATGCATCAATCTTACCCCTGATGGGAGCAGGGCACTTGCACTGGAACGATCCTGCAGCCCACAGCTTTAAGTTCATTTAGTAAAACAGAAGAAATGACAGTGAGAGCACTGCACCTCCACAGGACGGAGGGTACACATGATACCCAGCGCTGTGATCCAGGGCCTGAATCACATCCCACCTTTTCAAATAGAGAAAAGGCTTCTTTATATATACTTTAGGGTGCCTTGACTTATGCCTTTGCAGCGTTTCGGGACGTGGTGCCTCCAAGTACAGATGAAATTAATGTGGATATTTGCAGAATTTGGGCGTTGTCAGGATTTGATTCCAGGCTTTCAGATTCATTCTACAAGCATGTTTCATTTCAGACAACTAATTTCACATTTGTACGTGCAACTGAAGTGGAATTAGATTTAAAGAGCAATTTTTAAAAGTCCTTGGCATGACCAACACTATGAAATTATTTTGTCCATTAATATTTAAAGAATTCTGACTGCCTAAAATTATTTTACAAAGATAGTGCAGAGTGAACTCTTTCTATGATGAGGAGGAAGGAAATTAAGTGCAATTAAAGTGACTAGAATTAAATGTAAGCATACAGGGTTTGTTGTGATTTTTTTGAAGATTCCTTTTGCTCAGGTTATGTGAAAAGATCAAATCCTGTCATCAAAGACATAATGCTTTTTCAGATGATTCTTGGTCTATGGAGGAGCCCCTTAGACTTCAGATAATACAACTAGGAATGTGCCTTTCTTCAGTTAGATCTTTTTCATTGTACCTTCAGAAATATCCCCAATAAAAATAAAATTGTATGGATTGGACTGTTTCTTTGTGCTAAGGAAGTTTTAGGGGCAAAAATCACTCAGCAGAAAAGACAGGCAATCTCTGTTGCCTCAATGCTTAAATATTAACCAAAATCCAATTGTCTCCCACTGGATTATTTCATTGCTTGGATTAATTAAGAAGGAATCAATAGCTTCATAAGGTCACTGACTTCAGGCAAGAAGCATGGCGGAACAATATATTACGAGTTCAGGTCACATAGGCAGGAAAATTTCAATGAATTATGTAAGCATTGCAGGTGACCTTTCTTCCCACAGTAATGACAGGGAATAAATCCATTTAGTACTTACTGGAGGCTGACGTAGTCTCTAGATAACCAAGGCTGATGAGTATCTCAATTGCCAAGCACCTCTAACGGACTCTTTTACAATTAAGAGTTACGCCAATGAACATAAGTAGGGCTCAGTCTTGACGTGTTATGCACATTAAAGCAAATTCACCCTTGCAGATCATGTACGTTGAATGTCAGACTCGCTGGCGGCGGTGTGCGTAGAGCAGGGAGGGCACAACACGCACCCCCTGGCAGCCATCCGCAGGCTGCCCAGACACATTTCCGAGCAGGGAGAGGGCAAAGCCCAAATGCAAGGACTGTGTGAGTCAGTATTTGGAGGCGCAGGCCGCACCATGAGAACATGTCTGATCCAGCGAGCCTCCAGGAGGACTGGGGTGGTAACCAAACAAGCAGAAGTCCGGGTATGCCATCCTGGAAAGACCTGGAAAGAGGCCCTGGAAAGAGCTCTGAAGAGTTGGTGTGGTGCATTGGTACATACTGCTCCACTTTGACTTCTGGTATGATGCCACCCTGTGATGTGTGACTACCTACAAAGCTGCCAACGCTAAAGTTCAGGTCCAAAAGTCTTGCAGCCCCCTTGCAACGACACAGTTCATTTTGCCAAAGGAGGGAACTGACTGAAGTGGTGATCAATCATTCCAGGCCACAACAGCCTGAAGACAAGCGATTCCCCAGCTCCAGTCACACCAGAGTGCTTTGACAAAGGTTTTGCCTCTAGCAACCATCTCGTGGAGTTCAGACATTTGTGGAGCAAAAGCATTTATTTTCTTGTAGTATTCAATTTTATTCATCAAAGAAGCACAACAAGAAAATGAACAAGGCTTTGAAAGTAACTTCTGGGCTGAAACCGCACAGCTCTAGGAGAGGCATGTGAATACAGCAAAGCAAAGCTGGCTTGGGGGGGACGTGACATGCTTTGGAAAGTGTTCAAGGCTTTGAGCTATGATGGAACTTGTGTGTTCAATGCTGGGCAATGCTCCTTCTCCTTCCCAAAGCCCCAGCCAGTCCAGTGGGGGATTTGGCTACAAAGGGATGGGGGTTGTGGAAGCTGCGACCAGACAGCTCCTTCCTCCCACAAACCTCCTTCACCTAAGCGCATCTTTTAAGTATCACCATAACATGTTCCCTCAGGGCCTGCTAAGATCCTTACCTACGAGGCAGCCAAGGCCAGTACAGGAACGCAGGGACATACTGGGCAAGCTGCGCCGCACAGCCCGAGATTTCTGAACTCATATTCACCAGCGTTAGTGCACTTTTCCTTAGAGAACAATTTCTGTAACCCACTGAGGAAACAGGTCTGCAAATAAGGCGGCCAGAAGAAGCCCAACCAGAAGGACATTGTCAAAACCACCAAACACTACGGTACCTTCGCTGTTCACTTCGGGGAGCAGCTTGCGCAGGGGCTTCCTCACTTCCCAGGTACTGCTGATGAAACTGGGCATCACTCTGAGCAGCTCCTCTTTGTCCTCCTCGTGGATAACAGGGATCGTCTCCAGAATAAGTTGCATCTGTTCCAGCTCGTGCCCCCCTAAACAAGCAGAAAACAGTGAGTTGGGCCCAGAACGTAAATCAATGGGGCCAGTGTTATCAGCCGCACACCTCCACGACCACCCCTCTGCAATGCATCCTCTGTCACCGCAGTGCCACACCTCAGGAGCAGCAAACGCCAGACAAGCTGATGTTGGTGGCATTAGGCACTGCTCCTTTTTCCAAGGACAATTCAGTTGCCACCTTTTTACGAACCAGATGCAATGAAGTCTCCAGATCACTTCAGCTCCTGCCCTTCTGTTCCCGTCCTGCCTTTTGCTCAACAGCTCTACTTTAAGGCTGAGCTCTTCAGCACGAGGCTGTCCTTTGCCCAGGTAGGCAAAGCAGGTACCAAGCACTTGAATGCCACGCTGCTGTTGCTCTCTCTCTTGCTACCTCTCCTCAGCTCAGCAGCAGTTCCTCTGTGCCCACAACCATGCTCAAGCCTGGGAAAGGTCCCAGCTCCCTGTCCACCCATCCGAGCCTGCCACAGGGGAACGCGGGAGGAGGAGGGGAGAGGAACAGGGAAGACAATCCACAGCACCAAAAATCCCATTTCATCTTGGCCAGGTATTCCCCAAAGTGGTAGGATAGCACGGTCCCTCTTGCCTTCCCTTGAACTGGCCCATTTGGGCACATTTCAATATGCCATCCCTGCAGCTCCGTGGAGCATCGCTTGGATCGCCAGCTCCTGGGTTCAGAAACTGCGGGGAGCTTCTTCCCCTGCCGAACCCCCCACCAGACCTGTCCAAAAGTCATGGAAAGAGCCAGCTGCAGAATCACCCCGTGCTGTCCAGCGGGGCTCTCGGCCAACATCTCTGGCCCTGCTTGACCTTTTCCAAGGCCAGCAGGACTCCGTGTTTTACTGGATGAAGCTAAAAGTGCTATCTTTTGTTTCTTCTACACAGCAGCAGGCAAAATGACCATCCAGGGTGTCAGTGTCCTCAGGTGGGATGCCTCAATCTGTACATGGGCGCTTATATAAGTGGAGCTGTTCCCAAAGCCTGGCATACCTCCAGCTGCTCATCGTGTCACTGGGATTCCCAGCTGCTCCAAAATAGTGAAGATCAAGCCACCCATTAGGTCAGATACACATAATGTACTATCCCCCCAGGAAAACCAGGTCCCCTCTTTTTAAGGGTACATAATTGACCTAGATGATTAGCCCTCCTGGTATAATCCACATGAGTTTCATTTTTTTTCTGACAAAAAGTTGATTTATGCAGTCTAAGGTCGGAGCGGGGTCTGGCACGGCTGCACAGCCCAAGCCACACACGTCACAGGCGAAATCGGTGCTTGGGGATCCCGGCTTTATCTCCCCTCCCGATTTACACTGCAAGTGCAATTCAGTCGCAGCAATACCCGTAGGCTCCCAGTCTGTCAGAACCGCGGCACTGAATTGCTGTAATAAAACTCTGTAAGCTCACAGAGGCTTGGGCAGATGCTACATGACTTTAAAACAGCCTTCAGAGCGTCAGTGTAATGCTTTGCCTAACCTGGCCAACTACTGAAAACGGCTGTGAAGCAGAAACCTTACCCGGCCGAAATCACGGAGCCCAGGTGCTCATATCTATTAGCAGGATGGTGAAAGGCAACACGCTCAAGCCCGCTGCAAAAAGGGGATGCGGCTAATTGCCAAGTACCTGCCACAGCCTCCGAAGCCTGGAAGGGCCTGCGTTGCTGCGGGATGCCAGGAGAGGAATACGGGCTTTCCTCTGCCTCCCAGCCAGCTGCTCTCTTCAAGCGAGCCCAGGCCTGGGCTCGTTCGTAATCTCAGATGAACCAGCCCAGCTCTAGATATTATTATTCAACTCTGGTTCCACTATTTCTCCACACTAGGAGCTTAACAATTGCAATTTTCTAGCCATATCCAGCCTAGCTGTTGGGAGCAACTTCAAGGCAGCGACGTTGAGAATCCCAGCGACTGGTATTGGGAAACATTTTTTTAAATCCTTCTCCTTGAAGACATATTTATCCACATATTCCTAAACTTCCACCCAGAACTGGCTAGCAGTCGGTGATAAGCGAGAAACAGTAGCACCAGCAGAGTGGAGCACAGCCAACTGCCTAATTAATGAAGGTTAATCCTATTCTTTAGCGCAGTATTGAATTTGACCAAGAGCTCTGCTGACGATTTCCAGCTTCTTATGTGTACAAAGAAGCTGCCTGGCATAAACACGGAGTTGTACTATTGATCTTCTGTCCGCCAGAAACGCCGATTATAAATATTCTGTCCCTAGAGCCAGGACTATCCATTAAGATAGTGAGCTGTCCAGAGCGGACAAACCAACGGGGATTTTCACGCTACCACATTCCTTGCTGTCTGACTGACAGTTTTCCGGCAGCTTTGCTCACAAGCGGCGCGCGGGTGACCTGTGCAAGAGGATGGAGCCTCTGCCCATGGAGCGTGCGTGGCCCAGCACCTCTGTCCAGCTGGCAAGGAGGGCAGAGTGTCCTCATCAGGAGAAATCGCATTAAAGAAACAGAAGTTTGCAAAATGGTGAAACTAAAGATGACCAACAGGAAACAAATGCTTTCCTTACGCAGGCTAATTCCCAAACTGGGATCAAAATGATAGGGCATTGAAAGTCAAGAAGGCTTGGTGGCTCTTCTCCTTCCAGTGCAGGTCCAGCCACTGAGCCCTGAATGCCACAAGCACAGTGCAAAGGCACAACGTTTCTCCACAGGGAGAAGCTGCTAACTGACCCTGGAGCAGTCTATGGCTCATAGGAACCCAATTCTCCACCCATTATCCTCTATTTGTGCAATTCCTGGGGAGCTTCTGAACGCATTAATTCACAAAAAGAAAAATATGAACCAAAGACAGAATAAATGCAAAGTGTCATTATCAGACTAGGGGATTAGAAGCTCTGCTTCATGCATGCGTTGTTGAAAAGGAAATTCTTCCCCTAAGCTTACAGGCAAGTCTAGGATGAACATCCAAGCCCTGATAGACTTCCCTGGCAAGTAAGACACATGTCTGACTGATCCCGTGGAAAAAGTCACCATACGGCCTTCCATAGCCTTGCAGCGCTCTGGCTATTCCCACAAAGATCTTCAAGACTCTTCTCTTTCTCCTATTTTCTATTTCTTCCATTGACACTGCTTTTGGATATGTGTCCGCAAGCAGAGGGGTGGAAAATCACTGGAGGGAGCTGTAAACCACTTAGTGCTAGTACAGGAGGCAACTGAAAACAGAGAGAGCTGAACAGACCGACTGACTTGCTTTCTCAGCCCCGGAGCATCGCAGGCCCATCCACCCCGCGCTGCAGCAACTGCCGAGATGACTGACAGAAGAGCTCAGATTTTATAAAACCACCAAATTCTCAGGCCTCTGTTTTGCAGGCAGAAGCCTCCATAATTTGCAGCTCTGCAAACTGTGTGGCTCTCCGGCCAGAGGGAGGACAGCTTCTCTGCTCCTCAGCAGGATTTTTCTCCTCCAGTAACCCTGCTCCCCCTGAACCCAAAGGCAAAATTCCTATCGGCTCTCGTATGCTCCAGTCCTTGCCACAGACCTGAATTTAGATGCAATAAAGCAGCAGTTCAGATTCGACTCCAGGCTTCCCCTGCCTGGGAGGGTCAGGATTTGTTGCCATCTACAAAGCAAGTATAACCCAGTTGGGGTTGTTACAGATACTCTGCCTGCTTTTCTACACTGCTCATGGTGGGGAGCGGATATCTTTTATTTCGTTTTCCAAAGGTCTATGAACCAGATTTTAGCCACCGGAGATGTGTTATGCTCTTGCTAGCTTTGGATTATCTGGGTTTTTTCCCTGAAGAAACAACCTGCCCTTGCTTATGTCGGGGTGATGAGTAAATAAATTAAAGAACTATTCCTCACTGATTTCTATTCCCTTCCTGAAGTCTTTGCAAAGCCTAGGTATGGCTACAGGGCAAAGGGGGACACCAGGGCCAGGAGAGGACAGCAGTTCAGCGACAGGTTTTCTACCAGAATTACCACTAACATTAAAGGTAACATTTAGAAACCTCAGTTGGCATTTCCTGACCTCTTACTCTTTGAGGCACCAACAGCCCGTCTGCCCATCAAGGAGCAGGGCTAAGGGGGAAGTTGAGGGTCCCCGCTCCCCACCTGGAGCTGGAGGTTCGGGGCACACGCTGCTGCAGAGGGGACGGGCAGGGGGACATCCAGCTGGGCAGAGGGACATCTAGGCAGGCAAGGGGACATCCAGCCAGGCAGGACCTGCTGTCCCATGTGGGACTGGCACATCCAGAATGAGCAATTCTTTTCTTCCCCTTCAACCTGCCTCTCCATGTACCGTCTCGGCATGTACAGGAGATACAGTGAGACAGAGACATAGGAATGGGGTAGCGATACATTTCTGTTTCCTTTTTTTTCCCCCAGTCGTCATGCCATCTAGTTTTCACCATTTTTGCTAAAAACCTTATAGCCAGGAAGGACAGATCCAAGGGCCCACACTCAGCCCAGAGCCTTCCCTGGGGCCGGATTCAGCGACATTGCATCTTACCTCACGCTCGCACTAGCTGTTTGGCTGTGAGCTCTGCTCTGAAGAGAGCAAAACCCTGGAAGGGGCTTGCCTGGCTCTGCTGATGCTACGAATTACCAAATCCTGTCTTTGGAGCAGTGCTAGTATCATCCCAAGCCTCTGACGTGTCCATTCTCTCCTCAGGCACTGGCTTTCTCGCTGTCTTTCGTACACACACACACGGGAACACTCACACACGTCCTACCTGGCGCTGACTGGACTTGTACAAAAACCGAATGACAGAAGGGAGCAACAGTTATTTCCCACCGCTGTTGCCGCAGGTGATCATCTGGGACATTTTGCCTTTTTTAACGACTTTGAGTGACTGATTTTTAACTCTCCGTCTCCAAATTTGGACACCAGGACTATGTCTGCTCCAGCAAGTAAGACAGCCCACGGCCTTGGCACTGCGAGAGAAGTGCAGCTGGTCCAGGCCCAGGCAGCGCAAGAGGCAATTGGACAACATGGATATATCGCCCCCGTGCTGGGGCTCATGAGCAGCTCTTTTTTATTTACTGCTATAGAAGCAGGTCAGAAAAACTGGGCACAAGACCAAGAGCTTCCAATAAAACCTCTACAGCCTATTCTTAAAGATACCCAAAAGGAGTATGTGGTTTCGAAGTTCCAGTTTTGATCTCTACCCATTAACTAAGTATCCTGCCATCACCTGGGGGCTTATTAAGCAACTGCAAACTAATGAAAAGCAGAGAAACAACGATGTGTGCAGCACCTGTCTAGCTGAACTTAATTTGTGACTTGCCAAAACCTCTCTCGTGAGCTTTACTCTGCTGTGGACTCTCATACAGCAACCTGCTAAGCAGGTTTCAGTATTCCTGCTTTGTGGCACGGAGTCTCTGAATGTTTCGAAACTTGCCCGGGCAGCAGGGATAGGACTGATCTAATTTAACTGTAGCAATGTGCAATACCGGCGTCCACTTCTGAGATAGTCGTCTGGGCGCTCTTTATGAGCAGTGATGAAAAACAAATATTTTTAACACACAATCAATCGCATCTGACGGAAGACACCTAAAAGAGGCCAGAAGAACTGCACCCTGGAATTGCCCTCGTCTCTGCCTTGACCGTAAGGGGAGCTTGAAGGACTGGGTCAGTTATCTACAAGGTAGATGTCTGATACCAGGCACCATAACTTCTACTCCAGGTGTCCATAAACAAGGTGAGACTGAGACAGGTTAAGTAGAGTTTGGCAAAAGCATGATAATGATGAGCGCTTGGGTGCTATGATGGGGACGGTTAGAGAAGGACCTAGATAAATAAGTCTCATTTTCTGTTTGACATGAGAAACTGTATCTGAAAACAGAGATTAACTTAGTGTCCAGACAGATTTCCCTGCGGTTTCAGCTACACACAGTAACAGCACCCAGCTTAACACCAAGCATCATGTTACCCTGGTCTAGGGCAGGAGCTGCAAGTTTGAGGCCAGATCGGATCTCAAAGGACACGGGCTGCACCTCCGTTAGCCAGCGGTGAGGACCAGCAGGAGCAGATGTGCAGAGCAACACGGTCGTGGGGCAGCGCTGACATCTCGGGGCGCACCGTCCCCGACAGACCCCCGCAGCTCCCTGCAGGATGAGGCCCCGGCGCAGCCTCTGCTCCGTGTGTCGCCTGGCGAAGAGACGGGGACCGATCGAGTCTCCCGAGGGATTTGCTAAGCCTGTTTTAAGGCAGGAGAGGCCCTGCAGAGTCGCAGAGGCACCGTGCGCAAGCGCAGCGGTGGACGGAGGCTCCCTGGGGACCGAACCCGCCCTGTGCCTCAGCCCCGCATCTCCCACCAGTGGCCATGAGCTTCAGCCGCCCTCCCCGAGCCGCTCGGGCCAGGCACAGGCTGCTTTCGTTGCAGCCCGGCGCGGCTCCCTGTTGCTTTAGCTTTACCTCCTTGTTTTCTCTCTCCAAGCGGCAGGGAGCTGCTGAACAAGAGTGAGATTTGCCTTCCCTGGGGCTTTAGCTGAGCAGCCAAATAAATAAATAAAGCGGAGAGAAGTAATGCTGCCAGAACGGCAATTACTCCGAGCCGCTACACCTTGACATGATGGGAAAACGGAGCCCACGCAGTGGCTGGAATATCCCAAGGAGGCGGCAGAGGCAGCCCGGGGCTGGTGCATAATTCGCAGCGCGGGGACTGACGTCCCCGAACTAGGAAATTTCTGGGAGGGGAGGCTGAAGCCAAGGGGGAGAAAGGAGAGGGAGGCAAACCGCAGAGCAATTCCAATGCTCTCCTCTAAATGATACTGACTCTTGAATTTTCAGCCTTCACAAAAGGAAGACGGAAGCTGAAAGCTGAGCGCGAAGACACTGACAGAGCAGCCGCAATGAAGCCTCAGCTGCAGAGCGCTGCAGCGCGCTGAAATATTTCTGAAGAAAGTGTTCTCCTCTATTATTAATGGAACTAATTATTTATTTACCAAACTCTGCGAACAGCTGCTTATGAAATGTGTTAGATCTTGTCATTCCAAATACTAATAGGCAACGGTAACGATAACAAAGCAGCAGCATCGCTGCGTCCTTTGGGGAGGCAGGTAGCTCTTTGATAGCCAGATAGCGTCTGCTTCATCCTTGAATAAGTGACTCCATGTCCCAGCTTGATACAAAGCTAAGAACTGCACCTTTGCTCCTGACATTAGCATTTTTGGAAATGTACTGAATAAAGATTTGCTTTTCAAGAGCATCAGAATTGAGCTCTAAATGCTGTGCTGATAAATTACACCCTCCTTCCTGATGCTTTTTGTCTTCTCTTTGCAGCGCACCTTTACATTGCCAGCGCCTGCTTATAGGGGAAGCCTGTAGCTTGCCAAATTCGCACATGGCAAGGGTCAGAGCTGGGAAGGACAACAGAAATCCCGGCTGCGAGACCAGCACACCCACGCACCGTTCAAGAACACGGGTGCAGCATCAGGACGCTCCCAGACACCCGGCCCCTGCGGAGCAGCAGTCACCTCCGCAGTGATGCCATTCTTTCCCTTAATTCCTGCTATGCATAAAATATCTGGCCTCAGGATCTGGAGATAATACCATAAAAGTTAATTGAGTTACATTAATGTGATTGAAGAAACAGACCCTTTTTGCTAGATGCTAATAAGGACAAGTCCAGATAGCTGTGAAGGCACAATGTTTTAGGGCACACGCTGATCTCTGCAGCCTGGGAATGGCTCACAGCAAACACGATTAAGCATGTATATAGGTCTCGGTGGAACATATTTGATTTTACAAGAGGGTTTGACACCAATTCATTTTTTACTATGGATTTCACAGCTATCACTGAGAAAACTGCAGGGCGATGTAGTACTGTAGTCGAGCTCTTCACACCAGCCAGCTCACAGCGAGCTCCTTACCGCTCCTGACGCGAAACTCCTCTGGCTGCAATTCTGTAGTGGCATTAAAATGTTCTCCCTCAAAGAAAAGACATATATTCAAAATACCAATCACAGTTTAAATCCACTGCATAGAGTACAAACCTCTTAGCACAGGACCACATTATCCTGTGTCCTTATATTCCATCCTGTCATACTCTTTTAGGCATCTTTTCTCCTAACAAGAAGCTTCAATTTTTTGTTGAAACCCCAGTAAGAGAAAAAGATTTTGTTGTTTCACCAGAACTGCTCTTTTATCCGTTTCGGCTCGTGTTTTCGGCTGAACGCACTTCACGGGTCTTGCAAAGCGTCTCTGCCGTGGGGCACTCGGCGGGGAGGGCAGAGACCTGGGGGCACTGCGTAGTGGAGACACATCTAACACCTAATAACCAGGCATAGGAGAGCTGCAGGGCTGCTATAGGTGGTGCGTGGCGGGCCGAGAGAGGGGACTTCACTCTGCCGTGCTCTCGGTCTTACCCTTGACAGGCCTGCGGATTGGGAAGCAAAGAAGGAAGGAGGGAGAAAAAAATCGTTCGAGACGTACCAGCGAAGAGCATCCTCCCCGTGAGCATCTCGGCCAGGATGCAGCCGGCCGCCCACATGTCGATGGCTTTGGTGTAGTTGTTTGGCGAGAGGAGGAGGCGAGGGGAGCGATACCATTTTGTCACTAGGCCTTCGGAGAGGTAACCCTGAAAGAGTAGAAACAGAGACATCAATAACTCTGCAAGACGGTTCTTCCATCCCTGCCCTGGGCTGCTGACTCTCTTGCGGCGGGGACGAGTTTGGCACCCATAAGCCTCAGCTTGGAGAGCTCTTGTTTGAACCCAGAAAAGAGGCCAGAAGCAGACTCCTTTGCTTATTTGTTTATATATTTCCTTGGTTGCCAAATGTCACGTAAGACAGGTCAAAGCAGGATTGCTCTTCCCTCCCTCGGCCAGCCAGCAAAGGGCCTTCGCTGAAACGCTGCGCAGAGCCTGGCAGTGCGGGCCGGCGGCCGGGGCCACCACACCTCCTTCCTCTGAACTAAATTTTTAAGCAGCATAACCCCGAAGAGAAGCCATTCGTGATTCAGCCCTGAGCAACGTACAGGGCCTGGCTGGAAACATTAATATCCAGCAGCAATCCTGTAATAACAAGCACAGCTACCCCGCTTCAGCGTCGTGACGGGAGCAATAAAGCTAAAAAGTCCGTGACCGTAATGTTTAATCTCACAAAAGGGAACTACGTATAAAGGAGAAACATCGTTAGAAACCAATGAGAAGGGGCAGCCAACAGGGTAGCGTGCCTGCGGTGCTCATTCAGAGGCACTGTATGAAAAGCCCAGGGCAAATCCGTGCGATCTATCAAAAAAAGACTCAAGAAGACCCAGAAAGCTGCACAGCGAAAGAGCAGGATAAAGGAAGCTCTTAGAAACAAGGCGGGCGCTGGGCGATGCTGCCCTGCTCTTCCTCGCGCGGGCGCGAAGACGCAGCCCGGCTCTGCCACCAGCGCCAGACGCAGAGGCACCTGCTCCGCGTAACGCGGCGTTGCTCATTAGCGGGTCGTTTTGTGTACGTACACGCATCATCACCTCAAAAGCGTAAGCGAAACTGCAGTCCCGCTTAATGCCGAAGCCGTTAGGCAGCCGGCGCTTCCCAGTTGACTGCGGTAGGAGAAATCCTGAACGCTCTCGCGAGGCACTGGGCTCCCAGGCTCGCTGCCCAGGGCGGCCCGGCTGCTGAGAGCAGCACCTCCTCCGGCCCGCGGCGCTCCCGTTCCCGGGCTCCCCGAGGCGATTTCATAGAAACTTTGGTGGCCTGTTATAAGGGGGCTCCCGGCTTTTACTCAGGCAGTTAAACAAGTTTTCAAAACACCAGGTGCTCAGCAACTCCCACCGAAATCAAGGAGACACGTTTAATCACATTGATAACACCGAAAGAAAGCTCAGTCCCTTATATTAAATCTAGCTGGCTGCTCGGAAGATTGTCGCTCTTGTAATCTAACAGTATCTTCCTTAATTTATTCCAGCCGTGTGCGCACTCCCTCTACAATAAATTGCAAACTTTGTCTTGCAGACCCCGCACTGCAGAGAACGTCGTCGCTCCGAGCCGCTCCACGACCTGACCCGGCTTCCGGGACAGGCGCTGGAAAGGTAACCGTGCTTGGCTCTCCGGGGCCATGCGAGCGGAGCAGTGCCCACAGCAGCTCGCAGCCTCACGGCTGTCGGCACTGGCAGGCAGCATGGCCACCGGCACATCCCGTCTCATCAAAGCCCCAGCATTTCGTGAGAAGGTGCTGATAGCAGCAAAGCCCGTAGCGAGAGCCAGGTCAGATGTTCCTATTTTGTTTTCATAAAGTCAAAAGTTCTTGTTTCAAATTTATTATTTAGAAAATTTCATTTTTACTTGCTTCATTTTTACTTATTTCATTGCTACGTACTGTGAGCAGATTAGTGGAAACACCATGTTTCATGCTCTGCTGCGGCACTGCTCCAGCCAAGAGAATTAACATTATTCATGTACAGCTTTTCAGTCTTAATTTCTGTCCCATGAAAGTACAAAAGCTTTGATTTTGCCATCCAATTTAAAGCAAAATCAAATTCAGAGTGGGGGCCTTTCCCATCAGATGGAAGTTCTCCTCTCCATCTAAGAGCAAGTCCATCAGCATGCGCAGAGAAAGAAGAGGGGCATCCTGAGGAGGCAGCCGTCCTGTGGACCACCGTGGGATGTCCCACCACCGCCGCCCTCGCTCCCTGGCGCCAGGCTGCACTGCTCCCTGGCCGAGCTCTGGACTGGGCTCCATGCCGTGTCCAAACACGAAAGGTTATTCCATCAGGACAATGTTGGAATATTCATATGTAGCCTTCTATATATTAAGTATATGTTAGCATATCCTGATGCAGATTGAAACACTCTAGGCAAGTCAAAATAAAACGAGATGATACAACTGAATCACATTTTAATGCCATGAGACATTTGGATAGCATCAAAATGTAATGAGAACGTGAAAATGGTGCATATAAATACATAGTCAAAAACCCTCCATCCTAACTGATGTCGTTCCATAAACTGTTTTCAATTGCAGTGTAACTGCATTTTGCTGTGCAAAATTCTCCCGTCAGAAACGATTCAACCAGACGTGTTTCTTTAATCCTTATTCCTTGTAACCCCTTTTATTCTCTTAGCAGGTACTCTCATTCGTGATGAACAGCTCTGAAGCCAAGATGTTCCCGTGACTGCTAACCCTCTGAATTTCTAGCACTCCGGTCAGCCTCTACAAGCAGCGAGCCCCTCCGCACGTATATAAAAAGCATCGTCAAGAGCAATTTGGCTTGGGAAAATTTTCTCCGGAGCTGCATTCAGCACGACGTAACATGGGAATGAGTCCGTTTGCCTACGAACACCGAGTGTGCTGTCGTGGGAAGGAAACTGGTAATTGAGTCACTCGAGGGTTTTTTTCTCCAGTCCATCACTGATTCATTAAGGGTTTATCTACACAGTCAATTAATCATGGGCTGAACCCAGTCTTAAGACTAGACTCATTCTCTCCACCCACACGTAAATCCTCAAGCCCAAGCCAGGATTTTTCTTCTGCCTGAGATCCAAGGCCCCTGCGGGAGGAGAGCCTGAATATTTTCAGGCCACATCCATGCTGCTAAAGTCAGCACGCCCAGCCTGTTTGCTGCTACTGAGGACAACTGGCGTGGAAAGCCCATGTCCAAACCATAAACTCTTATCCTCCAAAATCTGCCGCCCACATCCAAACTGCCTATTGGGAATAGTTACAGGCTTGTGCTAACTCCCAAACCATGCCTGGGAATGGCTCAGAGGAGCGCCCGCTGGCCTGGGACGTGCTTATGGTGGCCAGAAGACACCTAGGACGATGACTATATATCTACATCTCTGCTCCCCATGCCCCAACCACCCCAATGCTCTCTGCAGCCTGCCCGTGCTGTGGGAGCCCCAGCAGTGCAGGGCACCCAGCTGTCCCCGGACAGATCGGAGGCCACTGCTCCAGGCTGGCTTCTGGGCATCCCTGGTCACTGGCACAGCACTACGTGATGTCCATGGGGAAAGAAAACCCTCTCCCTTCCCTACAGAGCCGCATCTATGGCTCCAGAGAGGTGATTCCAGCTCTGCATCTCAGTAACCCTTCTGCAAAGTGGGGGAGATATCACTTCGTTACTGGTAGGGAGTCCTGTGAGATGCAACCATCCACTTGTAAAGTGCTTGGAGATCTTCAGATATGTTTCTCTCTACAAGAGTCAAAAAACCCCAACTGCATGCCCTCGGAGGAAGCACGGGCCTTAGCTATGCTCTTGCAGCAAGCCAAGAAACAACCAGTTTTTACTGAGGCTTGCACTACAGCCCTGAACCACGGGAAGCATTTGTTTTGTGTGTCCCCTCCTTCAAGGAAAGGCTCTTGCCAGGAAGAGGAGATGCCATTTGCTGGATGACCGTTGTTAGCGGGGAAGTGCTGGGGGGCAGCTGGGAACAGGCTGTTTGTAAGAACTGACTTTCAATTCCCGCTGCCGTGCCAGCCAAGCGAGGACCAGCGAGGGTCAGCCGCATAAATCCACAGCGCATCCGAAAAGCCGGGTTAAGGACAGCATAACTGGGCACCGAGATGAGCTAAGGCTTGGCACAGCCCGGCGCCCCTTGCACGGAGGCTGAGCCCCAAGAAGCAGCTTGCCTAAGCCAGGAGCTGGCGGGACGGCAGGCAGCCCGGACAGCAGCGGGGCCGGGAAGCTGCGGTTCTTCATCAGAATGACTGTCAGCTGCTGCTCCTGCTCTCCAGCCTAGCAAGGCTGCCTTACGTTGAAAGCCGCACGACTTTCAAATCAGTGCAGGTCTCTCGAATCTGCAGGAACTGTGCTTATAAACCAGGAGAAACAGCGGGCCCTCCCTGAGAAACTGCGAGCATAAAACATGCTACTATTTAAATCTTCGACAGGGAAGATTTCTGGGTGAAGGGAGGCACCTGGACCTCTTAAATCCACGACACAGACAGGCCCCCCGGAAGCCCTGCTGCAAAGTATACGTTATAAAATGAGCCAGGGGCTAGAAAGCCAGCACAGCGTTGTCATTTTTCACTCAGAGCCAACAATAATGTCTTCTGTGATCGAGGGTACGCTATGATATTTTTTTCAGCAAAAATGCAAGAGCAGTTCACTGTCACAAATGATGAGAGGTTTATAATTTTTCTATTCCCTCAATGCAGATTTTTGCTCCAATCTCCAAATGTGCAAGTTGTCAAGCTTTTAATCAAAAGGCTTTCTTTTCAAAGAATATTTTAATTTTTGTCTTCCAAAGATAAGTTATAATTGAGACTGATTAGCTGAGAATTTATGCTGCTGGCTCATTTAATGCCGCTGTATTATTGCTGTTATATTATTGCTAATGCTGCTGAATCAGAACGGGCACAAAAGCCCCAAGCGTTATCGCAGAACCGCGGAACGGTTGAGGTTATCAGATCGGGCTGCTGGTTTTCAGCTACTGCAATTATTTACTGTAATGGAGATCTTGGTATTTATTGGAAAATCTTCAGAAAATAAACTCTGGGGATAGCGATTTGGGGCAATTAGTCTTCATTTTCTCCAAACGCTCAGAAGTAATAAAATTATAAACACACCAAACTGAACCAAAGAAGGGGTCTGGCATCGGTCAGGCTGGTACTGACCTGATGCAAACCGTCACCGGCTCGCTGCTGAGAGCTCCACTAAAACACGCAAAGGGAAAAACAGGACAACAGTTACACACGCAGCTCCTGGGCTTCTCTGAACTCCCTGGTTGTCTTTCACGTCATACAATTAGATTAGCTCTTCATGGACCATATTCTGTGCATTTGATAACGCCCAACGCTGGGGGGTCCAAAAGGTTAGTGTGGTCATGCAATACAAATAGCAACATAGCTCTTCAACGGGGAAAGCCAAGGGGCACGTTACATACAAGCTACTGCGGGGAGAGGAAGATATATAAGAAATCAGTAGGAATATAGCATGAAAATCACCCCAGGCACCATGCCTTTTCTTTGCCAGGGGCTGAATTACACCCTTTGGGGTGTAATTCTGTCCTGCTAAGACTGGAGATGGGCTTCACCCAGAAAGTCCAACACAGTAAACGGTGAAGGTCACGGTCTAAGTGAGCATGGCGAGAACAGATGAACTACGTTCACGAAGAGCGACTGGGCAGCAAAAGGCCGGTGCCACATGGAGATGTCAACGCAGTGGGAACGCAGCGCGGGTAGGTGAGTCCTGTCCTCGCAGCGGGAACCTGGCTCTGCAGTACGGAGCCACACCGACTGAACCCAGGCCTGAGAAGAAACACAGAGGTAGTCGGGGGCTCAAGCGATGAGCAAGAGAAACCAAGCCCAAGTCAGCCGTTGCTAAGATGGGCCGAACAAAACCTGCTGAATGCTTCCAGGTGGCAAAGAGCAAAGATGCAGAGGGATCGGTTTGTAGATGCAAAGGGCAGAACTAGAGTAAATTAAAAAAAAAAAAGGGATGACTGGCACCGAATCTCCAAGGTGATTATTGGCAGGAGCCTTCAAATGCAGGAAATGGATATTGCACCTCTTCAAGACCTGAAAATTAGACTGAACTTAGATGGGCACAGCCAAGCTCCTGGGGCTGGATCCATGCCACTCCTGGTTTCTCTGAGGGTCAGAACAACCCAAGTGAAACATCACCGGACCAGGAAGGATCAGAAACCATCACTACAATCCCAACCCTCAGGGCAAGGAGCTGGAAGGCATCATCTCAGCCCCAACTCTTGCACTCTGGCCACCAGGCACTGGGTTTCTGGCAGCGTACCAGAGGAAGGAGGACCTTCCTGCACCCGTGACCCTGAGAGAAGCAGAAAGAGTTCTCCAGGATGCAGAGCCCAGGCTTTTTTACCTGTTACCTGAGCAGTTTCTTCCCTACTCCAGCAAACGAATACCACTCTCCCTACAAATTTAACATTCAAGTCATATGCTTCTCCTCTCTGACAGCGAGAAGGATTTGAATACTCAGGAGCGCATGCACAATGCAAAATATATGAGCAATGTTTTACAAATATCCTATATATTGCAACAAACCAGACCATTTTTTCCCCAGGCATCTCGTAGGCACTGGTAGGATCCCCTGTAAACACTCACCAAACGATGCAGGGGTGTCTTCAAAACCCACCTCTGCTGTGTGGGGTTACCAATGCACGCGCTGCTGGTTATGATTAGCAGCACTTTTCATTGCACTTCTCTTTTCTGTGATGCATCGCCACATATTTGATTGTCATCTCTCTGCTCTGATCTGCTGAGCAACCCAGACCATTGCATTTTGCGTTGTTAGACCCACCTCAAGCCCGGGAAGTAACCTGCAGCTGCCTGAAGATCCCCAGAGAGGAAGAGTCTACCGCTTCCCTTGGCAGTCTGTGCAGTGATTAATCACCGCACTATCAGACGTAAACTACAGCCTTAGTCCCCAAGCTGAGTTTGCATGGCTTCAGCTGGTGTTATGTATGTAAAGGGGTTCACAAAGCAGGAACCCAATGTAACTGGCCCTCCAGACACGATCATAACACCCATGAACACTAAGATGAGCATGTGTTTCCTTCCTCTGCCCCATGTACTCTTGTCACATGTATCTGGACCCTCCCTCACTTCCCATGGTGTTTTGCTTCCGGGCTTTGGGTTTTCTGTTCTCCTTCTCATCTTCACCAAGCTTCTCATTTTTGGCCCATTCACCTGGTAGTTTCCCCCAGTGACAGGAGCAGACATAGACCTGCTTTCTGATGGTGGCAGAGGTTTTGGTTCATCATCACGTGAACAGCAATATGGAGCGATTCCACAGAAGGAAAAGAAAAAGCAACTGTGCTTACTTAAGCCTGTCTTCAAAAGTAGCTTGTTCCAATCTTTAAAGCATGTTAAATACAGAGCAAGTGAGTTGCTCCATTTCCCTGACTCCTCCTAAAGCAAACTCTGCCAAGTGAAGGTTATGGGTTGACAGCATTAGTCTAGAAGTACCCACAGGGAAAGCAAATTAGCTAATTGAGCGCTCTTCGATCAGGAACAGCTACAGCATGATCTAACGGCTGGAAGTTGAAGCTAAACCAAGTCACACTAAAAGCGAGGTGCAGATTTTCAGTCACAAGGGTAATTAACCACAAGGGAAAATACTAGTAAGGGTTGATGGATTCTTTGGTCATGGGAAGTTTTAAAATCAAGATCAGATTTTTCTTCGAGTGATAAATTCTCCTTTTATTACAGGAACAAGCTTGGAAGCAGACATAATTGCAGGGAAACCCAAGGACTGACTTTCCCTCCTGACCCAGGTGAATAATCTGACATCTTCCCGTGGGAGATGCTAAGTGCTGGGAACCTGGGCCAGCTCCAGGCAAACTGAACTCTCAGTCCCAACCTGGAGAGGAGTGCCCCACTTGGGTAGTCCTCAATGGCATGAACATGATAGCCTATTGCAGCCTCCAAACCTAGGCCTGCTCTGCTCCATGGTGGTTAAAACTGTAGCCTAGAACCTTACAAACTTTTTTTATTTAATATAAAAATAAGTTCCTGCCCTGCCATCTGAAAGAGGAATTATTCATTATCCTATGGAAAACAACCAACCAGCAACCTCTGCACGGCGTGCCCCGTGACAGCAGATGATGCCGCAGTTGGCCCGGCATGCGTGGCGCTAGCATCCTCGCAGTAATCCAATATGATATGGCTCAAAAAAAATGCAGTGAACAACATTTCCCCCCTGCCCAGTATTTTTCCAGAGTTATGTTCAGCTCTGCTGATGGGGAAATATCATCATAGCTTTGGGAGCACCGATCACACAACAGGCCTGCATAGTCATAGGAAGCTGGTACAAGGATTTAAATAAAGCCAGCTTAGATAATGGCATTCAGTTTTCCATGTAGCGTATCAAGACTTGCACAAGGGTAGCAACACTGACAGTGCAGACAGCTTTTACACCCATGATCATTTCCAGTCTGGCTGCCTCCTCCCTTGTCTTCTCACAGGCAGATCTCACTAACGCTCTCCTAACATATGCAAACAGCCCCATTAAAAGTTAAGGCAACAGCTGGGTGATTACCGCTTTCCTAGCAGAGCCTTAAATAACCCAGGCTCCTTACTTCACTGCTAGTGCTGCCTCTCCCTCGCTTGCATGCCTTCTGTCCGACTTAACTCTCATCTCTCCTCCTCAGTGCCCCACCAAACACAGGCTTTTCCCATATCCCGTGGAGGAAGGAGGTGCAGCAGAGGCACAAACTTCATGGTGACGTACCACCCGCACAGGAGAACCATGAACGTGGTAAATAGATCCCTGCCCGGTACCTCCACGGAGATTCAGCTCCCTCCTTGGGCAAAGCGAGCACCAGGAGAAGAAAGCGTATCGATTCCCAGGCCAATAACAGTTTTTGGGGGATCCAGGACCTGCAGATGGGGAGACATCAGCCACAGCTGGGAGCCGGGCTGGGAAGAGGCTCCCTGCCCGCCTCCCCTGCAGGGGCTGCGCTCAAGCATTTACACGCTCTGAGTCCAAGTTTAGCACAAGAATACCACGAGCATCACTAGACCGTCTATCTATGTGCAGTCAACCAAACGTGTAGAAATACCAAGAACAGAAGCATACTACTCAGTGCTAATTAAGACTAGACATATATTTTCATGACATATCCTATGGCTTCAGTGCACAGCCCTTTCTGGACTGAAATACACACTGGAATCTCTTTAAAAAAATGATACCAAGTTAATTTAGAAACAAAAATAGTTTCAAATCCAAGCCTTGCTCTCAAGCCTTCCCATGCTATTTTTTTGCAATTTTCAAGTATCATTTTCCTGCTTCTCCTCCGCTCCTACTCCCAAGGCAACTATCATGTGTAAGAACCGCCCAGACAATGTACAAAGTGATAAATTCACTATATGTAGGATAGGCATCAAGATCTATCAAAGAGCATAATAAAGAAACTGAAAAGCAAAGCAAAATGATTTTTTTTCCTAATCCTTCTACAACACTGATTTTGCGTGTTGCTTCCAACATCAGAAGGAAAAACAATTTCAGAAAGACGATAGCATTAAGTGGACTGCATTTCCCCCATGTCCCCAGCCCAGACGCAGTCTTGCTCTGATCACTTCACGCTAGACTAGTCCAAGTCCCGAGCGTATCGAGTGCAGCTGGAAATACACAGAAGCACCTGTGTGGAGAGGGAGAAGACCTGGAGGTGCTCCAAAATTCCCGTCACAGAAGGCCAGGCCTTTTCTTTTGAGCTAGACTTCACAAGAGGGACCAAGGGCACGCCTGCGCCAGGCAGATGCAGAAATTCAAGTTCACGTGTTTCCTTGTCGCGCCGCGTGGACTTACCAGCTGAGGTCTGGAAGCATTTACGTGTGTAGCTGCAACGCGTGTCTCAGCCCAGACACGAGGCTGCGCCTGAGCCTTAGCAGTTGGGTGTGTAACCGCCGGGACAGCTCTGCACCCCCCAGTTAAACTAGGCCGAAGCAAAACACTACTGAACTTCAAAGGGAGCCGAGCGTCTACATACTTGTGAGTCATTTGAAAATGCATCTTCTTAGCGGGATGAAGCAATGATCTCTCCTGCTCTCCCCATGCTCCCGCCGCACATTGCAGTCGTGGCTTTTGAACTTTTCTTAGTGGAAGCGTGTTTACTGGGGAGTCTGGGGAAGTGCCGTGTGGCCTAAGCAAATGTGGGTCCTCCCGACACGGACATCAACTGCAGGACAGCTTGCAGCCACGGAGGATCAGGCTCAGCAGTCCGAGCTGACCCGTCCAGGCTGCTGCCCTAAGACAGGTAGCAAGGAGGGGGCTTTCTACAAGCTTCCACTGCTTTGTCTTCCCAGGGCTCGGACCTGCTCCTGCTGGCGGAAAGCTCTATGCATGTCATCTTTCTGAAAAGGAAAGCTCAGATTACGTTAAGGTGGGAAAGCTGCCTTTTCCACTGACCAGCACCAGCTCCTTGGCCAGCCTAGCACCAGCCTTCAGTCGTATATCTGGACTGCAAACTCCTTGCAGCAGGAACTCCAGGCTTTGTGCAGTGCCTAGCGCTCCTTCAGTCGTAACAGTAACACCAATAACAAAACCTGTCCGTGTGTCTGTCTGTTCCGCTCTTCGGCTATTGCGACCCAGGCAGCCCCTAAGGCGAGGGCCCAAAGCCAGCCGCGCTTCACTGACACCTCTCCAGAGCACCCGCAGGTGCTTCGCAGCAAAACCCAGCTTTCTGCATTGGAAAAGCTGCAAAGGTGCGTGCACGAGGTGCCCGTAACCTGGAAATTCAGCGGGATCCGGCGGCGGCTTGTGCATCTGACCCTCCACCTACAGCCAGGAATGGGATTTCTGCCACCGACTCCGGGAGGAGCTGGAACGGTTCCTGGTTTGAAGGGCTGCAGCGCCAAGGCAGGGGGGACGGCACTCAGAATAGAAACAAATAAAAGCTCTCAGAATAACCCTGATGCCACGGCAGGCTGGTTCCTCTTCAGAGCATTTTTTTACATTTATTTTTAAAAGGTGGCTAGGAGAGTCCTAGGAGGGGCTGAGGAATATTTGTCCGGTTTACGGGAACGTTGTTCCCGGCACAGCGCAAAGCATAATAAAAACGTCCTTCTGCAGGGCTCCGAAAACGTGACGTGTATTCCCACCATTTCGGGATCACAGAATGCCTTTATTTAATGAACTCAGACCAGTAGATACTTCACCCAAGGAGCAGGGGAGAGAATCATTAAATGAAGCGCTAACAGCACTGGAGCTAAACCCCGAGGGCAGCGACTTCCCCGGCGGTCACTGCGGACTGTCACCTGTCCCCGTCTCTTTTCAGATTTCCTCTTGATTCCCCACCTGGGAATCTTATTGCTTTACTGGACGCACTGGAAACTATTACATTGCACCGAGCAGCAAGCACAAAACAAGGTTTGAGCAGTTTCTTCCCGGCCCTAGGAGCAAAAGGCAATGCCAGCTGCTTTCCCGGCTGCGAGGACGCACGGTTCAAGCGGAGATGAGGATGGAGCGAGGCAGGGTGGCAGGAGCTGGAGCCGTTTCGCTTGCGCCGGGTGCTAAACGGCGCAGAGCTCACACACAGCCCGGCGCAGGGGACAGGTTTTCATCCCTGGCTCACAAACGCCTTGCAACGTCTCCACAGATGGTGCTTAGAGACTCGGCAAGCCTCCAGAGCCATCTTAAAACACCTCCAGGCAGGACTTCATGCCTGAAGTCCTCTCAGACACCCTTCCCTGCCTTGCCAGGGGCTGCATCCGGCCAGAGCATGCTGGGCTGCTCCATCCATGCCTGTGGCACCTTCCAGCGCCGTTCACCACCTCATCCTTCCCGGCAAAGGGCCCAATCGCCTGGGCTGCACCTGGTGCTGGGGCTGAGCCTCGGGACTGCCTGCACCGGGGCTGGCCGGCACCTCCTGCCAGCTACTAGCACGTCCCGCGGGCTCTCCTGTGGGAACGGGGAGCAAAGGCTGTACCTGCAGCACCAGGTCAGGAGACCAAACACGTGTCATCAAGCAGCACACGTTTTTCCCCTGGTGTGGAGAAAAGGTTATTGTCGACTGGGAAAGATCACCGTTGTTCTTCCCAGACTGCACGAAGCGGGTCTTTCAGCTGGGCCTCAGCGTCCTACCAGAAGCCCCCCCAAGGCATTAGATGGAGAAGATATTGCATTCCCAAAGCCCCCCTCAGGCCAGAGGGCCTCACCGGTGGGGGGGGGGGGGGTGGAATTTCCAACACCCAAAGGCCCGAGCCTTCCCAAAGCTAATAGTCCTTCAGCAATGGCTCCTCTCCACCTCACTGGCTCCTGCCGTGAGGCCTCCACCTCTATGGGATGCATCCCGCAGTGTGCCGGTACAAAAAGAGTCAGAATCTGCCTTAAAATGGGCACAGTGGCGCAGCAGCACATTCACGGCACATCGGGAGGGGATTCCTCGCCGTCTGTGCCGGTTCTGCAAGGGTCTCGGAGAGCTCCGACATCTTCTGCCTCTCTCCTCCTTCCAGGAGGCTCAGGCAAATGAAAAACTGCTCCCAGAGCGTTTTGCCGGCATCCTTACGGAGAGCATGGGAACTGCTATGGGCAGTGAAGGCCATGTTTGGTGGCACTGTCTTAACAGTCCAGCTGGCCTGAGCCCCATCGCCGCTTTGTGCTGGTTACGGAGGGTGCAGAAACATGTGATGTGCCTGAAGCAAGTACCCAGCTCGCTGCCTTCTGTCACGGCCAGCTTCCCAGAAGATACTCACCCCCAAGGTGAAACGCTTACAGGCAAGAAACCTGCTTATCCTAAGAGAACAACCAGTCAAGCCGCACAACGTTCCCCGGGGAAACGGCATCACTGGCAGCCAGAGTGTGGCCGTGCCCCATGAAGGAGGTCACAAGGATTTCCCCCCACTGACCTGAGGCTTCAGTCCCCTTCTCCTCGCTAAAAGATGTCAAGGACCTGAACACAGAGAACAAGCTCAGGCCTTAAATGAGCGCGTTGGTTTGACAGGAGACTCGGAGAAGTCTGAGAAACCAAACACAGCCTCCAGCAAGCAGCGACAGCCGAATCTGCTGCAGAAAAATCAATAACAGAGCGAAGCTCTCCACTGCCAGTGGTAGGCGCAGGATCAGCTTCTGCAAGGCAGCTAGACCTCGTCTCATACATATTCCCTTCAAGAAAACGCAATGGGCTCGGGATCTGGATCCCCAGGAACATCCCCCATTGCTCTCTGCCCACTCCTCAGGCGCCAGAGCCTCCTCTTCCAGCTGACGGGCCGACAGCTCTTTCTGAAGAGAATTTTCTTCTGCTGTTGAGCCACTGCGATCCCCTTCTGAATTCATCTGTCTTAAATCAACTCCACAGAACAGTAGCTCAGTGCTTACCTCAAACATATACAGGCTAAGGAGTCTATCACTTTGCTGTCTCTTCACCCTAGTAAAGAGATTCAGCAATTCACCTTATTTCGTTGTCTGCTCCAAACAGAACCACCGAACCCAAAGAGCTCTGCTCTGACTGACGCTCGTCCGTTCTTGCAGGGCAACGCGCAGTACAGACGCAAGGCAAGGCACCATTCTGTCCTCGGAAACGGTTATAATTTTTAAATTTAGTCTAGCTATCCATTGCTATTTACCCCGATTTTTAAACCTTGATTTTGCTTTCTTCCTGCTCCTTGCTTCTTCTTTACTTGCTTCTACCCACCACAAGGTGAGGGCGCCCAAGTGGTGACTGGCACCTCACCTTCACACCCCACGCCATCCCCATCCGAGCTCGGGGCATCTCATGCCTGGCCTCCGATTCGGAGCCACCACGGCTCATCCGGGCGCGAGAGCGGTGGTGAGGGCGGATGGCTCCCTGAACGGGGATGGATAGACAGGCAACTCCGTACGCAGCGGCAGCCCCAAAGGAATGTGGACACAGACCCCAGCGTGGAAAATAAAAGGAAGGGTCAGAGGGAGCGGAGCAGGGTGCTGAGATCTGCGATTAGAGATGCAGAAGGACACTGCAGAGCGCTTTGAAGATGAAAATGAGATGCCTGAATTCAATAAAGAGGTGATCTAAGGAAAGGGAAGCACTTGACTTTGGCTGTGTTTTACATAACGATAAGGATCTGAGGGAGGCTTGAGCTATCAATATCTTAATTTCGAATGCTCCTCTGCTCACCGTTTGAACTCGGAGTAGCACAGCAAAGTGTTCAGACCCTAAACAGTGCTGACAGGGGGGGAAAAGGATTAATTTGGAGGTGTTCTGGAGGGATAAACAGCAGGATTAATGACACCCAGGGGATGAAAAGAGTAGTGAGAAGGAGGAGAAAAAAGGCTGCATGGCTGTTTGATGACAGCATCGGTGAAGGCACAGGGCAAAGGAGAGGTCAGGGGATCCAGATGACTGTCTCGTGGATTTAGTAGTCTTCTCTGCTGCTAGATTTGATATAATGTGCCCTAAAGAGATGTTTACAAGTAGGTGAGCACTCAGGAAATTTAGAAACGTGTTTTTCTGAGAAAGGAATGAATTTTAAGCCTTCAGGTCTAAACAGCCTCTGAATGTGTAGACCCAGATGTGAACTTTGCAGCTTGAAATTCATCCTGTTTCTTATTTGGGAATTTCAAATGAACGGATGCCCATCAGTTATTCTAAAAACATGGAGAAAGGGTCTTCAGTGGTGAACACGGGACAAATGGCGTGAGAAATGAAGGCAAGTTTGCTCTTCTTTGGAGCTGATCAAATATTCCCAGCATTTTCCAAGGCATCTTGCAGCACTGGAGTGCACTCCCTTTCCGTATGTAATTATCCCAATTAAAGGGCTGCCTGCTGCAATTCATGTAAATAAGACACACTGCCAGGCAAAGCCTATTATTCAGCCTGGTACATATCCTTTTAAACTGTGTTTAAAACCAGTCACAGTCTACTGTAGCTATTATTTGCCATTTTAACGCTTAGCAGGCTGGTAAGCAGGGGCTTGGGATTTGAGAACCGTCGGGTCAGACTAGCTGCAACCTTGTAGACAAACGACAACACGCAACCTGCCATTTGTCGTGTTGGCAGGCCCTAGGCACCAGTCTGAGCGTATTCCAGAAACAGCAGATCATAAGGGGGAAAAATCCAAGCACTTAAGATTGACGTTTTCTTGCCACAAAGACTCGCAAGCAAACTACTACGCTAGAGCTGTAATTCTGCGCTACCTTCGGAGGTTTGGATCTACTGGATCTTCTTAGCAATTAATTACCCACAGAGAAAAGAGCATGATTTAATCTGTTTTGGGGCAGCTCCGCATTAGCACCTGCTGGCACGATCAACAGTCAGGACATAAGGACTTCTGCTCTGATCAGTCCCACCTGGAAGGAGGACAGTGGCTCAGCAGCTTCGAATTCGGAGATGCCTGGAGGTCTCTTCCCTCGTGACTGAGTCTTCCGAGGCAGGGCAGTATATGAAGCACAAACAGAGCAACGAGCTTACAAATCTCTATGAGCAGACAAGAAAATCAGAGGTTGAAAGGGAAACACGGGAAGGAACGGATTTTTCTCAGTCATCTGAGCAGAGCTGGAAAGCAAACACAGGACTGAATGCCACCCCAGCCTACATCCTCCTGCCGTAGCTCCTCGTTTCTGGTGCGGCTCGGATTTGAGTCGCGCTACCACTACGGTGCTAACCACGGGAACGCCGCTGCCTTCCCCAGCGTTTCACGGGGACCAGACCGCAGAGCCGGGCCGCGGCCCCAACGAAACAGAGCTGGGACCCAACAGGTGACGCCCGGCTCGGATGAGACCAACAGCAGAACATGATGCGCTCCCGCTGGCGTGCAGCGTGGCGGTGGGAGGGACAGGGTGACTGGCACCTCGAAAATGTTATATATGTGTACGTGGGGCAGTCGCACTGATATTTCTCACCGCACAGTGGGGTTCTGGGTTTTGCCTTTTGTTTTGTTTGTTTTGTGTTTTGTTTTTTTTTCCAAGCTACAGTCTCTGGGCACTGGGAGGAATTAGGAGACCTTAAAGCAGTGGCATTTTGCAAAGGTACGTCCCACAAAGAAGCTGCAGCCTCTGCCATCCAGCCTGACAGCTCCTTCCCGCAGCCCTGCTTGCTATTAAGCCAGCGGAGAATTGCTTAGAAATAACAGTAATTCCGCAGGAGAAAGGGACAGACAACTCCTAACGTTATCCTGCAGGCTCTGACTGGATGACACTCTTCAAACTGGTTGCTTTGTGTATTCACGTAGTGCTGCCTTATTTGGGGTGTTTTTCTCCATGAGTTACCCTCTCTCGGGAGAGGTCTTTGAATGCACCTGACTTAAAACAAAAAAAACCCCCAAACAACTAAACCAGAGCCGTATTAGACAGAAACCCACTGATCTTTAGATGCAAAGTACATTTAGACCTTGTCGCAAACACGAAAATCAAGGCAGACTGACAACCATGCATGCAAAAATCTAGCTAAAGAAAAAGATTTTATCTTACCCTTTTAAAATACCAAATAGTAACTTTAACCGGAAACTGGCTGTGGATTGTATCACGTCTCCTTGTGCAGACCACGTGATATTTTGCTTTCTCTTGGAACCACAGCAATCCGTGATTGTACAGCGAAGAACTGTGGATCTTGGCAGGTCAGATAACGCAAGAATAAATGCAGCAGAAACAGCAGGATCTAGCAACAGCGTAGCTAAAATGAGCGGTGTTTGCAATGTCCCACCAGCACAGACACCTTTTTTGCAGCATGTAGCGTCTATCTGAGAAGTAGCAAGTTTATTAAACTTCCAGCGCACTCCTCCAGCGCTCTCAAGCTCCTGCCTGGATGGCATTAACCGTAACTGCCTTCAAAATCAATTAGAATCAGGACTCGGTACTACAGAGAGTTCTTACCCATTTTCATTGCCTTTAACCCTTTCACACGGTGTAAAGCAGGCTGCAAAAAAGGAAAAATCTGGCCACTGAGCACTCCAAGCCATGCAGCAACTAGGCAGTATCAGGAGTAGCTGAATCCTAAATCTGTTCATGTTTTACTTTGCTTCGCCCTCTTGCCAGCATTTTTCAAATATGAGTAAATCAGAGCTGTACAACTCCGGCATCCACCAAGCACCCAGCGATGGTGCTGTGCCACTGCCTCCACCATTCGACCTTCACTAGGACACCGCCGCTTTCCCCTGAAGCAATAATTTCGGCTCTCCCCCAAAGCTACATCCTCCCTCCTGACAACGAGATGTTAACATCCTCAGCAACGGATTTATATTCCATGCATCAGCCTGGTCCCTGCATATCTAAACTGTAAAGTAAAGCAAGGCAAGTCGGAGCTCCCCCTCAGGACATGCCATGCACTTGTTCTTGCCAGCAGAAACCCTAAATTCAGGCTCCACAACTCACTGGGGCAGCAAGCCAGTGCGGACGCTGCTCCTTAGCATGATCCAAGCGCTTCCACTTTCTCCTACACTGCTTGGATGCAGTTCCTGGCCAAGTCCACTCTGCAGCACCTCTCAGACCCAGGCCTGGCATATGCTCACCAACGGGGCTTTGGCATCGTGTCCTCTACCAACACGTACAGGCGTGAGGGCACAGGCTGGAAAACTGTTTCAGTGCAATCATTCCTGCCTGTCTCATCCATTTCAGGAGGCAATTGCTCAGCTGAGTTACCACCTTTGTAAAAGGATTGCACCGAACCCTCCCAGAAGAGCTTCCTGTAAGTCTCCAAGACAACGAAAAGGGAAGGAACGAATTTGCTCTAAGCAGCTCATGGGCATCATAACACATCCCATAGACTTCTGTGGCTTGTATCCAACCAATGGACCAGGAAATGGAGCCACTCCACAAACACATCCTAAATTAGGCCAAAAACCTGAAGTTCATATCCACTGAGCTTATACTAGGGCCACAATTTGACCTCAGCGCTCCCTGCAGATCTGGCATTCCCGCTCTGGCCCTGCTCCCAGGATCTCAGCAAACCTGGCTCCCCATGGCACCAGCTCTGCTCTGGAGCCGGCTGTCAGAAGAAGACACGGCCTGACTCTGTCGGATGCTCCGGTTTGCTCCCCTCTGATTCTGCTCTTTGCTGACCAGGGCATCACACCAGAGAGCATCACGTACCCTGCCAGGGCCGCTCTCCCAGGCAGCTCCATACAGCAGCAACTCCCATACTCCAGCGCTCCAAAGTTTAGCTGTTTCCTTTGCCCAGCTCCCCCAGCAAATCTATCACGAGCTGCTCATAGCTCGTTTGTCCTTTCTGCCTTGCCTACTCCTTTTGAGAAGACAGCAGAGAACGGCGTTACTCACCCTTTCCCTTCGACAATACGTGCTTTACAGCCGTTGTCACTTGCTGAGAATTTACTGTTGGCACCGGCGATACGTCACAGCTACAAGGTTACCGCAGTCCTGCCTGGAGTTGCAGGCAACCTCCGGTCTTGAGGCTGGTGCCTTCACCAGCACTTCTTCCTCTTGCTCCCAGCCACCATCCTGAGCTATAACACCCTGTGGATCCTCCGCGTCAAAGGACTGGGTCCAAATGGGCATTAGAGGTCTTCTAGCCTGCCTGTAGCGGAGCGTGGCTGAGCAGATGCAGTGAGAAGACATGTCTTTTAACAGGAAGGAACGGTGGAAGGACCAACATACAAACCCTTACACCACGCTCAGCACCTTTGCGCTTCCCTTTGGAGGCCACAGCCACCGCGAACCAAAGCTTCAGCTGGCTTTTGCGGCAGGAACACACATAACATGAAGGACTTAGAAATAACCATGCACCCACAAGCCTCCCAAGCCTCCCACCGCGGCTTCAGGCAGGCGACTCCTCCGTCCCCAGCACCTTCTGCTCTGCGTCTGTGCTTCACGGACAGCAGATCAAGAATACAGACAAAAACTCCACTACCACCAGAAAGGAGAGCAATACATAAAGGGTTACTCTTCACTGGGTGGGTTTCATTGCCAAGATGCTGAATTAAGTATGCTTGGAGGAAAAATACAGCATGATGCGTTTTTGTCCGAGTCTGGAATTGCTTTCAATACCCTAAATTATTTTGTGGGGTTCAGTAGCTGCCCGTGCATACGACCCTTTGCAGAGGAAACCACAGGATGTAGCTCACTAACGGCTTTCTAGAAAGTGCCACTTCTAGAGAGAACCAGCCCTTCTCTGACAACCTCACGGCAGGAGGCTCTGCGGAAAGCAGGGATGGCAAATGGAGTCACTGCCGACCACCGTCCAAGGAGGGGATGGCTTTGCCCTCTTCGGAGGCAGGCAGGTATTTATTTTCCTGCATTTCACTTCATTCCTTTTCTCCTTCCTCCTCTATTCTACTTTAGATGAACGGCAAGGGCGCTGAGCTGGCCCACGCGCTTCATGGCGCTGCGTTTGCCACGGTTGGCCATTTTTTACTCTGAGAACTATGCAGAAAGCTCTCACCGTCTCCCTTTGAACGAGGCCTCCAACCACCACTCTATCACAGTGCCCACAAGCTTCCCCCTCACCACCGGGACCACCCGTAACTCCGGCCTTCCCGATCAATACACTCCATGTGTTTTACCACCTCGTCCCCTCCATCTTACTGCAACAACCGCTCACTCGGCAGCCATCCCGTGAGGGCTGTGGGACCTCCTCGCTCAGTGTGGACAGCCCCAACCAGATTGCTGAGGTCTTCCTCACATTCCCCCAAGCTCCTTCTTTCCATACTCATCACAGCAAGTAGCGTGAACAGAGAAAACCTGAGTAGCCCAGCCGTTTCCGTCCGGGAGCCTCCCAGCGCAGCCTCATCGCTTGGAGCCCACCTTGCTTATACAGCGAGGCTCAAGGCATCTTCACAGCCACAGACATGGGCAGTTTGTTGCAGAAAACAACAAAAAAACATCTCCCTGCAGCCGGTGCCAAATTCTGGGAGCTTCCCTTAGGAGGCAAATACCGGCTCTCCCACACGCCTGGCCTAGTTACCACGTAGATAATGTAAGCACAGCGTATCTCACATTTCCTCCCTCGCTGCAATCGCTCCTGATTTCATCTGGTTGGGTCAGAAGCAATCGCAACTTTTAGCGCAGCTGAAGGCGTGAGCTGAGAGACCGAGCAGCAAGGGTGTTTGCTCTCTGCCCGTTGGCGCGAGGAGCCCAGGGAGGGAGCGGGCTTCAGAAATGCTAGAGCTGGGGGCAGCCTCCTTCCCTCGCGATTAGCCACTACGAGACAACCTTGAATTGCTTGGAGAAACACGGAGTTGTTGCCTCAGTTGCTAGCAAACCAAAGGTTGCTCCTGCTTAGTTCCTGCTCTTTGGGCCACACCATTAAAGTTTCAAATTCAAACATTCTTCACTTCCGCGTGCTGTAATTCAGAGCTCAGGCGCAGCTTTTTTGCTCGCTTGTCTATAGGCACTGTTTTAACCGGCTTTCCCAGCATCCCTGTGTCTGATTGAACTGGTTGAAACCACCATCCGGTGTACCCTTTTCGGAGCAACACCCGGCCACCCTTTTGCACATCCCCGTATTTTGGCTGCCCAGGGCCTGTCAGGCCACTTCCTGGGACGGCACAGGTGGTACCATCAGCATTGACGGCTGTGAGCCCCTCTTCGATAACTTGCTTATGCTGTTGGTGGCCACGGCTCGCTTACCACCCGCCACTGACGCCTCACGATCATTGTGAAAACCCAGGGATTCATTTCCTTGTAGGCTCTCCTATGGCATCTGGGGCTGGAGATGCTTCACACCCAACTAGCTTGTACCTTCTGACTCCTCAGGTGCAGGCCCGGCCTCCCCAGCTCAACAGGTACGCGGTTCCTCTGTGTGGTTATGCAAACGGAGGACTGTGAAAACAAACAGAAACTGTCTCCTGCTGCCTAGAACACCCCAAACCTGACAGAGGAGGAATGACTGTACCCGTGTCCTCACCATCTAGGACACAAGCAGCAGGCTGTGGGCTATTCTAGGGTACGGGCCCTGCCGCCAGCTTTTGTCTTAAAAAACATGAAACGCCTTGAATTCAAGCCAACGCACAAGAAGAGCTTTAAATAAATCGTAAGAACATAGGCTTGTCTCAAGTAGGTCTCAGAAAACAAAAAGCACGCTGCTAGTGACCGGCTAAAAAGACCGGTTTAAGCAATCCCGGCCTGCTCTAACAGCGCACATGCAATCAGTCCTGCACGTAACCCACACCTCCTACACGAGGCAAAAAATTCTGCAAGAGGATCCTGCAGCAAATAGCCTTCTCTTGCACTTCAGAGCCCTCGCGGAGCCCAGAGCAGGCCAAGCCTGCACTGAATGAAACAGCGTCTCTCTTGGGGGGCCGGGGAAGTGTACATCATCGTACGGCCAAAGACCAGATACGCACAAAGGACCAAACCAAGCTGCACAAGCAACCTCGATTGTGGCAGCTCCTAGGTTTGGTAAATACTTGTATAAACTGGCAGGGTGTCTTGCTGGCTGCTAAGCCACTCTCAGCTGCGCTACAGCTGGAGAAGATGCCAGGGGAGTTTCGCTAAGCCACTATCCGAGTATTTGCTCAGCAATGCACATACAGCCCTAATGAGCCTCATCCCACTGTAAGCTCATCCCGGAGGAGCCGTGGTTTTAACAGTGTGATTGAGCGGAGGAGGGACAGCAGAGAAATCCTCTTCTGTGATCTCTCTGCAGAGGAACGTACATGGAGAGAGACAGCAGCAAATCTGATCCGCATCACAAGATCTGGTTCCCAGTGGTGCAATGGCTGATGCCAGCTAGGACATGGAGTGAAATGCTGGAAGAAGAAACATTCTGCAAATGAAAAACCAAGGACACTTGGCACAAAAATGAGGATAAATACGAATACAATGTCTGCTAACAAGAGTCAGATACCCTTTTCACATATTTCCGCTGCAGAGGTGAATGGCGGCTCATGTTTTATGAAAGAGGCAAAGCAAAAACCACCAAGTTTAGTCATTTAAATAAAACAAGCAAACACACAACCCCCACAGCCATTGCTGCGATGGAAGAAAAGCAGCAGCCTGATATAAAGCAGTAAAAAAAATCTGAACGGCACTTGAAGAGTTACGGTGCCCTGCTCCTCACTTTGCAGAGCTCAAGATTCGTTCTGCCCTGAACCTGCAGTGTGCTTGGGAGAGCCGAATCCATGAACTAACACCCAGGAAACACCTCCTGGTTTAGAAAAGGGAGCGTGAATCCTAACAGCATTTACAGGTGCCCTGAAGAGGCTCAGTGAACAGTTTCTCCCAAGAAGAAACGCTGTGGTCCTGTTGCTTCTGTTACACACGTGCACGTGCCGGGGGACTGAAGAAGCACAAATGCAGACAGGCAAACACCCAAACTGCTGAATCTCCTCCCACAGCAGTGTTAAATGAGCAACCAGCCAGGGCTCAACCGGTACAGCGTGACCGCAACCAAGATCGCTGCCCACGAGAGTGGAGGTGACCACCTGGCTGGCTCCTCACACGACCCAGAGCAAAAGTATCCAGGTGATTTGATTTCAACATCTGCTCATCCTGAACAGCAGCTCGTGAAAAGAGAAACAATCTGGGTGAGTTTGTGTCACGTACCTTATGTGAGTAATGCTGATCCACAATTCTGGCTAGCCCAAAATCACCAATCTTCAACACCAGGTCCTCCGTGCTGATGAAAATATTGGCTGGCTTCAGGTCCCTGTGGAGCACGTTGGCCGAGTGGATGTACTTCAGCCCTCGGAGCAGCTGGTACATGAAGAGCTTGGCATGCTCCTCGGTGAGCTTCCCCTGCTCCAGCAGCCGAGCCAGGTCCGTCTCCATGTACTCCTGAACGATGTACACCATGTTAAACTTGAAAAAGTCTCCATGTAGGTTGGTCCCCTTCGGTCCCAGCACCTCATACACCTTCACAATGTTGTCGTGGTCCAGCCTGCGGATGATTTTGATCTCCCGGAAGGCGTGTTTCATACTCCGCGCATCGCTGATGGTGATCTTCTTCACCGCAACTTTGCGGCAGCTCTTGCTGTCAAGGGCTGACAGCACCAGTCCATTCGCACCGAAGCCCAAAGGCCGGAAATTAATGAAGCGGCAGCCTAGATCGTACCCGTACATGCTGGCGATACAGTCGCACTTCTCTGCCATCGCGGGCTCAGTCCTCTTTCGGCTTTTCTTCTTCGTCACTTGAAAAACTGGGAGAGTCAAAGAACTTCCGGATCACAAATGTGTTTTGAAATAAAGCAAGTCATTATTACTCATAGATGCTTGGGGGATTTCTTGCTCTGAGCCCATGATTACAAGATGAGAAGGTTCCTGACAGGCAGGCACACCAAAAATATGCAAAAATGCACACGCACACACAAATAAAATGTTTTAAACCAGATAAGGAATCAAGGGGTAGAGGAAACTTTCCAAACAGTGTGGATATTTCAAATGCAGTGAAGAAGCAGCGCTTTCTATCAAAACACAGCAAGGTGATTTTTCTTGTTACTAAAAGATCAACACTACCAAATTTTTCAGCCACTTTCTTGTTTTTCTTCCCTGAAGTCTCCAAGACAATGCTGAAACGATGGGCTCGCTCGTGCTGACAAACGTGCTGTCCCGTCGCCCGTCCCCGCGGCCTCAGTCCGAGGGCAGCCGCCCTGCGGCGCGGCCAGTGCCGAGCCCGCTGCAGCGAGGCAGAGCCCAGAGCCGCCCCATAGCCCCTTCGCTGCCCCCACAGCCTCTCTGCCCGCGAGGTGCGACCAGGTCACACGGACCAGCGAAGCGCATCCGCGGGCTGGATCTGCTCCTCAGAAATCAGCACGGCTCTGCTGTTCTCATTGCCTCCCCTTCTTTGCAGACAGACTCCATTTTCGATCTGGACGGAGGTGAACGCTTTTTGGACCGAAGCTCACTTTCTCTCCGCTGTGCTCAGCGCAGCAGGTTTCCCCATTTGCGATCCCAACACCTTGCCCTTGCGCGTCTCTCGGTAGCGAACCCAAGCGTCACTCGATCTTTAGAGCCAGCTGCAACGTTCACCGTTGGAGGAGCTCCCCGCATCGTGCCGTCCGGCTAGTCCTCCGCAGGCCTCAGCCCGTGCGCTGCAAGAAAAGGAGAGATTGGCTCATTTGATAACACCACCGAACATGCCCTGGCTATGTAAATGCTTTCTTCCCGAAGGTCAAACGCAAGCAAAACAGTGACCTTCTGGAAATTCGTTAGCTATGCCCTCCAAACGCACGCATCATTACCAGCATTTTTCAGATGGTTAATCTTTCCTTTTTGCGCCGAAATACCATTTTGCAGGGGGGGGTTTAATCTGTTTGAAATTTTTACGAGGTGATTTGCAGAAGGCTAAGGTCGAATAACACACTTCGGTCTCCAACTGCCCACTTAGCACAAACATGCTTAACTGAACTGCAAGAAAATTACATTAGCAGTACATGAGGTGTGCAAAGCGTTTTCTGCTAAGCAACTGAGGGTAAAGAATGCCATGGCTTTCTCCAGTTTGCAATGAATGCAATTTGGGCTTAAAAACAACAATTTCCCAGGTGTTTTTTTGCTCTTTTGTATGTAAATGCAAGGGGAAGTGTTCCCAACCAACACGTGACTCGTGTCTGCGCCCCGCACCAGCTAAGGTAAGTAAAATTGCCTCAGTTGCCAAGCTGCAATAATGATCTTACGTTTCTGCAGCGCCTTCCATCCGAAAGGAACCTAACGCAGTTTATGAGCTTTGCTGATGGGTAGGCGAACAGCACAGAAAAGAAACCGTCCACCTGCCGCTGAAACGAACCCTGCTCAGGGATGCAAACCAGGAGCTGCACTGGAATAAAGGAGCCTGGCACAGTCTTGTCAGACCTGCATTTAAGGTTCTGCACTGCCACCTCCTCCATGCACCCAGGCTCATCGCTTGGGGAAAGGAGGCACCTCTATGAGCGCTGCAGGACTCGCCAAGCTTGTTTCTGGGTGAGAGAGGTGGTTGCAGGCTCCGGCCTGGCCCAGGCAGAGCAGTGACGCCGCGGGAACCTTAGTTACGGACGCGGGTTGCTCTCTCGGAGCTACCTTTGCTGTCACAGGCTGTGGAGCATGCCGTCGACAGCCGCAGTTTGCTTTCCCAGAGCTTTGGAAGCAGCAAACTCAACTCAGATAGGCGGTCAGAGGGCTCAACACCCACCGAATTGGAGGTCCCACAGTAAAGCTCGGCATCAGCCTGTGGATCGCGCTGGCTTCGCGCCTGCAGACGTGGGTGGCTGCCAAGTTCTCGCGTCACACTGACAAACCACTTGGTTTTAGTGCAGTTATAAAGAAAGAATCTCGCGGGCTTTTTCGGAGCAGGGTGCAAGAGCAGGCTAACGACGCAGCTCGTTTCCCCTCGGGAAATGCTAACGGTACAGCATGTTCCAGGGAAAGGAGGAGAACATCTTCATTAAGATGGACGACTCGTGTCATCCTGAGCACGGGGATTTGCTGCTCATCAGCAGAGGTCACGCGCTCGGCTCGGCGGAGCGCTGCTCTGCACGCAGCCCTCGCCGAGAAGGCAGGAATCCCTCTGCTTCTGCATCACCTTTACCAACGATAAAGACGGGGGGGGGAACCTGGTGGGAGAATGCAAGTTGACTTCATTTCTCACTGTGTCCTTCGTAAGGACGCATTCAGCACCAAGATGCTGTGACACTGCCATGGTACCACATGTACAGCCCCAGGCACAGCTTCCCGTTGCCTCCACAGAGCCTGGGAAAGGCCGAGTGACTTCATGGACTGAAGGCAGCTAAGAGCTGCTCATGGTTTTTCAGTCTTTAAAAAGCTGGAGACCACTGACGGAGATGATAGCTGGGAATTCGGTGCAGTTCTGTAGGATGAAATGGGGAAGGGGAGGAGGGAGAAACAGGGCAAATAATTCCACACCGGTCAGGTCAGCTTTGCTAAGCGAATGCACGTGGCCTCGCTCCCGGCTGCAGTCGTCTGGGTGGGGGCTCCAGAGCCCGGAGGAAGGAGCAAAACGCAGCCCTCGGCCAAGGGAAACAGGCCTCCGCATTGCACCCGGCCTCCCCTCGCCCGCTCCTGCCTGCTCTCCTCGGAGGCCTCGGCCGGTAGAGCCGACACGCAGGGGAAACGCTGCGGAAAGAGATGAGCGGCGATGCCAAAGGGAGCCCTCTGCCTCTCTCCCTCCAAACCCTGCTTTGTCACCTGCTCGCTGCGCGGCTGCAGCAAGGTCACCCCTCCTTTGCTGCATGTATTTAAGACCCCTTGGGCTAATCCTCTCGGACACACAAGTAGCTGCACTTACCCGGGGGCCCAAATATTAACGACGCGAAGGTAAGGCATGGCAAAACATTGTCTTTCTCACCTTACTTCGTAATTGTCATTTAGTTATAATTAGAGATGAACTGCCTAAGTCATAAGGAAGCTATAGTAACATGAGACCTGCTACGGCATCTGACATTCAGCCTTTGATGGGACAGGTGAAAGGTTTTCTTTTTTTTTTTTTTTTTTGGTAAATCACAAAAAGCAAATTTTTGCAGCCCTTCCTTGGGCAAAGGACCCAGAGTCCCTCCTCATTCCACGAGGACATGGGGCTCCGGCGGCGACCCCTCCGCAGGGTCCAAGGCTTTCAGTCCGGTGTCAGGAGAACGTAGCAGGTCAGCAACCAGTTGGGGTGAACTCCGATCCCCAGCAATTCCTGCTCTGCCATAAGGAAGTCAAAAGACACTTTTCCTCTGAATTGCAATATATGAATGCACACCCAAACTCAATGCGACCTGTAGGCTCTTGGCAGGAGACCGCCGCTGTCTCCCATGGAGAACAGCCATGGCGTTACTCATAAGAGTAAAGCATTTGACACAAGTGAAGCGCGTCCGCACGCCTGCTGGATGACTCGAAACGAAGGCTGCATGCTTCAGCACTCTCGTTCTGGCCTTCTTCCCCAAGATACCCCAGTCTTAAATCATTATGACAGCATCAAATACCAATCGCAAATCTGGAAAACCTATTTGTGCTTTATTCACAAATAGATTCTTGGCAATCGCTAAGCATGGTAGGTGACGATTCTCTGACGGCCTCTAAATATTTTAAGAGCTTTCAAACAAAAAGCACTTTGCATATATAAGTGCAATGCAGTATAATTAACTCATCAAATATACTCACTAGCCAAGGGCTTGTCTTTCTAGCTAGACCGTAAATCTTCAGACATATACCGGGCAGCCTTAAAAATCAGTGTCCTTCAGAAAGATGGTGCTGCCCCGACAGAGTTCCTCAGCAGTGCATTGCACGGTGTCACCTAGGGATCTGCACTGTCCATGGCAGTGAGATGTTTAAGGCGAGTCTTCAAGGTCCTCTACTTTCTTCTAACTCTGCTTGCCCTGACACCTGTGGAAATGTCACTACTGGCTATTCTGAGAGAAATGCAACCCACACTTTGGGTCCTCTCCACGCCCTGCTCTGCCACGCTAGGGGCACCTACGGGCATGGAGGACCTGCTAAGGTCTAAACTGTATTTTGCAAAGCAACAGTACACTGCAGGACCCCTCTGGCCCTCACGTACCTGCAAATGTCCTGCCAAACTCTCCCCCAGAGGTGCACAAAACTCGTGCGAATCCCTCCTGACAGCCAGCCCTTGCCGCTCTGCTCCCGAAATCAAGCAACCGGTTGGGGAAACCGGCCATTTCCCCACTGCTGCAGATAGCGTGGCAGGCACTCAGGAATCTTTCAAGTAATTCAGCCTCCTCCTCGTCGCTCCGACAGCACCCAGCAGTCAGCTCCCCTCACCCATGCTCCCTGCAACACTCTTACCAACGCGCAGCCACAGCGGGAGACCGGCCTCTCTGCCCCAGGCAAGACCGTGTGTCTGCCCTCCCCGTGCTGCACTGTTCACCCTGTTGCCCCCACAGCTGCCCACCAGTGGTTTCTGCACACGTTTGAATCCCCCCGCACCGTGTCAGCTCACCTCTCTGCCACTTGTGGCACACACCTACTGCCCACCACTGAGCTCACGGTGGGTGAGCCTACGGCGATCACATACTCATGTTCAGGGTACTGTCCTGAAAGCTGAGTTTAAAAGGTCTCCTTGTCTTTTCTAATGGTATTCGGGGCTTCTTATTCACTAAGTACTGTAGAAATACCCCTTGCCAAACTCCTTGCTCTACTTACTGAGCAAAACAGAGCGATTAAGGATCAGTTTTCTTAATTATTTTGATCATTTTCAGGTGCTCTTCTTTTTTCTGCTTCTGACTTGAGACCTCTGCAGCCTGGCTTTCAAGAGCACCGGACACCCATGGAGGAGAAAGTGCTCAGCACCTTCAAATCCCTGCCCCTGGATGTCTCCAGTTGGCTGTTCACCATTGCATGCAGACTCAAAAGCAGAAACGTGGCCAAACCTCGGGAAGAAGTGGTCACAGTGTCCAGGCCAAGAGGCCTCCCACTGTGGGGTCCTCGGGCCGATGATGCCTGCAAGGCTGTGCCACGGAGGTGCCACTAGCCCCCAGGCCCAGGGGAAGTGGTAACATTCCCAAGGGTGGTGGATGTGGGAAGTTTGACAGTTGTTTGTTGTTGCAAAACGCGGGACTCACTTCGCTGGATGACTCTGCTCCCCAGAGCAGCGCAAAACAGAGAAGTTCTGCTTCACTGCAAAACTCCTCCTACGCGGCTCCTGCTGCCGCTTCCCAGAGACACTGTTTGATCCTACCCGGTTCACTCCTGCAGCAGGCAGGAATAAGACCTTAAAGCCTGCACGAAAGGAGAATTAGTCCGTTGACGCACCACTTTTGGGACAAAAGCCTAAAAGGCGCATGAAATTCCAGTTAATAAATTCCAATTTGTGCAGATGTTTCTAACACACAGGGTAGGGGTAATTTTAGCTACATTTATAATTCCCAAGTCAGGCATTTGCTCATGCTCAACCAGCGGAGAGAGCTCTACTCACCTCCTGTGCTTCCATCCTCAGGCAGCCTTCTAAATCCAGAAGATGAACTGCCTTCTTGGACTGCCTGACTATCCACTAATAACCAGGGGAGCTTACCCAGATAGCTAAAGCCATATCTCACCTTCTGGAAAGCTGGTGTTAGGCAAGGCTGCAGTGTCAGGATCAGTTTAGGTCAACCTCAGCGGGGCTGGCACCAAAAGAGTTGATGCCACCCTCCTGTCCCGAGCGCAATCACAGACCACGGCTGACAGCGGGGTGCGACCAGAGCCGCTCAAGCTGCCGTCAAGCCTCAAGCTGAGATGAATTTCTCCCTCCCTGTGTGCTTCTGGAATTGTTTTCCATATATTGTTGTTTTTAATAGCTCTGGGAGAGGTGCGAAGCCAGCCTGCTTCCTGGTACGTGCACAACCCCTAACGCACTCCCGCCGGTTCCAGAGTCACTTCCCCTTAAGAAAAGGGAAGCATCACTAGGAAAACAGGACTGAGAAAATGCAGGCGGGATGAAGCACTGGATAAACACTGAAAGCAGAGGAGGGAGAACAGGCACCGAGCTTCCTGGCTGCTAAGCCAGATGTGGGGAGGCTACATCGCCCTCGCAGGCCTGGCAGCAATAAGGACCCTAACGGCCTCTCCCCAAGACTTCCGATGACGGGAAACATGCTGGGAGATCCCTTCCGCCCTCGGCAACAAGCTCAAAGACAGTGACGGGAGCTAAGATCGTGGAGTCTAACTGTGCTGGTGATTCTTACAGCACTCCTTCCTACGCCTCTAACAATGAATTTTTATGAGGCTTCTTTCACAATGAAGACATTTCGCCAGTTAGTTTTTGACACATAAAGATCAGTCAGCCCTCTAAGAAAGCCTCAAGAATAAAAGAAGCAAAAAAAATCATTAAAAGGCCAAAAAAATGCCCCAAGTCCCTGCAGCCTGGCTGGCAAGGAACTGCAGCATGTTTCTCATGGGCAGATCTGCCCCACAAGCACTTTGCATCACAGAGCTGAGCTTCCCCACGACAACGCTTCCCGGAAAAGCCTTGAAGTAGCGCTCCTGGTTTGATATCCACACTTTGGACAACCTCTCCGGAGTAAAGAGTGAGCTCCAGCCCTGCAGGAGAGGGTGTTTAGGGATTCTGCTTTCAATATCAGAGAGACCTGCCGTTACATGCGGTCTAAATACACAGCATGCGTTGAGCACCCCCATACCCAGCAGCTAGAGGGGCAGGAGAGATACTCTGAGAGATTTTACCCAGCTGACCAGTTTTTAGCCTGGGAAACAAGTCAGAAGCCACCTAGAAGTTTCAGCAACCCAGGCTCAATCTGCCTCTGCTGGTGGGTGACTCGTGACAGGGCACAGCAAACATATCCTCCTTTCAGCTCCCAGAAAAAACTTCCGAAAGTCTTCCTCGTAAGCATCCTCACCAGGTCCTTGAGATCCTGGTAAAAAAACCCAGAGTTCGACACTCAGGAGCTGATCTGTGTCCGATAGCCAAGCTGGGATTTCTCTGTGGATTAACCTCAAACACCAGCACAAATCCTCCTTGCGGCTGCATGGAGCCAGGCTGCGGTCTGGGCAGCTTTCTGATGAGGACCCTCAAATGGAAATTTAACTTCTTGTCATTCTAACAATGCTAAACAGAGGCTTTTTTAGCTGCTTTCTGAGACATCAGCAGCATGAAATAACATTAGACAAATAGCTTTTCACAAAATGGCTTTGATTCCTCTAAAGTACTTTTCACCATTAAGCCAAGCACAGAAGCCCTTGTCATGTGTGGCAGTACATTTCTTTTGCCAGAGCCTACAGAACAGCTAACATTTCTCTTCTAATGGTCTAATTAGGAAAGTTCAGTTAAGTGAGTGTACTGTGGGTCTCTCTCTCCTCAGCAGTTCCTTACTGATTAATCCAGTCCTCAGGATCTCAGAAAATATTGAACATGTTCAATAATCTTGTATGACTTAAGAACACTTTTTGATGTGATTAACATTTCTGGAAACCATGTCGATTCTCAGCGCCACCTTTACAAAGCAGGGGTGTTAAATCCAAGACTTCCAGCCAAATGGCAGTTCCTTACAGCGTAACATATATTTCACATTTGCTTTCAAATTCAAAGGTTCTCTTTTTGCCTGTCACAAGTTCCTCTACAGATGCTCAGACATCACCCTTATGATGGCCATAAAAGGTCCTTGGGCTAGATCCTATTTACATGCTTAACCACACTGCCCAGCAGACTCATCTTGTGCGAGCTAAGAACCATGGCACCCATCCAATTTACTGGGTGAGCTGGATATCTTAAGGAACCGCTCTTCAGAACAGCTGATTTGGGAATTCCTTGAAGGAGATGGGAATAAACAGCAAAGGAAAGAGGCAGGAATATCACAAGTAGAGGGAGGTACTGAAACCTGGAACAAGAGACAAACCCCTGCCTGCAAAGAGATAGGTTTTTCTTCCACACCAGGGTGAAAACAGCCTGATGTTTGAGCCTTACTAACTGCTCTAACCCTCTTTGGCACAGCTGGAGCAAGGACTTGAGTCTAGATCTTCACACCCAGCATGAGCTGCCTGACTCTCTCCTACCCAATGCATATTTATGGCTGCAAAGTGCAATGACTGCTCAGCCTCTGCTAGTGCCCTGCCAGGCTCCCTGGGGACACAGAGGCAAACTCATCTCCAGCTTCCCCTCCACGTTACCCACCACATGCTGTTTGCTGCCCAGGGGCCGTTGCTCCAGCTCGGGTGTCCCCTGGCCTCTCATGCCTTTACTGCTTCCTCTGCTTCACCTCCCAGCCCGAGACCCTCTTTGCTGCTCCTTCCTCCTTCGCCCTTCTTGAAGGCGTGTGCTCTCACTGTCGCCTTGTGCCCGTCTTCTCCTATCTGTGCACCTGAGGGTGTTGCCGTGTGGGGCTCGTTCCTCAGGTGGGCAAGGGCTGGCCCCACCGCTGCAGGATGCCCAGAGACCCCTGCCTCTGAGTATTATGAATGTAAGAATGCTTTACAAAATGGTAGGAAAACACCTACTGTGAGGCAGCTGCCCTGGTTTTCCTTGCTAGTCCATGATCTCTTCATTACCTAGTGACCTTCAGAAGCAGACAGACACGCAGTAAGGCATTTCTGGTGATTTGCAGCAATCAGATTCTCTTAGATGTCCTTTTTGACATGATGTCCACGGGCAGATTTCAATTCTAGATGTACAGATTCCCCGGCCTCAAAATGCACCCATGTTTGTACAGTGCGGTAATAATAGACATCATTTCACATCACACAAAATGACAGATATAACCCAGAGAGATGCATCCGTGACACAAACAAAACAGAGCATTTAGGGAAAACACTGAGATGATGCTATTATGAGCTGTGAATTTCAAACACAGGGAAAACATGGAACCCCCAAAGTTACGGTTTTTCAGGGATACCGAACCAAAGCACTGACCTTTACCCTTACAACACACACTGACATCTGCTATTGCCTTCAGTCATGTTACTAACCAATTAAAGGATTGATATCATGTATTGAAGCAGATAAAATGAACTCTTGGTAGCTGCAGCTGACAGGTAGTCCTGTCTGCTAGCACACACACTGAACAACTGACACCGAGGGATAAAACAAAATTAAATCATTGATTTTTCCGTTAATTTCAGGAAACCAATTTCCCCCATCTGTCCCAGTGTAGTAGCTATTCCATCCAGAGGCATAAGCCAGCTTCCATTTAAGTCATCAAGGAAATTTATTAATCTCTGCAGGACTTGGAGCTTGAAGAACCTCTTGCAAATGTTGCTGTTTCCGAGCAAAATCCTCCATGCCATTCGTGAGACTCGCAAGAGCTTCAGCTGGGAAGAGAGTAACTAGCAAGCAGAGCACGGACAGGCTTCTCCTGTGTCCTTGCTTGTTATTTTTGCCACCTAATGACCCTGCAGGCTCTTGGCAAAGCTGCGTGGGAACCTGTTCTGGTTGACTAGGAAGGTGCTAGTAGCATTTTCCTCTACGCTTAGCAAGAACACATTGTGCTTCAGCGCAAAAGCCAGCAAAGCTCAGACACAGGCACGCAGGAGAGAGCAGACAAGTGTCATTTTGAAACACCGTTGAAATTGGTTTCTCAGCTCCCATTTCCCCACGGCAAAGGGCATTTATTTCTGGTGCTGCGTCTGGTTCCCCCCTTTCCCCACACGAACTGGTGCAGCCCTCCTCCAAACTCAAAGAGCATGAAGAGCATTAAAAAGCACCCACGTCTCCCCCAGCCCTCCCTTTCACCCAAATGAAATGAAGGGTAAGCTGTTATAAGCAGCACAAGCTTTGAGCTAGTCAAAGAATTACTGTAAAAGCAGACCACACACATCCTTTGCTGCAAGATTTCATTACCAAAATTGCAAAATTCACAACTCCAGTTGACTGACCGAGAGCTACAACCTCTCCTTCTGAGCAGATTTTTTGCTATTCTCTTCCTAGAGGTGTCTCTGAGACCCAAGAACTCCTCCAATCAAATACATGTTACAAGACAAATCTAGGGTCTTCTGGTCCCCTTTGCAAGTACAGCTGAATACATATATAATTCTGAACGATAAAACCTTTTTTTAATATGAAAAGGTTTTATAACACTCTTGGCATTAACAAGCTGGAACGAATGAATATGAAACCCAAGATACAAACACATTTAACACATCACAGGTCAACTGGAGGCCTCCAGTGCTGCCTGTATTCTTGACTGACCTGGAATATACCACTGTTCTCATTCAATTAAGACCCTGAGAAAACACCCGAGTTGCATCTGTGTTTCACTCAGTGGAGAGCTCACTTCTCTTTGCCAGGACCCAATGCAAATAAGGTGAGCAAAGCCGGTGTGTTGTGGTGTCTCGAGAGCATAAAACCATGTTTCAAAGCCTCTCTGCATTTCAACTGTGCTAACACACACTCCCATGAGAGCCAGAGGAATGTCTTAACAAGATACACCAGCTTTTAAAAAAAAAAACAGAAGAGCATCTGCTGAAATGATAAGTGATCTGTTGGCTGTCTTCAACCCAGGGGTGACAGGGACGGGACTGAAGTGGAACCATCCTACCAAAGAAGCGTGCCTTTGTGCTGTGCCTCCCTCTGCTCCAGCGGTGCAGGCCCATCTCGTGGCCAAAAGCCAGAGAGGACGGCGAGGGCCTCCAGCTCCTCCGGCAAACCATGAGCAACCAAGGCACCGCATTGACTGTCCCTTCACCACTACGCTCCCCTCACTCTCACAGCTCTGAACGCTGTAATGGGCAAATATTGACTGCTCTTGGAGACAAAGATGAAGATTTACGCAGAGTCATGGAGGATCCCGATACTCACTGAAGGAAATCAATTGTGCCCAGGAACAATTAATGAGTGTATCAAAAATCCAAATGAGAGGCCAGAGATCAGTCTAATTGCATGACCATCAGTGGGGTTTCAAATTAGCAAAGGTTTCCTCAAAATCAGGGTAAATTAGCAGTGGGCTGTAGCTAAACATCCGTCAGTCACTGTTTTCCTGAGCTAGCCACTAACTGCCATTTTTTCCTCCTATACTACAATAATAATTATAATAATGAAGTTTCAAAGGATTTGACCAATGCTTGCATAGTGCTTTGAAACAGCCAAAAAACCCCACAATGGATACATGGATGATCAGGAATCTTTTCCTGACAAAGTGTTATTTTCCATGGGGAAATGTCATCCATGCAGAAGCGGTCTAGGGGAAAAAGGCTTGCCTCTGACAAATTTTCCAGCCAGGAAAAGAGGGTTCAAAGCTGTCAAAGCACTACAAGTTTTCAAGATAAAACATTGCAATTTTTGGTCTGCAGTTACTTCATTTAGAAAGGGAATTAAACAAAAGGAATGAAACATTAGGAAATCACTGGGGTTTTCTGTTTTTTTCCAGATGTTCAGCTCATGGAAGTTTTCAACCTACCACCTTTTCCTGCTGACTCGTACAAATTTTAAGGAGCCAAGAAAGCTTCTCCTGCCTGGCCACGCTACAAAACCACCCCAAACCATACGCGCGCTGCTCCCCAGCACTCCCATGACTTCTCAGACCATTTTGCTACACATACGTGTTGCCGCAGGTTCCTCATGCAAACTAATGCTTTGCCCCATCTGCATCTACAGCTTTTGGGCCTCTCTGGAGTCTCGCAGCCAGGAGCACCTGCAGGTACAAGGTCACAGTGACAAAGCTGGTGACTTTGCACAGTGATGCCCCAGATTAGCCACTGGTCTAAATGACACTAAGAAGAAAGAAGAAAAAAATTAAAGCAAATCTGCTCCTGTTGTGCTCTTCACCCCAGATTAAAGCCTCTTTGTTATAGCCATTCATCACCAGAGCTGCTCCATTAACCCAACAGCGGGTTCACAGCCGGGTACTTTACTGTGCATTTAACAGCATTCTCTTTAAACACCAGGGAATCCTTCCTGAAACCCTTCTGTCCTCCGTCCTCTAATAGAAGTTACAGAAAGTAATGATACGGAAAGTATTAAATGTTAAGCTTTGTTTCGGTTTGCTACAATTAATCATTAAACATGGACCTCATGAATGAAGAGAAATGTAATGTATCAGGCCAATGTGGAGTAGGTATTTGAAGAGGGAAGCAGTTAATGGTTAAAACAAAGATATATGGAACATATGACACTGCGGAGAGATGTAGGCAGGCCAGGGATACCCTCTGAAAAGCATCTGCCAGCAGTTACCAAACAGTTTGGCAAACACTGCTCGCTCCTGTAGTTAGAAGCAAAAATAATTACAGCCTCTCTTCAATCCAGCAATTATCTAATGCTGGCTTTTGAATGCAAGTATTGAACAGAGAAATCAGCTCTTGCAGCCATTCAGTGGGCAACGCAAAGCCAGAGAGATGCCTTAGCTTGTAAAGTCACAGGAGGGAAAAAAAAGGAACAACAGGGAGAAAGGGGAAAGGAAGGCAAACAAACGCCTAGGCTTTGCAAGGACAGCAAGTGAATTGGACAGGTAACCAGAAGAAAGCCATCTGTGAATGCAAACCCAGCTACACCACTGCAAAAAGGGAGCAGGTATCGCTCAAGCCCCAAGAAGGCAGTGGTGGGGTCTCAGGACCGACAGCGAGCTCCAAGGGCAGACGTTGACCCGGTGAACAGCCAGGGCGCTATGAAAGGTAAGCCGCTCCGCCTCACAAATGGAGCGTTTCTAAACTTGCGGTAACAAACCTGAATTAGCTACGTCAGAGCAAAACAACACTGAAGACAATGTAATTTGGGCTCTAACTCGTGTTAGCAGCTTGCATTCAGTTCCACAGCTTCCTGTGAACCTCAAATCAAGCTGCCGATTAAGTTATGTGTCTTCAGGGCTGCTTTATTTCAGCTGCCACTACACATTAGGACATACTTTTTCTTGTACTGAAGTCCTCAGTCTTGGCACAGGTTTCCTGGATGTCTGAGTAGAGAAAACCAAGAAGAAAGTAGCAAAAATCTCCTCGAGGCAAAGAGAACTGGGCCCATCTGAAATGGCACTTGGGCCAATAAGCTTCCACAGCAAGGCAACGCGCCACGTTGGATTCGAGCTCTGTCCCTGCAAACCAGCTCTCAACCCCACCACACTGGGAAGTTTAGGCCACCCGGAACTGAGCACCTTTCTGAGCTTTTTAGCAATATGAACCAAACACTACAGGGAGAGCTGAAACCAGGTAGGCTTGGATGGCACGTTGTGCTAGAAGAACGCCAAATGGTTGGTGGCAGGGAGTAATTTTGCAGGAAGAGAGAGCTACCGCTGTTACCTTTCTGGCTTCTTTTATATGCAATGGAAGGAAACCAAGTTTTGCCTTGTCAGCTTAATTACCAATAATTAGTACAGTTCTAGAAGCACTGACAGGGAAAATGCAATGCGTATCACTAAAAGAGAAGAAAGAGTCTCATTTCACGAGTATGGTACAGTAGTAGTGCTTCTGTACCTCCGTTGCCAAAGGAATTCCAGTGCTCCGCTCAAAACTGTGCCAGCACCAAAAGGCGCAGGGGCACAGTACGGATCTGCAGGTGTGCGGAATAGGGAATGGATGCCAAGAGAAATCCGGGAACTGTTGGGCTTGGTGTGAACAGACCAAGGAGCAGACAGGCACATCTTGCAGAAAGTTCTGGAGCAGAAAGCAGTGTAGAAATGCAATTCTCCTCCTCCAGGCTGAAAGCGGTGTTGGGAAGGTGGAAAATAGCATTTTGCCTCCATTTGTCCTTTTCATCTCTGTCTTGTGCAATCGAGACAGCAGGAAACCCAAAGAATCAGATAATGAAAGGTTAAACAACTTTCTCTGAAGGGCTACTGGAGTTATTTTAACGGTGCTCTCCATTATCCAAATTAAACATCACTTCTGCCTGGTTATTTCATTAGAAGCACTGAAGACATGAAGTAAAGTGTATATGCAATCTGGATGCTGCTCCTGAGTCATCTGAGCAGCTGAGGCCCGGATCTGGCAGTGGGGAAACAAACACCTAACTCTATCTGAAATGTGTATATCCGACAAAGGGCTGGATTCTGGGGGAGCACTGCAGATGATGAAGTGGGAACTTCAGGATGCAACCTCATCATGAGCAATCCCAGTTTTCCTCTCTTCTCATTCTCAAAGCCTACTGTAATGAGAAAGCATTACTTCAGTGGCCTAAAGAAAATAGCTGCAGAGACCAACAGCAGTCATAAAAACAGCAGTGATGCCATTTAGCTGCAGATGATGGAAAATGTAGCCTATTTTCATGGAACTAGTAACCAGATTCCCAAAGGTATTCCAACTGATGAGGCCATGATCTGCCATCCATTTCAAAAGCCCAATTCAATGAGAGCTTCGGGGCAAACTGCAGTACAATACAGCAAACAGGTCTTAAAGCATAATAAAGGATCTGTCCTGGGGGTCAGGATCAGAGTGATAAAACTTGCGGTTACATCTGGTTTTTTTATACTGGTGGAGTCACCTGGATCTTTTGCTTATGAGCTTGACAGAAGGATTCGCTGTAGTGCTGGAAGACATTAAGAACATGGAGGGACACCAGCCTTAGCGGAATTGAGTGCCAACTTTATTCCCACCTCCTACCTATCCTAGTTCTAAAGGTACAAGGAGCTCAGGTCACACTATCTCAGACAACATTGGGCAAATCCCTTAGCCTCAGCTTCTGTAACTACAAAGCAAGAACAAGGAAAGTTTTAGGGAACTTTCAGAAAGCACTTTCCTAAATTTCTCTATAGGAAAGTTCTCTGGTATCTGCAGACCATAAATCTTGTCTTTTTAATAAATACATACGAGCTCCAAAATACCAAGGAAGCAGTAGAGCACGACTGCATTGTCATCACAGAATTTGGGTACAGACAGATCACTGTGCTCCAAGATCATCTCACCAGCTGAGATGTCCCCATTCAGTGGGGAATTCCCACCAAAATCCTTAGGACTCATCTGTACTTCCCATGTTGAACAACTACAAAACATTCAGGCCATGGGAAATTATGTTTCCACGTGATGATTTAGGTTCCTGTGACTGGGTTAACAGCTCCAAAACCACTGGCCTCCTACTATACTGGACCTGCAGCAAAGCCAGAGCTAATGATTAGAAATGCCCGACAAGCTTGTGAAAAACCTGTGTTCAGACCAAGCTGCCCCCCAATCGTGTACGTGTGCCTGTGCACTGAGGTGCGACCAAGAAAGAGATGCAGTTCCTTACACCAAGAATCATAAAACCAAATCCCCAAGGAATATCGTGCATAGAAAAATAAGTTAAGAAATGTAGAGACATGTTACCTGTTTATCAACATTGAACGTATTTTTACAGTTTCAATTTACTTTCCATTCACTTTTTCAATCAGGGCAGCTGCTGCATCTGCCTCCGTTTACATAGCATATCACGAGATTTTCTAATTGGGAGCCCTTGTGCTGTCTAGTGCAAGGACTAGGGAATTCGGAAATTTTCTTCCATTTTTTCCATTCTCTCTCTTCCCTTTCCCTCCCTCCCATTACATCAGTCCTGGTTCGTTCCCATGCCTCAGCCTGGCAGGGAAGTGGCACTTTCACAGGCGTGAAGGCAGCCTGCGCCTGACTCGCGTTACTGATACACATCACCTACGTGCCAGAAAAGCGTACAGGATTTGCCCCGATGCTGCCGTTCTGACTTTCACTGACCCTTTCAAATCCGTTCATTCCTCTGGGCAGTCAGAAGGTCCTTGGGGCCTTTGCACCGGCTCTCGGCTATCGTTTCTGGAAGACATACGCAATTCTCCGTGCACTTCCAGCATTTCCCCGGGTTAGAGCTGAACACTCGGTCACAATAAGCTCTTCCTTTCTACTGAACCTGCTACAAGCACCGGGCGTGCTCTCTCCTTGGATGAATTCATTAAAGCTCAAGTGTTGTAACAAGACGTCTATTATTAACAAAGCACCACAGGTGCTAATTAAAGAAGGATAACAATGCAAAGGGCCGGATCCCGCAAACCAGTAGCCTCGGGCCCAGGATTCAGCACCGTGCTGCAAAGCAGGGCTGGTCTAGCAGGGGTTATACCGCTGACTGTGTTCATCGTATGGACTTAGCTTATCAATTCCCATATGGGGCAGATTTGGCAGGAGCATGATGTGATTCGTTTTTTCGTTCCCTCTCTCCCCCCCCATCCCCCCCGAATCCCTCCCTCCCTTGCAGAAGCCTTTCGAACGTCCTTTATCGCAGCCTCATCCTTACCGGCGCTGCGGCACCATCCCCGCCGGGCACAGCAGTGCACCAGCACAGCAAAGGGCATTTCCTACCCAAAGGAGCCAAGAAGCAAAGACCCAGGGAGTGGATGAGATGCAGCAGAGAGACCGACGGCAGCGGGCGAACGAAGCTGGCACTGGAGGGAAAGGCAGCCCGGAGCGCTCCTGTGAAGGATTCGCACGTTTTGAGGGATTCTCTCAACATTTCAGTCACAGCAGCAGAGTTAGCGAAGCAGAAGGAAATATGGGCAAGTTTCCTGCAGCTCCTACACTCCCAGGCCAGGGAGATTTTAAAGCTGAAACTGAATTAAACCTTCCCACCAGTAAAGAAGGGCTCCTGCTGCTATGTTCTGCAGGAACGTCCACGGAGAGCAGGGTTATTCTTCAGGAAGGGTTATTCTTCGGGACTGAGGGCAGGGAAACACAACGTTTATACTCCCGTCTTAGCAAATAGCTTTTTCCCCTCCCCTCTTCCTAGTTCCTTTCAGCCATGAACCAAAGGATCTCATTCTCTGCTTTGAAATCCCTTGGACCTCGCAGGAACATGAAGTTTCTATCACAGCAGGGGCTCCATCCCCACCCTTCCCGAGGCCCGAACGGCTTTGCAGACCCCCGAAACCCAGTGCTTTGCCAGCCCTGCGATTTCAGGGGACCGAGCTATCCCCCCCAGCTCATCGTGAATACGGCCAGCGATAGGAACAACTAGCCATCGGAAGATGCTAGGGAGCAAGCGACGCCGGTGCGCAGCTGTGTCCTCAGCAACCTCCGCGCCAGCATCTCCATCGGAGACGTCCTGTCCCGAGGCCCCTGGAAGCGGCACAAGCTCGTGCACTGAGCTGCTGGCACCAGGCAGCACTTGGACCTGTATAAAAGCAAGCTGCCAAATTAGAGGGCTACTGTTCTGAGCTCCTCCGAGTAAAGCTCTTTTTTATTATGACAAGCAAAGTCCTCCCCCCCCCGGGCAGGATCAGACCCTCTTACGCAAGAGCCGTTTCTAGCACAACAGTCAAAAATTAAGGACGGGGTGGCTATGTTCGGCCCCTGCCGCTCCGGCACCGCTGGCTCTGAGGGGCCTCACCTAGGACCAGCAACAGATCATATACCTATTTCTTCCCCAAAACAGTATTTTTCAGATTTCTTTAATACCAAGATCCTACTGGAAGCCCAGAGCAACCCTGGTCCCAGTGAGAAGCAAGGAGACGAGCAGAGCTGGGACCAGCAAAAGGCCAGAAGGCACCAAATAGGACTCTACTGCTGCTGCCGCTGAACCTGTCCCTGTCCCCCCGGGACGAAAGGTAGATCCAAAGGGAAGCAGCAAAAAAATGATCCCAGAGTCTTGGCTTGAATGGTAGAAAAATATATACAATTTTCACATACACACCACCATAGTGGAAGTAAGCGCAGCAGCGTCACTCAACGTGACAAAGCCACCTACACTACCCAAACCTCTTCCATGAAAACAGGACCTTTCATTTTAGTGGCTGGTGCACTTGTGGCCAGGCCAAATTATACTAGCAAAAGTGTCAGACAACACTCATTAATCCCCGGAAAGAACAGCAAACAATGAAGAACTTGCTGACACTCGCACAGATTTTCAGTAGTGCAGAAAAGCTACTTGGCTGACCCCCAGTCAGACCGACCGTCTCGCTAAATCAACCGTGGTAGCAGCTTCAAATTGTTGAGTACAGATAAGAAGTGCGGAAAGGTCGCTTTCCCAGGGGGACCGAACACGTGAGAAAACACCGGGCGCCCCGGTTTGCAGCCAGAGAGTAACTAGATAAAGCCTTGAACAAATGTTGGTTTGGCGCATACACCAAACAGCCAACATACCCGCTGCCATTAATCTAAATAAAACATGTGTTTGACACAACATTGTAAAGCTGGAAAAGCCCGGCTTTATATCTAACAAGACGCTCGCAATTATTCCCTTGAGGTCCACATGCTGCACAAGCAGCTTTGCTCTCCAGCTGTGCCAAGCACTTCACAAGAGACAGACGATGTCTCAGCCGGTACCTTTTGTTGCACCTGTAGCCTTGATCCTGCTCATTCTTCACTTACAGGTTTAATAGCTGCAGTTTTATGGCTAAAAAGATGCTGATTTGAAAACAGCAGAATTATTTCCTTTACCTAAATACAACCATTACTTGAATCAATGACGCAGAAATCTCTCCATTAGCCATATATCAGAGTGGAAACGCAACATCTAATCACTTTGCCCTTTCGGTTTGGCATCTACAATCTCCTCTTCTAAGAAAGAAATGAGATAATCCAAGCTTTGCAGCCTGGAAGCCAGACGCTTCATCAGAGAGAGCTGGGCCTTCCTCCTCAAAGGTGCCCCGGGGTTGCATTTTACCTGTGTTATCACTGGTGGGGCTGAAGCAAGGTAAGCAAAAGCAGAAAGATAGAACTATACATATATAAATATATATAGTCTCTTGGAGCATGTCTAACCCCACCCTTAATCTCCCTGTTCGCCGACAAATCTCATGCTGTATCGCAGTTTATTTTGGGGGCCTGGGCTGGACCACTTGCAGATCTGCATGCTCAGCTCAGAAATACCATCAGGATAGGCTTCAGAGAGAGAAAAAGAACTGCATCTGTCTGCAGAAATCATTTCATAAAACGCTCCCATCTTCACTCCTCCCACTGCAGTCCCACAGCCGTGTCCCCACAGCGCTGCAGTCCCAAGACACCAGTAAAAGAGCTGCTCCAGCGACTTCTAACTGGGTAAGAGAGGAAAAGAGGTAGAAATGTGAGGTGCAGAGACTTGCCCAGTGACCGAGCCACAACTCTAACAGTGACACCCCCTTGTGCCTCACACGTTGCACCAAGCACATGTCAAAGGCTCAAGGAATCAACAGGAGCTCAGTGGAGCTATACCTTCAGCTGCAAGCTCCTGCCTTCTTCATCCTTGAGAGGTCAAGGAGCAAATGACAGTGACTTCCGCCTACGAACAACCTTTTGGGAGCCTGATGAAAGCCTTCGTTGAACTGACCTTCCTCCTGGCTGCTTGCGTTCCTCGCCTGCTTGCATCCCTGAGAACAAGGAGCTTTTATGCGGAGCAAAGCAGAGCCTCAGTCCGCTGCTCTTTGCCGTAGGCTTTATGTCTGGGAGACGTGCTGTGAGCTAGAACGTGCTGGGACGCAGGCAGAGCTGTGCTTTACTGCACAAACGATCCGGTTAACAAGACAACGTACACAAGGAATCGTGACCTGCAATCCATCACAAACAGCACCGGCATAGGTTCAAACATCGAAGAGAATGAACCATAAATCCATGAGATTAGTCCGACGTGGTATTTTACCATGAGTTCAGTGGTATTTGGCGACTGTCGTAGAGTCAGCCATTGGTGTCAAATGTTCATAAGAGACTCTCACATACAAGGGTTTAGGCAATTAAGCCTCCCAGAGTGCATTTATACCCCTCTTCAAGGGCTTGAGCCTAGTTTCGAGTCTACACTGGCTTCTCCCCTCCTCCGTACGGACACAAGCCCTCACTCCGTGTCAGGCTTCCCCGGTGCCCAGCTCTGGCCCACGTTATCTCCCAGCACAGCCGAAACTACAGGTCCCCATGGCTGAACCCCATAACCCATCTGTCTGCCATCATACGTCCCGTTTGCCTTTCCCTTAGGAAATGAGTCAGGTCCTTCCCAGTGATGGGGACTCGGGACGGGGAATGTGCCAGACTTGAGCTCTCTCCTTGGGTTGACTCCAGGGAGACGAGGTCCCACAGTTGCAAAAAGATGTGGAAGACCGGGATTCCTAGGCTAATAACAGCACCACAAAGCTTCCCCACTTCTCCCCCAGGAAAAAGGCCTCATTTCAACGCCTCTTGAGTTTCGAGACTTTGGGAGAACATGGTGCGTACTCATGGGATGCTTGCAGCTGGCACGGTGACAGCCAGTGGCAGTGGAAGAAATGTGCTGGCACTGTCAAAAATAACACGGGAGACTTTTCTAGAGAACTAAAAGAAAAAACGTTGCAAGTCCTGGTCCTAAAATAGCCTGAGCAAAACCAAAACACCCCTAGCGACTTTTAGCCATTGACATCATACACGGGGAATAAAAGGCTTTGCTGGACCACTGCTAATGTTTGTTCTCAGTATAATTGCCTACTACTATAATGAGATTATGTGGATTAACTTTATTTTAAAGGAACATCAATGGGCTGAACAGCCCATCTATGCAGATTTTTGATGCTACACAGAGTAATACCAGAAAGACATCAAACCAGACAGCTATTTTCAGAAAGCATCCCTCTAAAAAAACACCTCCATGGAGAGAGACTGCAAGGCAACAGCAGTAGCTGAATGAGTGAGAGAACATTGCTCAGGAAAACCAGGCCAGATTCATCCCTGCTTTCTCTTGGCCGAGTTGCACAAGAAACGAATTTAGCTGGAGCCTGCGCTTGCATTTTTTCAATGGTGTTTTATGAAATGGACTCAAGCTTACTTGACACCTTCTTACTGCACTGGAGGGAACGAAAAAACCCGGGATGTGTTCTACCACGAGAGAAAAATGTGACATTCATAGCCAGGAGGAAACGTGAGGGTCTGGCCTGGTGCCCTAAGGTGCACAGCGCACCTGTACTCACCAATCCTGCAGCATGCACAGGGCAACTTGAAAAAGATGGTCAAACGCATTTCAAATCCTGATCAAAATGATTGTTTAAATTGCCCGCATGGTCTAATGACATCAGCAGCTGTGAAATGGGGATTCTTCCTCCTGCCACGCCAGCAATGAGGAGCTTGCTCCCTCCAAAAGCTGGAACTTGGGTCCTTCTCCTTTCCTCCTCGCTCCTACCTGTTGATTTTGAGTTTGGTGCAGAGGCTTTGAAGAGGCAGCTAGAGAGATGTCCCCTGCAAAACACCTGGCAGCTTCAAAATAAGCTGGATGCCGCAATGCCAGTAGTCCTTTACTCTTTTCTTTTTCCACAACAGAGTCAAGCTTGAGACTCAGGGAATGAAGCCCAAACATTTTGCTCTCCATGTTCTGTTGAAGCGCATCTTTGTGCCTTTCCCCTTGTGACTCAGCCATGCCTCGTGCTCCCGCACGAAACCCAATCAGGGGTTAAGCACCAGAGGAGCACAGTAAAACGATGGCCCCTAGCCCAGGCAGCTCACAGTCCGGGATCTTTAGCTCCCACACTGATGAAGTGACAAAAATAACCCATTAAAAAGTCACTTTAATTGCCTTACCAGTGGTTTGCACGAGCTCCAGCTAATGCTTGAGGTTAAAATGAATTAAGCCTTTAACAACAAATTCTCTTCCATTCCTCCCACTTTTCCCCTTAAAATTTAATGGGGTTACAGAGAGCAGGGAAACAGATCTAAAATGCTGCTGAAGAAAGTTCCCAGAAATACCATCCTCATCATCAGTCACATTTCAACATGTAGTAATTACCACACATCACCAGCCTCACTTGCACAAAGGGTCGAAATCCAGGGGTTAAGGCATGAGCTGGAGCCACTTTGTCATTGAGCAGGCTATCACAGGGACGTCTGGCTGCGTTTTTATGACAAAGCTAGTTTTCCAGCTTCCTCGGCTCCTTTGCAACAACCACATTCAGTCCTGCTGAGCCCGCTATGCCACAGGCTCCCGTTGCACGCATGCAATCTGTTTTGGGGCGTACCATCCACACTGTTGTCTAGATGCAACCAAGACTGTTACTACATTCCCACTCTTCACGCCAGAAGGGATCTTATACAAGATGAGGAAACTGAGAAGGAGCAACCGATCCTCTCTGCATCATTCCACGATCCTCCAGGGCCCTGGGAATGACCGCTTGTGACTGTCCCCCAGGGCAGTGCCACTCCAAGCTCCATCCCATGTGACCATGGGGCTCTTGTGCTTTGAATACGTTGCCTGGCATTTTGCGTGCCAGTTTACCGCTACTCAGGAGGAAAAGTGGTCCACTACCCGGGCTCACTTTGAGGAAAAAGAGATGCAAACAGGAGATGAACATACGCACCAAAGCCCAGGCAGCAATTCACAGGAGCAGAGAGTGTTGTCTGCCTGCTGCCTGGCTATCACCACAGCTGAGACGAGCCCTTAGTAAGAGGATCACCTGAACCACGCGTGATCCTGCTCCCCTTGTGAACTGGGTGCCCAGAAGGGATGAAGAAGGCCAGAGCGGCTCTAAGGCTGAACCGTGGGGCTGCAAAAGCTTTGTGGTGTTTTGCTCTGTTTTGACATCCGATGCTTTGAACCCAGGGCCAGATCGTCAGCTGGCTTTGGCTTCAGCTGATGCGAACTGCGACCGTTTCACTGAGAGCAATGCAATTACGCTCCTTCGCCCTAGCCTGGGGTCTCGGCTGCCAGGGTTTCGCATTTAGCCAAATCCTGCTCTGTAATATCCCTTCTGCTCTACACAGGGCAATAAGAGAGCGATCCAGATAGAGCAATTACAGCAGGCCTAATACATTTCTTGACTTTTGGCTCCAGTGGGTGGTGAAATACCCATTTCTGCAGAAGGAATCATGCCAAGAATGCCTGGCTAAATTGTTTCGTAAGACCCGTGTCTCAAAGACTCACCTTTTTTCCCTTTCAATATTTACTGTTCAAAAACATCTTGTATTTCTAGAGCTTTTCATGTGCAGATCTCACAGCACTTTTCTGGGATCAAGGAAGGCTGCCAAATATATATTACGGCAATAAAGGCTTTTTCTTGTCTGAATGGTAACAGACACACAAGATAGACAAAAGAGGCCAGCACAGGAGAGGAGTTTATATTCCAGGATATAAGCACAAAACCATAGGGGATTTGTACAAATAGAGCTCTATTCCCATTTTACAGGTAAGTAAATCTGGTCGCAGTGATGTTAAATATAGTCTTCGCCATGGTCCAACTGTCTCGCATGCTCCTCCTGCCCACCCTCAAACACCAGCTGTGGGCAAAGCACTGGCATGTGCCCCAGGGCACAAGGAGCAGCTTCCAAACCAGGGGTGCTTCTGGTATCTGCTGAAATGCACAACATTTTCGGATCCTGAAAAGATGCTGCAAGAGTAAGTGGCATTTCCTTGAAACCAGTTCCCTCTTTCCAAAATGTACTCTGCCGCTTTGCTGCATTTGAAGAGTAGACAGTAATTAGCTTTCAAGCACAGAGGCTGAGGTTTGGGGTTTTTTTTGTCCTTAAAACCATCTTTTTAAAGGAAGGGATCATGGCATTTCTAATGATTTCAGGAGACAAAGACCGTAAAAGCCTTTCCTGAATGCAAAATTGCCTCTGCGCTTTATAAACACGCAAGTTAATGAGGGCCTTCAAGTACAGTGATCAAACTCCTTTCTGCCAGCCTGATTAGCACCGCCAGCGCTGTTGTTTGTGCGCTTGTGTGCGTCTCTGCCATCGTCACAAAGTTCGGCCACTGCTCTTCGCAGCATTTCTGTTTTGCTAATCAGCTGTTATTTACTGAGCCGCTTACCCTGAGCTCTTGTTCTGCCCGGGCACCAGCCCTAGCGCTGAGGTACGTAATGATGCGCGGCATAATTCAGGGATGCACCGAAGCATCCAGATGGCAGCGTCTCGGAGCGACCCGGGCGCCCGGCACCCACCGGTCCTCCTCCCGTGGCACAACCCCTTCAGGAACAGACCCGAGCCGGGAGGAAGCACAACGACTCCTCACCCTTGACAGCCTCCCCATTCGAATGAGTGCTGGGAACCCCTCCCGTCCTTAGTTTCTGCAGGAGGAGGATTTTTTACCTGAACGCGGTCACCATGTTAGATAAATCCTCCCCATGAAATGTGACGCAAGGACCGTTTCAGCAGAAGACACGGTGTTGGACAGCTGCAGGAAAAGAAAGCGGATTCAAGCCTGCAGTCAGGCAAACTGCTCAGTGAGGCTTGGCCAGGGGAACTGCAGGCTCAGATGCCTTTCATCATTACTCATCTCTGGAAAACTGGCTTTCTTCCCCCCCCCTCAATTACTAACCCCAAACAAAACTCAATACAGAAGAGGCACTCAGCTGGCGCGGACATCTGTCACGCTTCACGTCAAGCAGGTATTTTGGGAAGCAAGTGAGGCTGTGTCATTACTGCGATGGCAGGCTTAAAATTTTGTTTTCTTCCCTTTTTAAATGAGCAAAATGAACCGCTAATAACAAGGCCAGGTAAGACTCGGAGGAAGCTGGAATTTAAACGAGACAGGTTTAAAAGTCAAACCGTTGATATTGTTCTGAAAATATAACAAAGCACATCAGGTGCCATTCGATATTTCACTGTTTCTTATTCAAGTAGCAGAGGAGACGCACGTAATAGTGGTATTGTGTGCATCGTGATCCCTTCACAGTCACCCTTTAAAACACCGAGCTGTTTTTTCTAAGAGAGTACTGCCAGATTTCCTTGTTTGCCTCTTATCAGGGAGTCCAAGACTGATCTCAGGTATATGGCAAACAGGAAAAAAAAAAAAAAAGAGAAACAGGCATATGAAACAATCTTTTTAAGACTTATCTCAGGGAAGTTTAGAAAACGGCAGTGCAGTCTTACAGGAACGAGGAATATCCTTTCGGCAGACGGAAAGCTCCCAGGCTACCATTGCTGGCGTAGCTGTTTGCACTCTGGGAACCAGCCCTGCAGCATCCCTCAACCCTGCGCACACAAGGGACACCCAGGCTCAGGTCTCATCTCCCGTGAATGCAGCCAACTCCCCGAGGAAGCAGCTGCTCAGAAATGAAGCTCCTGCTTCCCTAATAACCACCTGGGGCCGGCGCACGGCAGCGGCAGCCTGGACGCTCTCCTTGAACGGCACACGGACCGGGACCTGCTCCTGCTGCATCCAAAGTGCGCTCAGCACAGAGCTCGAGGGACCCTGCGGCTTGGGTAGTTTCACCCCAATATGAACAACATCGCTGGGAAACGGCGAGGAAGACCTAGCCCAAAATACGTTATAGCAAGGTGGTGAGCCACGGGTCAACCTCGGCCCGCCGGCCAGAACACGACAGGAGCGAAGCACAGAGCCGGGACGTCTCTGCTGGCGGGCGAGGGCCCTCGCCACGGCGAGAGTTGCTGCTCTTCTCGATCCATGACCGAGTCCATGAAGACCAGACCAGATCCCGGAGGGCCGCTCAGGCAGCCGAGTCACTTCCAGTCCAGAACAGACGCCAGGAGCTGTTGCGTGGGCTGGATTCACGTCACTGGCAGTCTTTTTCACACCTATTCCTGGTGCTTTTATTACAGCAGCTCATCAGAGGACTAAAACTTCTTGGTCTACTTTCAATGAAACGTTTTGCTTCAAGGAGCGAATCCCCAGCTATGGTGTGGGTTAAGCTATCCTGCTTTGTGAGGCTTTTAGCAATTCTGCAAGGCCTCTAGAAAAGCACCGTTTTATCCCTCAGCAACTTCCTTCTGCCTTTGGTGACCTTCCTCTCTTCCAGACTTCAGCCACATCCACGGTATTGCCCGGACTCACCTAAATCCCCTGCTTATTCCCACACCTAAACCCACTTCCCCACCGTTTCTCTGGTCACCCGTTCCCAGGCTTCCTTAGAAAGGCAGTGACCCTTTGAAGTCAGGTAGCAGGAACCCCACAGTAAGCTTAAAAACACTTCATTTAAAACAAATCATTTCACACAAATCAGAAACTGTCTGCATTCGCCACAGCTCCCTGGCTGTATCCATCCCCGGCTGTGTCAGGAAATGGATTCACAGCAAAGGAGAACTAACGAAGCTCCTGGTGTAATTAATCCTCACAGCTTCAGCTACCAGGAGAGAGAATTTAATTGGACAACTTCCATCCTTTACTGGTCTGCCACTTGGTGGCTGGTTTTTAGCCACATTTTAATGTGACCTGGCTGACCACAGAGTCTGGTTTTGCTATTCGGCTCCTCTCCCGCTCCCATCTGCTGTGTTCTTCCATCTGCCCTCGCTTGTTCCCGGAGCTGCTCCTCACCTGCGCGCCAAGGCCGTTTTACAGTGCAAAAGCGCGCGAGCCGTTCCCAGCCGAGGGCTTTGCTACAGAATCGGAGCTGACATAAAATAGTCTTTTACCAGCTATCGGAATGACCTACTAACAGCCCCATGCCACGCTACCTGCAGGTCTGCTCTGAGCCGGAGCAAGGAGAAAGCACATTCGCAGCTCCCGGGTGGAAATGAGGATTTCATAAGCCATAAATCTTGTGGCGCCGTAACGAGGTGACATTCACCTTAGAACAGAGCCACGGGAAAGTGAATCAGCTAACTAGTCCTTGGATCAAATTGCTTTGACATGAACGTTGTTCTCCGCAAGCAGGGAAGCTCAGGGGAAAGGATTTGTTCTCCCCTGCTATTAGCCAGCATCAAGATAAAGCCTTTATTTTAGTTTAGCTGGTATTGGCTTTATGATGCTCGCATGTACCGTTTCTGGTGCACTAACCGCATCGATGGGAATTCTGATGTTATTCCTTTTAAGTATAGCTAAATCCATCCTTTCTTTCAGGAGCAGCATGGCTGGTGGTAAATGAGGCTCTAAGCGCTGAGCATTGGATACTTCACAGCAATAGCACTAGTCTGCTCCATACTTGCAGGCTTACTAAAAGCACATAATGATTTCTAACTGACCACATCCCTGCGCTTCTGACCACGCTCAGCCTGGGAGATAGGCGGAAGGAAATTCATGCTAGCCCCTTCATTTCAGGAGTGGCTCTGGGGAAATGCTTTCTAAAGCCGATACAACCTGGAATCATAAAAACAAGCAAACCAAAAAAGGCAAATTCCCAGAAAGCCGAAGTACCATAATTCTTAAAGAAATCATCTGAAATATTCTCCTCATCAGGTTCATTGCTTAGAGAAGACACTCAAAACAGTTCCAGCGTTTAAACCTACAATACTGACAGCTGCTTTATACCCTCAAGACCGGCAAAGAAACAACTTTTTTTTCCCTTTCTCCTTGATCTCATTTTAATTGGAACCAGCCCCAGCTGAATCAGATCCCGAAAAGCTCAGCACCTACCTTCTGTCCTTGAAGTCATTTTAGCTGGGACCTATTTTTGCATTCACATTTTCAGCCTTGCCTTCTCACAGCAGGCCAGGGTTTAATTTAGCTTTACCCAAAGGCACTCTGTAATAGTTGAAAACTTTCCGTATTTCACAGGACTGGACAGATCAGCAGAGCGAGTTAATGGACCACGCAGCCCTTCCCCACCAGGGCCCTGGCTCTCACCCAGCCCAGGTGAGCGAGCAGGGAAAGCCGGGGCCGTGCAAGAGCGGTTTGCTGGCACACTCCAAACAGAAGATTTAGTGGCGCCAGGTTGTTTTTCCAGAGATATCTGCACCTTTCACACCTGAAATACCATGAGAGGTGTCACCAGGTCACCCCTTTCTCACTGAAGACACCTGGAATTTAACTGATGCAGAGACTGAGCCTTAATTGTACACTTCAAAGTGACTATGGCAACTCGAGCGCTTCTCTGAGATGAAAAGAAGGTACACTGCTGAGCAATGGCTTTCTTGTGGCCAGACTGACACCCTTGTTCTCCTGGATTGCGGAGACAATTCGTTGATATTAAATCCTGCTGCGTGGAGGAGAGCATCCGTGGCAGCCTGGCACTGGCAACCCAAGGCCTTGGGATGGCGCTTCCCTCCAGGTCCTTCAGGAGCAGCCCAAGCTGATTTAACGTTGGGTCCCCAAGCCGACGGGTTCAGACACCCGGCAGCAGCGTGCCCAGCACGTACAGCAGGCTTGGGGGGGCAGCACAGCATTTCTCTGCAGTCTCTTAAGAGCAAAAAGCCAGGGCACCCGACCACACGAAAGAGTCACCTACGGGCCCCTTGCGTTGCCCTCCCCAGTTCACCCCACCCGCAGCGCTACGACGCAGGCTGCTCCACGGCACGTGTTTTCCATCAGCCAACGCTGGAAAATCTCCTGAAGCTCGTTAACTGCCCCGAGCGATGCCTGGGACTTCCTTGGAGGCACATGCAGCCTGTTCGCTCACCTCGCAGTGAACCTGCCGTACCATTAACTTGCGTGCTTTTCCCAGAACGGTACCAAGTGAATCAAACCGAGCCATTCCTCCTTAAATCAGCAGCGTCTACGTTGCAGCAGTGGGATGATTTTCCCTTGCTCGTAAGCATGATCTAGCCTGTGTTTTGTTCCATCTCCTCTCCTACATAAACAGCCAGGCCCAAAAAGCACGTGGTCATGCTTGGCCAGAAAAGCAGCTGCTCGGGAGCCGGGGATACCTCCGGCTCCTTCCAGAGGCAACAGCAGTGTCAGAGGCACAGAAGTAAGAGACAGAGAAGGGGAATATCTTGAATCTGTCCCCCAAAGAGCCAGCCTGTGCTTGCCCTTTGCAGATCCCAGTCCGTGGGCAGTCCGGGGCAGATGCCAGGCCCCACTAAGCATAAACAGAGGTCTTGCTACGGCCCCAAGATTTTACTCCCCAGCATCTTTTCCGGTTGTGAGTCACGTAACCCGCTGCTGCTACTGTGCACAATCCCTGCTGGCTGGAGACTGTGCCATTAATGGGCTGATTTAATTTAAATGCCCGACTGAAGTGCAGTCGGGGGAAAGCTGGTCTCTAAACCCTGCGGAAGCGAGGACAGCTGGCGGAGCTGGAAGCGAGGACAGCGTTCCCGGGGGCTGGAGCAGGTCAAGGGAGAACCACAGCTCTCACAGGGGGAGCAGACCCAGGCAGGTGCCAGGCACCGCTGCAAAATCAGGCAGAGCTTTGCAAAATGGGGCCTTTCAGCAGGCTGATTCAGGCCATATGGGCTACATCTGACTAGGAAACAGACGAGTCGGGAACCTTTTTCTGGCCGTGACCCACACCAGCTGCCTGGGCACAAACCACCTCCACCCAGCTAAACTCTCTTATTCCCTACAGCAGGGTGATCACCTTCAAAGTGCTCCCCAGGAATGGTCCCTGGCCCATACTAGGTCAGGTTTCACCCAGAGAGGTGCTACATGGTCCAGGCAAAACCCACACTACGAACGCAACGGTGCAGACAACCACGTGCCAGCACTTGGGCTGTGTCCTGGCCCTGCCTCATTTACAAGCAGAAACATAGCCGTGACACCCCTCATAGCGAGCGAGGGCAGAAGCAGGCTATCAGTTATCAGGAGAGAGCTGTCGCTTGAGAAACTAGCGCCGAAAGAGCGCAGTGGAGCGAGAACACTGCTACCTGAAAAAGGCAGCCTTGCTCCAGCAAACGACCCACATTTCATCTCCTGGAGCTCAAGGAGAAACACAAACTCACTCCTCGCTCATAAGGCAAGAGCTGGCAGGTCCCATAGCATTCACTGGGCAAACAGATGAAGAAGAAAGGTGTTTAGCTGACAAACAGTATCCAAATACCAAAGATCCAAAGGCTTTTCTAGAGGAAAACGGCATGACAATAAAAGTGAAAGGAGGACCAGGGAAGATGGACAGCATCACCACTGGGAGAGGACCCGGTGCAACCCACTGCCTGATTTCCGTTGCAGCAGCTCTCATCACACCATGGTTAGGCTTCAACGTGCAAACCCTCTCCCCTTCTAGGGGCCAGCGTAGGCTTCTGTACATCTGAGCTTTACTGCCGGGCCTCTGCCCCCTATCCACAGGTCCCAGCTCTGCTCAGGTCGTGCCGGTATACATGAAATGGCTGCTTCCCTCCAGCCTTGATCCGTCCTGTGCCTCCAGAGGAAGCTGAGAAGCCCCGAATAACAAAGCTACACACTTCTGCCAGGTTACAGATATGGAAAATAAATCCTTAGCCTCCATAAGGAATCGGCTCGGGCTCCAAAACACGGAATGTGATTAGCCTTTTTATCTCAGTTGACATAGCTAATTGCTGCAGGTATATCAGTTACCCTGTAATTAACACCATCGTAATGTCAGGTGTAACCAAGAACTGACTACTGCAAACAGAATCAGGGCAGCAGGAACAGATGGACACCGAGGGTTACTGACCTTAGGGCTGTTTGCTCTTCTCTGAATCCGGAGGGATCCTGACACATACTGTGGAAGCCAAGAGATGGCCAAACCACTTCACAGGGAAACCGCGTGGACCTGGAAAGCTTCCTACCACTTAGCCTGGGAGTAAGACAAGGGGTTAGGGCAGTGGAGGCTAATTTTTTTTAGCTGACACAGGTCACAGCCTGTGACGAAGACCCTAAAAGCACACGACCACATGCGAGGCTAAGGATGCAAGACCAGAAGGCTCTCCCCAACCCTCCCAGCAAAAGCATCTGCAACCACGTAGCAGCTGCGCACTCGGTGATGCGGGACGCTACGTGAGCATCCCTGCAGTGACCTACCGGCCGTATGCGCCCACCGCATAACCGGACACCACTTGCCATTTGGCGGGGGATGCTCGCATGAGCACTTCAGGATGTTTTTTCTGGAGTTCCCCCCCTCCTTCCCTTCCTCCCAGGAACGCCCTGGGGATAAGTACGGTAAGAGTCATGTAGCACTCAGATGCTGTAGTGACGTGGGCTGGCCCACTTCCTACAGAGATGACTGTTTTGTATAATATAGAAACTGAGCTGGTTGTTCCAAGCACAACCACGCCGGCTGCTTTTTAAAGACAGCCTTAGCTCTGATGCAAAGTACTGCAGGAACAAGCAGCACTAAATCCCCTTACAGCCCGCAGGTCAGGCAAAGTTGCTGGTAAAGAGAGGGGGGAAGGTTGTTCTGCTTCTGCCTTGGCCCTACGGGCAGGGATCTCCAGCAAGGTCACTCCGGCACGTTTCAGCAGAACTGAAATCAGCTCACGTAAATCCTTGCACGCAATTCTGCCAGGAAAGCCCCCAGAGCAACTCACTGTTTAACCTTGCCTTAGCGCAGATCACGGAAAACTCCGAGCGACTTCCCCGGGCAAATCCTGAACCGCGTCGGTTAGTGTCACACCTGCCTGGCAAAGGCACTTGATGGGTTTTGAAAGGTGCAGTGTTTGGTTAGGAGAGGAGTACGGAGATGCCAGGGCAGAAAGAGGAGATTTAGCACTTAATATGGTTTTAATTATTTTTGAGAATTCAAGTATGTGGTTTCTTCACAAGTGGCATGAAAGACTATTTGCTGGGTGTCCTTAGGCCATAAACGTTGAATTTCATTCTCTTCTACAACATTCAGCTACACTGATAAAAGGAGGATGACATTTTGCCATGATTCATCATATACATAAACCCAGAGAGGCAAGTAAAAATACCACAGTGCAAACAATTAATGAATAATCAATAACGAAACCAATAAACACACCGATAAATCTTTTGGATGAAAGATTTCTGGCGCTTCCAAGATCGGCTATTTTAGGTGGGCTGAGAAATACCTCGTGTTTCGGTGTTAATCGCACACAAAGCAGCAGCAGATCTACGTGACAATGATGAAGCCACTGTGGCAGGCAAAATGAACTGCCATTTCTAATGAAAGTCCTCTTCCATTATACGTTCTTCCCATTTCTGTACTAGCCGTAGAAGCAAGGAGCCCAAAATAATGACAGCAATGTCTAAATTTAAAAGGGCAAGTTTTTTAAAGCTGAAAACACTTGTCAGCATACCTGAGAGTACAGGACTTGCTTAAAACATCTACCAAAGACCCCAAAAGTCACAAGCCCAGAAAGGTAGTAAGAGTGACGTTCGGCAAAAACGATTCTGGTGAAAACGAGATGGGGAAAATCCATGAAAATACAATCTTTCTGAAAGGCAGAGAAAAGGATGAGGAGAAAGGAAAGGCACTGAAGAGAAATTTAACAGTGTGGATGACTAATGAGGGCCTAAAGGAATCCATTAAATCTGAATGGCCACTGGGATTAATTATGAAGCAAGGCACTTTTTAAACATACTAGGAATAGAGAGTTAGCTAGCTGTTAGCCTCACTGTTAGATACCATTAGTAAAACTGGAAATGATGATACCGAAAAAAAAAAAAGGTAGAAATGTTCAATAGCATGTTCAATAGTTACTGTTCTGTATTATGTACTGCCTATATGATGCTGGGGATGGGATAAAATGGTTACCAAAGAGGATGAGAGAAACTCGGGCTAAAAATTAACCCAGTGCATCCCTTTGTCCGAAAGCAGGACTTTCCCGATAGCTTTTGTATAACCTGTCCTAAAAACCTCTAGTGATAGATTTCAGTATCTGCCAAACATCTGCTAAAATAAAGCACTTTAAAACCAACGGGTGAGGAATGGGAAAGCTTAGTATAGTCCCAGTACTTAAAAAAGGGTTAAAGGCAAAGTGCAGGAGCAGCAGACAACCTTGGGGTCAATTCCAGTTAAAATAGCAGGACATTAATGTCAAGTAAACGCAAGAACTGAAGACTGAAAGTTCAATTTAAATCAATCAGCAGTTTCCTGGGATTGGGTCTGTTTAAAAGACTTATTTTTCTTTGACAGGGCAACAGTGCTGCATGACACAGGCAACCGCCTTGATACAGCATTTACCCAGATTTCTCCAAAGCACATAACATTTTGATTATAAAACTTAGTGCTGCACATGCCATTGGAGCAAAACTGGAACCAAAAACGTGGTCCTTGAATGCATGGCGGGAAGAACAGCGGCTGGAGGCAGGAAAGCGATTTCGCCTCAGCACGCAGCATTGCTAAGGTCACTGCTAGGCGGCTGCATCCGGACTGGCATCTGGATGGCGAGGAGGATGCAGTCATACCAGGTGAAGTTCCACGGACAGCCACAAAAATCATACCAGGTGGAAGAGGAGCCTTTCAGCATGAGGTTAAAGGCAACTCAAAGGATGCAAGCTACTGAAAAGCAGGTGAAGAGGCGATTCAGTCACTGCATACAAGAAATTGGGAAGGACTATTCACCTCTGTGACAACAGCATAACAAGATCCCATGTCTGGAAGTTGAAGCTAGGTAAGTTCAGCCTTGAAATGAGATAGCATCTCCCCAGGCTGAGAGCAATTAAATGTTTATCTGTTTATCAAAGAACTCAGCCTGTCTGCTATCACCTCCAAGGACCCGGCTTGCAGCGGGTTCAAGTTCCAGCAGCAAGGAGAGTATAACACAAGCTCTAAAGAGACACGGAGGGACATTTGCGCAGGAACTCTTGTAACATCCCTGGAACAGCAGTGCAGTTATCGAGCCGCAGCTCGACTCTGGGGCGCACGCGGTGCTGCCTCTCCCCATCAGCCACCTCGTCCCGAGTCCTTCCCGCAGCCGCGGCTCACGCCGGACCCCACCTGGCCCCGCAGCCCTGGCCAGGGCACACGTGCCTCTCCCCCACCTGGTACCCCCACCTAACCCGTCCTGCGTTTCGCTGGCCAAGGCAGGGCTGGAGGATCCAACAGGCCAAAGCGCTGTCATGGGGAGAGCCCTGTCAGAAACCCTGAAGCACGTTTTACTTCCAGTTCTGCTACTCACGCTACATCAGTCCGAGATGAATCTTCCCAAGGTGCCGTGCCTACCAGCACGGTAGCTAAGTGCCTATTTAAATGCAGTGTGTTTACCTCACATTAAGTACATTTGATGCCATTAAAGCCTGGACGTTTGCCACCTGTCTTCTCAAACAGAGCAAAACGCATACTCTCAGGTCCAGAGGATCTATTTCAGGCTAAGAGTAAATAAATAAAACGGAGGACAAACACAGACTGCCCTAGAGAGAGGAAGAGAGAGAGAAGCAGGTTGCCCTCTCCAGACACGCACCTGAACTGACTGCACTGGCCAACAGCCTTTTGGTAAGAAAAATCTTGCTTGCAAAGCTGAGGTACAAAAAAACAGCATCTCATATACTCTCTGCCTGGGCATTCACTGTGCTGGATGAAAATAATTGTGAACAGCCCTACCAGTTAAAAAAAAAAAAGGGGGGGGGTGCATGTGCATATATAAGTGCGTATATATATATATATATATAATATGTATATGCACACATATACACATGCCTACACACATTTATATATAAAAAGATTTTTATTTAAAAGGTGGCATAAAAAAGGATAAGGTGAAGTTGCACGTTGCTGCACGAACAGCATCGCACTGTTCTATAGCCTTAGTAAATTATTTTTTCAGATGCAAATCCACAGCTTCTATTCAACAAGAACTTCCTAAAACTCAAAAGTCTCCCCAAAAATCAATGCCTTACGCCCAACCCAGACGGGCGGGCTGAGGTAACAGGCTATCAGCACCTGCAGGTGCTTCCCAGAACGAGCATTCACATACAAACAAGGTACTTGCTATTTTATAACCCCCAGGCTTGGTGTGCCAAAGAAAACAGAGTCCCAGTGACCCTCAAGGTGCGAGAATAACGGGAATTTGTCAGGGCAATTCCCAGAAATCCAGCAGCAAGGGAGGCGAGCACGCGGGCGAGACGCACCGACAGCGAGGCAGAAGGGCTGGAGCGCAGAGCGGGTCACGCTGAAGACGGTCTGGTTCCGCACAGATTTAGACACGTCCGCCCAGAAGCGGGTGTAAAACCAGAGAGAAAGGAACGTTCGTTTATTTGGCCGCCCCGGCGCTAAACCAAAGCTGCAGGTATCGCACGTGTTTCAAAGAGGCGGTTAGGAAAACTGAAGTCTCCAGAAGAGTCATTCATACCTCCCGGTGCCCACCCACGCTCCTCTTCAGTCATTACACCGCTGACAAGGAAATCGGAGCTCGCACGCCAAGCTCTTCGCTGCGCCGGTGTCCCCACCAGCCCACCGCCAACCAAGCCTCCGCGAAGGAGGAGGAGAGAGCGGGACGCGCTCCGTAACGAGCGCCAAGCCGTCCTGAACAGGGAAAAAGCTCGCCCGAATCCCACCTCGGCCATTCCCACCAGGAAGGCCAAGGCGCCTCCGGGGTGGAGGGAGGGTCGGCGGATCTCAGGGTGGGCCAGTGGGCGAACGCCTTCGTGCGGCTCAAAAATGTGGTCCGACTGCGGCGCGACGCTTCGGGCCGTCGGCGAGCCGCCCCGGGGGGAACCGCGCCGGGAAGCCACGGAGCTACGTGGCCGGCGACGAGGGGGCAGGAGGTGCGCGCCAGCCGTCAAATAACAATGATATTAATAATGAGGATGATGATGGTGATAAGCACGGTGAGGAAGAGCATCCCTCGGCTGCTGCCGAGAGCCTGGGAGCGCCCCGGTGCCCCGGGAGGGCTGCGGCGGGGCGGGCAGGGCAGGGGGACGGGGCGCCTCAAGCCGCCGCGGGCGCCGAGCACCAACGGACAACGGCTGCTCGCCGGCCCCGGGGGAACGCGGGGGCCGGGGCCAGGGCCGAGGAAGGGGGGGGGGGGAGACACGGGACACACACGCACTTACCGGGACCGCTCGGCGCCGCCGCCGCCCGCTCTGCCATGGCCCGGCCCGGCACCGCGCGCCGCACCGGCACCGCGCCCCGCCCCCGCCGCCTGACGTCACGCACCGGCCGTTCAACCGCCGCTCCGGGCCCACCTGCCGCGGGAGGGGGAGGGGGCGCCGGCCCCGCCCCGCCCCCGCGTGGCGGCGGCGGGAGCGCGCGCGGAGCCGGGCGGGGGGGGGGAGGAGGGGGCCGCGCGCGCGCCCGGCGAAGGGGTCGCCCGCGCCTGAGGGGGCGGCGGCGGCGCTCGGAGCCCGAGCCGAGACCCCGCGGCGGGTCCCGCCCGGCCCCGGGGTGCCCGGTGCCGCGAGGAGCCCCCAGGGGATCCCAGTGATGCCTGGTCCCTGTGAGGAGCCCTGAGGGGATCCCGGTGATTCCTGATCCCTGTGAAGAGCCCCGAGGGGATCCTGGCCATGCCTGGTCCCCGTGAGGAGCCCCCAGGGGATCCCGGTGATTCCTGATCCCTGTGAAGAGCCCCGAGGGGATCCTGGCCATGCCAGATCCCCATGAGGAGCCCCCAGGGGATCCCGGTGATTCCTGATCCCTGTGAAGAGCCCCGAGGGGATCCTGGCCATGCCAGATCCCCATGAGGAGCCCCCAGGGGATCCCGATGATGTGTGGTCCCTGTGAGGAGCCCCCAGGGGATCCCGGCCGTGCCTGGTCCCCGTGAGGAGCCCCCAGGGGATCCCGGTGATTCCTGATCCCTGTGAGGAACCCCCAGGGGATCCCGGCCGTGCCTGGTCCCCGTGAGGAGCCCCCAGGGGATCCCAGTGATTCCTGATCCCTGTGAGGAGCCCCCAGGGGATCCTGGCCGTGCCTGGTCCCCGTGAGGAGCCCCCAGGGGATCCTGGTGATTCCTGATCCCTGTGAGGAGCCCCCAGGGGATCCTGGCCGTGCCTGGTCCCCGTGAGGAGCCCCCAGGGGATCCTGGTGATTCCTGATCCCTGTGAGGAGCCCCCAGGGGATCCTGGCTGTGCCTGGTCCCTGTGAGGAGCCCCCAGGGGATCCTGGCAATGCCTGGTCCCTGGGATGAGCCCCCAGGGGATCCCGGCAATGCCTGATCCCCATGAGGAGCCCCCAGGGATCCTGCCCGCCCTGGTGGCGACCCAGGTCGAGGTGTCCTGAGGTGACCCCGCTCCCCCTGACGCCCCGCCAGGCATTTAGCGATTTGCGACCGGCTTTTCTGTGTTTTTTTTTGTTTGCCTGTCGCGTCCCCAAGCCCAGCGCGTCTCCTCGTGTCACGTACAGACTCGTGGAGGTCCCAGGGCCGTGTCTGGACCGAGCCAGCGTCCCGCCGCCCCCGTGACCCAAGCGGAGGCAGCGCCGGCGGCAGCGTGGGGAGAGGCGCCGGGACGCATCAAATTTTGGAAAGGATCCCGAGGGCCGAGAGCTATTGCAGATGAGATAGCCGAGGTCTTTCCATCACTAGCTTACGCGACGCAGTGATGCTCCCAGCAGCCTTAATGGAAAAATTCACAACACGCTATATTTACAGTGTGCAAGAATAATTAAAGGAAGCTACTTCAACAGCCTGAGTGGAAGAAGCGTGATGGTTCAAGTTATTGATCCCTTTCGGAGGGGCGTGCAGCTTCGTTAGAGCCGGAGAAGCACTGCCTGCCTCGTCTTCCACAAGGGAAGGCAGTGAGAAAAAATAAAAGAGAAAATGGTTCAGTAAATTAAACTCCAGGGGAATTACACAGAGGGAAATGAAGGTATCGGAATGATTTTTGGTGGGTTAGTAGTTTGTAACAGACCATTCCGCTGTTTCACTGTTTAAGATGAAAACGAATGTCCCCATCCTGGTATCCCCTGAGCAGGAAGCTATCAAAATTGTGCTCATGCCCATGAATGCAAGGGGCAAAAAAAAAAAAAACAGAGATAAGAACAAGTAATGGGAACATTCAAATTATTATTAAAACCTCCCAGAGGGACTGTTTTCATATGCACCGTGTCACCATACGCTTAGATAGCGACAGGCACCCTGGAGGCCTCCGTGGAGAAACACAGCGGAGAAACACGGGGATGTCTGGGCGCAAACGGTTTCCAGCCCGGCTCTCGTCCCTGGTGCTTGATTTCACTGCAAATGGGACGGCGAGGCGCAGAAGGGAGCACGGCACAGGGCTGTCCGCAACGGGCACAAAGAACACTGGCCTGACTTATTTTTTGTAATTAATTAAAATCGTGGCCGCAGAGTAAGGCCGAAGCGCGCGGATCCCGTGTTTTGGGGAAGCGTGCACTGCGCTTGGGCTGCCTGGGAAGGCTCTTGCTGCAAACGGGGTTTCAGCGCCGCTCTGATGCCGCTGAGCAGCAAGCGCTACGGCCGGGGCGGCCTGCAGGATCGGTCCCTAACCCCTGCGGAGGTCTTCTTCTAAACAGGCTGATCAAACGGTGGCGGCTTAAGGCAGCTACAGTTAGCTCCCCGCAATCACGCAGCTGCCAGGTGTGACGCCTGGGTGCACCATGCTTACAGGATGTTTTTACGCTGATGCGACAAACCGTGAGCCAGAGATTGCGGGTTTTGGCACCTGCAGCTCCGGCGCGGCGCCTCTGCCCCCACGTGCGCGCACGTGTGCGGGGAGAGCTAGAAGGACCCGCAGCAAGCGCTGCGCGGACGGGCCTCGGTGGCAGCCGCCGCTCTCGGGCGTGAGGCCGCGCGCGTTTCGGCACCGGATGAGCGCTGCTGGGATGATAACACGATCAGCGACTTAATTAAACGCTGCGGAGCCTGAATAGATAATCATGGCCCTGTGCCGCATCTTAATGCAAGAGGAGTCGCAGCTCTTTCAGAGCGGAGAGAGGCAACGCTCTCGAAACCTGCCTGAGTGTTTACACAAATTTCCCGGTGATTGGCGAGGAGGGCCCCGGAGCGCTCCATCAAAGCACGCGCCGATAACGGAAGCTGCAAAAACCTATTTTTTTTTTCACTCTGCCATAAATGTGTCTCTTAATCCAGGCTCTCACCCTTCATTGTGCCGGACAGCTGAAAGCACAGGTGAGGCAAACAGAGAAAGATGTGTTATTAATCCTGCTTTAAACTCGGTAATTCAACTGTTCTGGCTGCAGGCCGAGGCTATCGGATGACTTCAGAAAAAAAGGTGCTTTTTTTCCACTTTTCTACTCTTTCATTTTTAGGCTGGGCCAAGCTTTCCCTCTGCATCTACGCCTATCCCTCCCTGCATAATGTTGCTGTTACACCCACTGCAAAATGTTTGCCTTGCACGGGATTACTCTGTCTCCAGTTACAGGATTTGAGACCCAGCTACTCCAGCGTATTCAGGCACTTAAATAAGCCACTGAAATAAATAAGAGCCGGGTGCCTACAGCAGGACGGAGTTTCACGAACCCTTCGGCAGAGCCGAGCTCGGTGACGTCTGCGAAGCGACACGAGGCAGCCCCGTGCTGGCCACCACCTAGCCGTTTCCCACCGAATGGGCATCTTTTGGGGTGCTTATCATTAAAGCAACTTCTTTTCCAGGCAGATCCCCAATATTTCATCAGCTTTTGGAACAAGATGCAAAACTTGAATAACTGTCCTGTCTGTTACGGGCCGTGGCCTCCAGAGATGATCTAGTCCAAACCCCGCTGCGCGAAGCAGCTCTCATCGGATCAGGTTGCTCCGAGATTTTCCAGGCGGGTCTTGAACGTCTCCAAGGATGGGAGGTTGTACAGCTGCGTAGGGCAAGCCGAGCTGGCTCTTTGGATTTAACAACATCAGATTTCGTATGCGAGGCACTGAAAAAAAAAGCGTTTCTTTCCTAGACAGCCTCTTCTTGTCTCTAGGCTACAGACTGCCTACCTCGAATGTACATGCTCTTCACCAAATTCTAGCTTTCTTCAGCACTTTTAGCTTGCAGCCCAATTTTGTCCTGTCAGCTGTATTATTAATCAGCAGGTTACAAATTATGCTGCTATTGCTCATGTACTTTTTGCATTTTAAACTGAAAAGAAAATAAATTGATCGCCGGTAAATAAATCCCGGTCCTCCGAGAGGAACACGCCTCCGCCGCGGGCACGGCCGAGCCTGGGGCTCGAGGCATGGGCGTCCTGCTGCAAAGGGCTTTTTGCGGGGAGGGGAATTGCAGACCAGACCCCCCCAGTCCATCCCAAGCCCATTTTTGGGCTCATTTTTTGCTGGAACGGTGCCAAAGAGCAGGCGTGTGTTTGAGCAGTTTATTACACTTGGCTGATATAAGCTGGAGGCGTCGCTGTCCGGACTGGCTCTGTGCAATAAATAGCAAATACCCCTGTGGTTACGTCTCCCTCCGGCTGCTAACCCAAAATGCCGCTTTCTCTGCTCAAATGGAGCTGACAAACCCAAACCACTGGGTTTCAACCAAGCTGAGCCGCCCCACCATCACCCAGAAAGCCGAGTGCTAACTTGCCTCAACCAGCTCCTAAAAACAAAAATTTACTCAGTGACTAGCTGTGCAAATAAAGGTCCCAAAAAAGAAATGGACACTATAAAATATTTAAAAATCCTCTTTGACTTCCTAACCTTTCATGCAGAAAAAAACAACACGCAAAAATACCAAAATACGCTAGCGAATGGGGGATGGACCACCTGAGACAACTGCTTCAAAACTGCAATTTCTGTACCTCTGCCTGATGCTGGCCGTTGCCAAAGGCAGGTCACTAGCAAAAACGGCCATTGGTCTGCCCAAAAATCACGATTCCTACGGCCACGCTTACCTCAGCTCCCATCACGCTCTAAAGCCGGGTGGAGCTGAGCAGTATTAACCGAGTTAGGCTTTTATCATAGGGTCATTTGAATTTATGGCTCAAATCACAACACTCACAAGCTGGGAACAGGCCAAAAAGCAGACACCAACAGCGCTCGCCCTGCAGAAGAGGCTCCCGGGCAGCGCAGTTTGACGGGAAGAGCACGCGGAGCACCTTCAGAGCGTGACCTGGTCTCTGGCACTCGCCTAACCTCCAGCCAGCTGGGTCCGGCTCCTGGCAGTCGGCTCTCAAAGAGGACATGGCTGTTGCCTCTGCAGCCTCCCTCCAATGGCAATTTTCTTTGACGTCTCCGGACTTAGGATCCCTTTGCAGCCCAGCTGAGGCTGACAGCAAACCCTTTGCTCCTCGAAAGCGTCCAAAATCCTTCAGGAGCCCAGGTACATCCTGCCCAGCTCGCCGAGAGCAGTGCCTCCCATTCACCCCGCATGGCCTGCAAAACAGGCGAGAGAGTCTGCTCGGAGATCTCGTTTTGGAAAGGCAGAGCTGGCCCCAGCCGGGCCCTCCTGGAGCCTCCACCAGCCCCTGAGCCAGAAAGAGCTTTTTTTTTTCCGCATGATACGGACTGAAAACTCCCATCCAAAGGACTTTCACTGCTGGCAGGCAGATTCAGGCAGCTATTGAGCGCACAGAGGCTCCACGGCCAAGCAGCGTCCATCAAGGCTCCTCCCTTCAACCAAGACCAGGTTTGCATCATGAAGACGATTTCTGAAACCCGACCTGTCTGGGGTCCGACACCGGCAGCCCGGGGAAGGACCGCAGGAATTACAGAGCAATGCAGGAAAGGCAGAAAGATTAGAGGAAAAAGTAAGCTTGAGATATCAGCTGGGAAGCAAGGAGAGCATGCAGAAGGCCCATAAGACAGCAAGGGTCAAACCTCAACACTGCTATCAGTTGAAGCAAGAAAAGCCTGAGGATGAGGCATCTGGGGTGCTTCCTTCCCAAAGCAACCTGAGAAGATGTTCTCGACAGGCTCAAACGATGACACGGGCTCTGCTGCACCTGGGAATCACCTGCAAAACCACCATGAGTTAGCAAACGGGCAAGCGGTAAAGGCAGGGAGCCAGCTAGCACCTTCTCTGTTCAGCAGAGGCAAGGAGGAGGAGGAAGGTGCTGGAGGATCCCAGAGGATGCCCGTATAATGTGCCAGTCTGTGGTTTGAAGTCCTCAGAGAGTAAAATTTTGTTCATCTTATCATCTGAGGAACGGTGTGACTTAGTTGGAGGTTGCATACTGCAAGAAAAGAGCAGGGACTCTCACTTCACATCTGAGGCAAAAACTGGGCAATAACAAAAGAGTGAAAAAGTCTATATTATTCTAATGGAAAAGAAGAGGTCGAACATGCTGGGGAGTTTTGTATTTGGGCTCTGTCATTAATCAAGATAGTTCGCCTAAAAGTGAGCTTTTCGAGTGAAATTAGGCACAGCACAAGCAGCCAGACCAAAGTAATCAAGGGTTTAGAAGAATGAAGAAGTCTCTTGAAAATGCGAAACAGATTTCTGACGGCTGCTGCGTGAACTTAGGCTCAGAAAGGGAGAGATGGAGGGACTAGAAGCCTATGAAACACATTTGTATCAGAATATTGAGAATTTAGTGGACAAAACAGCCAAGAAAGGCCCTCGATAGCTGGTACTGGGGGGATTTTGGTGCAGCAGCAGGTCTCATCAGCACAGTTGAGATGGTTCAATAGTTTGGATGGGCTGTGGCACCCAGAGTCACCATCCACACCGCGCAGCTCTGCAAAGCCCACATCCCGCGAGCTTTTTTCCCATTCTTTTCCCTCCAGTCTAACGAGAAAAGTTGGCGGCAGCTTGGTGCAAAGAAGCCCGGCCTTGAATTGCTAAACCAACGTCCAGGCACGGCGCTGAGCAAGCGCCAGGATTGCAGAGCTGCCCCACCAAGGGCTCCTCTCGGAGTCAGCCTGCAGATGAAATTGCTTTTCGGTTAATGGAAGGAGAGGCTCTTACGCACCCTCGTTCCGGCCTTTCGGGATTCACTTGCCTGCATCTTCGTTGAGCAACCATGAATAAGTCACGATTCACCACCTACGCGGCGCCTTCGAAAGAAACCCCTCGGCGCGGGGCGCTCGCAGCCGGCATCGCCACACCAAACCAGCAAACGTAATTCCCGTCCGGGGGATGAACGCTTTGCCAATACGCGTGATCACACCTTTCATTCAGAGGCAGAACGCCATTATTTAAGGCTAACTCAGAGGTTAGCCTGCTGTAATCATTGCTTAAAAATAGCTGGAAGGGGAAAACCAAGACTTCACAATTAGGTTTCTGTTGGCGATGTTCTTCTCCCGTACCTACAAGGAGACTTTGGGTCCATGATGAACATGTGGCCGCCAGCAGATGTAAAGGGCCTGGTTGAACCCCAGGACGTTCTCACAGATAGGAGGGATGTGGCTGCTCCCAAAAATGATCTCACCCAGCTGAATAACACGTGAAATTGGGACGGGGAAGAATGTGGGGTCCCTGGTCTCCGTGTGGGGCTGAGTGGCTGACGAGAGGGAGATGCTTTGGACTTTCGCTGGAGCCATTCGGGCTGCTCCAACTCCTAGGGACCATCCCAGCACAACATCAGCAGCCCTAAGCAGCTTATTTGCCTCAAAGTGAAAGTTATCCTTCACAGCAGCTCAAAGGGCCAGCTGGAAAAGTGCCATTTTCCATTTTTTTCCGTGCTTCCGCCTACATTGCAGTAGCGGTGTTGCCTAACAAAAGCTTTTCTGCAGCTTCCTGAGAGCCCTGGTCAACCTCAATCTGGAAGAGCCTCCCTGCAGCGGGGAAAAGCCTGGAATCACGGGAAAAGCACGAATCCGTGGAATCCGCCAGGCAAAGGGGCAAAGGGAAAGCCGAGCGCTGTCGGAGCAGAGCGCGGGCGGTTTCTGAGCGAGCCACAGCTCCCCAGGCTCAGATCCCTGCAGTGGCCGCAAGCGCTGCCGGGTCACTCCTTCCTGGGGCTCCGCGCTCGGTGCCGTTTTCTCGCCAAACTGGGAAGCCCCGAAGGGCTCGTGGGGCTTCACCGCTCTCCGCCGAGAGCCTCGAGGTGCTTCACCGGGCAGCTTGGTGAAGGGGCAAACGCAGGCAGTCACTTGGCCGGATTCATCAGCGCAGGGAAAACGGTCCGTCTCATCATTCATAGGATTTTAAAGAAGCAGGGAAATCGCTCTCCTAGAGTTGTTCTGCCTGGAAACAAGGATTATTAGGATAACAGAGGCTAATATCAGCATATTACCGCGTTGTTGCCTCCCAGGCGCTGGCGGGCTGCAGCCCGTTGCAGGGCCCCCAGCCTTGCCCCGAGCCGCCCTCTCCTTCAGCAGCCAAGCGGCGACTGGAAGAGAATAATGCTGCAAAGGGGAGAAGAAAAAAAAACAGCCCAAAATAAATGTATATCCAGCTTGTGGCAGGCAGCATGTTATTTAATTAAAAAGCTCTATTAAGATCACTGCGAGTTCCCACGGGGAAAAAATATTCAAATTACTTCAGTGGCTTAGGTTTATACGGATGGGCGGCAAAGAAACGAGTTTACAGGTGGGAAGTCTGCTTTTGAGCTGAACTCTGTGGCAAACTGATGTCAAAGGCAAACAACTGGATCGTCCGTAACGCCACATTTTTTTCCCCAGACATTGCGAGCTCCAGCCCAGCAGAAGAAACCATCCTACTTGTTTGGTCCTGTTAGCGCCATTCTTACGGACACATTTCAAGGCAAAACCTCCCCCCTCCTTTCTGCAGGGCTCGGCTGGAGGAGACCGCGCAGAACAGCGTTTATCTGCCCAAACCTGGCTGCTGACTTCCCCCCAAGCTAGTCCTGGCTGGCGGCGGTGCTGCCAGAGAGACTGTCCATCTGTCCACAAAGCATGAGCTTGGTGCCTCTGTTTTTATTTTCGTGCAACGCACGGGTGCTTTAGGTCACATCTGCTGCGCAAGCCGCAGTCCCGATTTTTCGGGTAGAATTGAATAGCCTGACGGTGATTTTTATCTCTTTTTCCCCTCCCTAGTACGGTACCGACAGCCAGGAGAGACAGGCACATGTGTGAGCACCCACTCGTGTGGAGGCAGCAGGGAATCAAGCGGGAAGGCTCCCGTTCTTGTTTTTGTTTAGTTCACTCCCTTGCTTTCAGAGATGGTGCAGAATTGGGTCATCAGCCCCTTGATCCAGGCTGCTGAGACTACCAACATACCCACGCTGCTTGCGGGCGGAAGCAGGTAAGAGACCAGCGATGAAATCGCTCTTAATTAAATAGTCTCGCAATTACATGCTTCTGAGTCATTCCCACCATCAAGACAAACAGCAACTGGATCACACAGAAGGGAGACAGATGGTAAAGGTGAGTGGGGCTTTTGCCTTTGCAGTTATTCCTGGGAAGATCTCGCAGATGGAGGGGCAGGACGTCCTGACGGTCGTTGCCACTGAGCTGACAGGTGGGACAACAAACCAGTTCAAAGAAGAGTTGGACTGAGCTGGCAGATTTGTAAAATTACAGGGCTGAAAGGACAATTTCTTTGAGGCCTTGGTCCAGATTCTTGCCGCGTAACTGGCTTGGTACGACCTAGCTCATGGCCAACGGGTTTCCAGCCAGCTCTCAAAAGCCTCTGGTCCGAGTTGTGCATCATCCCTCCGTAGTATCTTCCTGTGTTTCATCATCTTCACTCAAAGATTTTCTTAATAACAGCTCTAAAATCTCTTCGCTGTAAAACTGCTTTTTCTCTCAGTTACCTATGACAGGTTAGAGAAATCAAACTCCGTAACGGTAAACTTGAACCCACCATTAAGGGGCCTCAACCTCACTGCAAAGTTTTGGACTCTCACCAGCCTGAGTGACAAGAAATTGGACTGAAAAGAGTGAACGCTCACAGCAGGTGTCGCACAACTGCAGCAGTTCAGCAAGTCCTGACCTCTCCTCGCAGCTCGCGAAGGTGCTTTGGCGGGGCTGAAAACACTACGTCTGCCTTTGGAAACCCCCTCGGCAGACGCTGAAACCTGACGCGACAGCATCGCGCAAACGAACAGCAGCCAGAAAATAAAGCAGCCAGCTCATTTCCACTGCCTGGATCAGCACTGGGAGGAAAACAGACTATTTAAACAAATATTTGAATAGTTTTAACAAGTCTCTGACACAACTGACTTTAGAAGTCGTGCTTACTCATGGCTGTCTTCCCCTAATAAACCATCTAGAAGCAAAGTGCGGGTCTGTTTGCTGCCACAAACGAAACGTTTTTCTGCTTTGAAAATGAAAGGCTTCACAGGAACGAAGCCTCGGTGCAGTTCCCAAAGGTTAATCTGACTTGCCGAGCCACAGCTGAATTATTAATGATCAGCGCTGCAGTGTCTCTTATGGAAGGAGCACGCAGGTAGCAACCGTTCTGCCAGCAAATCCTTTAAGCCAGCAGAGCTCCTGTCTGTGGAGAAGCTCATCTGACTCCTGGACTGCTTGGGCCATAGGGAAATTTAATTATTTAGGTTTCTCAGCTGCCGCATAGATAGCAAATACACAATACTGGCTCATAAGCGAAACACCGCTGCTCAGCTCACGGCGAGAGAAGCTGCATCAGCGGCGCGGAGACAACGGTGGCTAGAGCAGAGAGACGCACGGCCCTGGAGGCTGAGCATCGCTCCTGAGCAAATTCCCCTTGAAAGTCAAAAGAAAAAGAGAAAACAACAAATTTCAGAATGGATCAATCCACAAGACTTTTTCCTGACCACAAACCAGCTCTAAGGTATTACCAGGAGAGTCCAAACAGCTCAAGTTCACAAAATGATTTAGGTTTAAATAAAACAGGATTAAGTGAAGGCCACGTGTAGTAACCAACTTGTTCCACGTTTCTGTCTATATGCATAAAAGTGCTTCTGCTTTTACTTAAAAAAAAAATCAGCGTATTTAAAGTAGTTTTATTAAAACAAGCCTTTCTACATTTTAATTGCATCCCAATCCCCAGGAAAAGGCAGTTTAAAACAGGTTATGAGTTAAAAAAAATAAAAAATAAAAACAACCATCAAATAAGAAAGCACCGCTTAGCTTTTGCACTTTGGTAAGCCTAATTAAAAGGATATTAAGCTTTGTAGCTGCTTAAATACATATTCGCCTGGTTATTGCACAAAAAAGCTCCAAATTTAGCATAATTCTCATTTTTTAGTTGCAGTCAACATGCTTTAATGGGTCTCATCCATTCAGAATCAGTGTTCAAGGGGAAAAAAACAAACCTCTAAATGCAAAATTGGATTAAAAATAGATCATTGGAATCAAGGTTTCCTGCCTTCCTATTTAAATCCCTTTGGTTTTCAAATCAATGCACCCTGCAGTTGGAGCTGAAAGGCCACCTTCGTTCTGTGCACTAGCAATAGCTGTACGTCAGGGAAGCAAATAAAGTCCTGGCACCGAGGAGCTTGCAAATCCCAAGAACAGAGAAGATGGAGGGAAAATTCAGATGAGGGTTAGGATTTTTTGTTTTTAAACAACTGGCAATTTTTTTCCAGGACTCACAGCTTAAGCGATTGTTCTCTCAATTTTATTTTGTGGCGTGGATACTCGGGTGTCAATCGCCATCCAGTTAACAGCCCCAATTTTTGCCCAAACAGATATGAAGAAACAAGGAGTCGAAGATATCCCCAAGCCAGCAGCTGTGAACGCCAGGGCTACAGGTATCAGGCCAGAGCTCGATGAACACTCAGGCACCACCAGCATCGCTATTAGCATGAAAATTAAAGATTTTTCTCTCAAAGGTTCTTGATATTGATTATCTTACTTACCTAAAATTCCTTTATACAGCTATTTACACGCATTATTTGTTATTACTCACTATAAGGTAAGATCCAGTGTGAATGGCACGAAATACCAGTTCGCTCTTCCTCCTTGGGAACAGTATGGAAAGGAACATGTGCCCTCACATACAGAAATTACTGCCTCCTGAAACAACACGTAGCTAAACACCGAATAAAGTACTCCTGGGTAAGAGAGCTTTGAGCATTTGTTTCCGCTGATAATTATTTCCATCAGTGCCTCTTTGAAAGAGGAGTTAAGAAGAAAAAAAGAAAATGCATTTTTTTTAACCAACAAAATAGCAAAGCAAGCGCAACAAAGAGCTTTTTAAAGATGACTTTGTCTCAACTTTTTAGATGCAGACATGGGTCCATTAATGGACCAAAGCCTGAATCTGCTGGGACCATGCACGTGACTCTCTGTCTGCTTCGAGGCAGCAGGGCCAGGCAGTCACGCTCCAGCAAGGCTTGCGCAAGGCAGCTCTTCTGCTGTTGTTAAACGGCAGGTTTCCAGGCCTCCAGAGCCACCCACCGCACACAGGGCAATAGGGTGAAGTTTGATTTCTGACCAGCAAGGCCAAGTTTAGCAGGTTTCTTTTTGCCTCTGCCCAAGGCATTTACCACGTCATATCAGACCATCTCCAACATGACGTCCCTTATTTTGTCTAGACGAGGGCAAGGAGGTAAATTTGCTCACCAAATACATATTCATCAGCTGTTTCTCCTCTCCCTTGCAGTTCCCACTGCGCCCATGGGCGTAGAAGGCAACGGGTGTGAAAGCACAAACAGAGTCGCGTCCCGAAGAGGACAGAATTAAGGCTGTAGGAAGAACATATGATTTCTTTCTCACATAGCAGGTAATTAAATTGGTGTTAGCTGTTTTACTTCCTTGTTTTATGAGGCTTAAATATTAGAGAAGCTGACATTTGGAAGAATACAAGTTAGCGCTGGAAAGCTCTAAGTTAGCTAAATTTTGGAGGGGTATTTCATTAAACCATCTGGCAGGACTGTCAGAAATGCTTACTGGTATTTAGCGCTATTGCCAATTGGATGCTGGCGAAAGCTAAAGGGAGGCACAGGCCAAAGAAAGAAGTAAGCAAACATACACCAGAAGAAGCTGAATTGTAATGTTTTGGGGCGACTCCTGTGGTAGAACACCTTGCCCCAAAACACTGTGGTATTCATTCAAGAGAGGAGACAGGAACTCTTGGAGAACCTGAAATTGGGGCACCAGCGCACTTTCCAGCTCACAATTCAACATTAACTGCTGAAGGAAGAAGGATACAAGGGAATAGTGAGCGACCACAATCTGTGGCTAGTCTTCCTCATGAGAAGCAAGAGAAATAATGAAAACACAATGTCAGGATACGGGGTTAAAATAACGAGCACATTTGTGAGAATCTGCCCAAGGGAAAATAGTTTAGAAAATTAAAAACTTCATAGTAAGACTGAAAGCTGTTAACCAACATCTAATTAATCACAAACTGTGCAATACCCAGCACAAAACATTAAAAGAAATTACAGGCAGGAAAAAACAATTAAAGCAGCAACTGAGCTTACTGAGACCAAAACAAGTACTAAAAAAGAAAAAAAAGCAAAAAAAAAAAAAGCAAAGCACCACAGTGATGATACCTGAACAGAAGAATCTTTGACTAAACTATCAGACATTAACTGCGAATAGCCAAAAGCAAGGTTATCTGGTACGGCATCGGTAGCTTTGTTTAGGTTTTTTTGAAAATAGCTAGCAGAAGGCAATCTGTAAGACCTCAGCCTCCACCTAAGCCTGAAGAGCTGCTGCCCGCAGCAGCCTTTGCACTGCAGGGAAGGCAGTCGCATTGCCAGCTGGTCCAGGCTGGACTCACCCGTTTCAGAAATGGCAGTTAGGCTTTGGCTGCAGTTTGCAATTAAACCAGCCGTCAGAGCGCACGCCAGCTGCGGGTTTGACCGTTTTGTTGCTCCCCCTCCACTCCAACCTTCAAATCCAGCGCCTTTCCCACTCCCGAGGTGGGAAGCTGCAGCTCCGCCGGCTCGGCAGCCGCTGGGCCAACACCAACGCTGTGCCGTTCCTCAGAGCTGCAAGGCCTGTAACGCTTCCTGTGCCTACAGCCGCACAGGTACCACGCTCTGCTCATGATCCAGAGAGCTCCTGCTTTGAACAGTAGGAATGAAACATTTTGAGAAGAACAATTTTTAAACAATCTTTGAGAAAGGATCTCGGTTATCTTTCCTTGAAGATAATCAAGGCATTAGATGGCTCCTGTCAGTCTGGTTCTCCCAAACTACCACCTTGCCCATTACAAAGTTCCTCGGAAGCCTTCCAGAGCTCTCCTGTATACCTCGTCCTTTCCTTACTGCAAAGTGTTTGCTTACACTTGGTTCTTCTGTCTCTTCCCACTTCTTCCCCGCACTTTTAAAGTTAAAGCATATAATCACCCAGTAAATCCCTGAGAAAAGGTCAACATACTGTAAATTATTGAAATAGCCCTGCATCCATGAGTCCAGCTGCATTCTCTAGTGACACCTAAACAACAGGATCTCCACCTAGTGCAGGCTGGAGAGATGAGTCAGATGATCAAAGGAGAGCAGAAGAAAAACAGAAGTTAGTCTGGAGCACACTCACAGGAAATTTCAGAAATATAAACATGAAATAAAGGGCAAGGCAGTGCAACTGCTTTATGAAAAGATTTCTTTTTTTTAAATAGAAGGCCTAAAGTTCTGCATTTTCAGTATGAAAGAGTCTAAAGAGCACAAAGAACACAAGGCACTTAGTTATCCATTCTTCTCTTCCAGCCAAACACAACCAAGGATTTTGGATGAAAAAGAGTGGACAAAGCATGGAATGGCTGCTGAGAGGAAAAAGGCAGCTTTTGACGACAAAGAGCAGACAGTAGCATTCTCCTTTGCCTCAGGCTCCATTTTGTCAGTGGCTTGTTCATCAGCTCAACTTTAGCACAGGTCCTTCCTCAAACTTCAACTTCCAGTGCTTTAGTATGCCAAAAGCCCTGGGTGCTCACCTGCTTTCTCACGCAGTAACGTACTGGTTAAGCAAGAGATTCTTTGTAGAAGTCCACCATGGAATTGCCTACAGCACATGAAGCTGGGCAAAAAAATAAAATGGACCTGATGATTCATGGATGCAAGTCTCCATAGCTTATCTGATGTAAAATAAGCTTTGTAGAAAGCAACAGATGGACCAAACTGACAGCTATAGAAACCAAAATTCAGATTTTGTACTTCATCTTATGCTGTGTGTTTATCTGAACATGGAATATATTCCAGTACTATGCAGAGTACAGACCCTAGCTTGGATCTTGGCATCCCAGAGCAAAACATTAAAAAATAAAATAACTAAGAAAATAAAACCCAGGAATCCAGGTTTATTTAACACTTGCCAAAATCTCTTTAGTGAGAAGGTTCAAAGTTCATTCAGGGTCTTTTGTTCATTCATATTATTGCCGACAATGTACAGCACAAGGTATTTTAGATGAGTTGGTTAGTATAACAACAGGTACACACTCAAGGAAGAAAAAAAAACAACTTTTCTTGTCAAAAACAATTTTGACTACTTGCAGAGTTGAAATTTATCACAACCATTCTACTCTAGAATTCACTACACTAATAAGTCCTTTGAAAGCAATCTTCTGTAATAAAAACTGTAAAGAGTTTAATCAATATTTTTAAAGTGAAAGTCAACATTTTCAGCTAAAATCCACTGCTCTACTGTTTCAATCCTAATGGGAGGGGACTGAGCAAAAAATCTGGCTGCATGATGAAGTATGAAAACCATATGGCTAACAGAACTACCAAACATCAGTCTGGAAATGTTTAAACTACCTCAGATCTTCCTGTTCAAGTGATGCAGGAAACTTCAAAACATACAATTAGGATAAGAAGGAAAAGCTTAAGAAAAGGAAATCTGGAAATTGGTTTGAGGCATTAGGGGGAAAGAAAAAAACCCCACACAAATGCTTCCTTTGAGTAACAACACAGTTTTAAATACATTCTCCACCTCACAAACACAAAAGGAACATTAACATGCAGAGACTTTGAGTACTGGCCTGAAAATGTGATTAAAACCACCTGTAACCACAGGTGTGTCAATGGAATATCTGTTCTGAATTTGTAATTTACCAAAAGATGGTAGCTCTCAAGTTTTCAGAACAAAACTCAAATACTTCAAGGTCATTTAATATTCCCAAACCTACTTTAGAATAGATAATCTGAGCAATTTTTGCTTTGCACTACTGCCTTTTAGAAAAAAAAAGGGATGACTGGAAATGCCTCCCCACACCATTTCTCTGCAGACATGTGTCTGCATCTCGTGCTTCAGCCCTCCATATCTTGGGTGGGCAGAGTCCAGGAAGCTTTGCTAGCAGATGACATAGCGGACAAGTCGGGAGCCACGGACTTCTCTCACTCTCTGGCAGTGGCGCAGGATATTGAGGATGCTATGAAAGCGCTTATCCGCTTTCAGCTGAGTGAACTCTTTGATATCAGCCTCCACAATAAAGAATTCACCTGGAAAACAAATAGAGACCTTGATATAGAACTTATGTTGTAGGATACAATTAATATTTCAAAAGTAACAATCCACTCTCTTTCTAACAATTCCACATATTAATGAAAATACAGTCAGCAGCAGGATTGCCTCACACTATCTCAAGAACTTTGCCCTACACTCTAAATTTGACATCAGAAAGCAGGATTACTAACCTTTACATTAAGCACAACTAGCCTGCTCTGTCCACAGGCTCCACTCAGTGAGGTCAGTCTGCTGTCAGCTGTATCTACTAAAGCCCCTCAAACAATTCGTGCTCCCCTACTGGGGCATAAAGCATGTGGCAGTGCCAACCACCACGTGGGGCCAGCACTACAGAGCCCAGACACAAGGTACTCCACTGGCGTACTGCAAGGTGGGGACCGTAGGAAGTAAATGGACAGCACATCGAGAAGAGCCTTGCCGACTAACAGTCAAGGAACTTCTCTTTCAGTGCTTGCCCATATGTGTTCCACTCTTAGTGACGCCCAAAGCACTGACCTGAGCAAAAGCAAATAGATGCTCAGGGTTTGCTTAAGGATCACAGCACAGCTTCACAAAGAAAGGCATCACACTTCAGTGTTTCAATCATGGAACAGAGGTCAGTAGTAGCGTAACTTGAATACCAAGTAATTGCTTGGCAGGTCTCTGACTTCTATCTGATTTGGGGAACAATAATGCTTTATTAAGACAATGTAAGAAAAAAAAATAGCCACTTGGAACAGCATCTTCTCTATGCCTGTTTAAGAAAATGGCAAGAGAAAGATCTGCCATCAGAGCTGGCAGTCCCTCTGTTCTTGTAGTTGGTTACTTACTTCAAAAAGGAAATTCTCATTATCATGTGCTTATAAGAAACTGAGGCCTGAACTGGAGCTAGAGCACTTGAAATGCCTGCAGCAGAATCCCAAGAGAAAGTGCCCACAAGCTAACAGTGCACACGAGAGGAAGGAAGGAAGGAAGGAAGGAGTTATTCCAAGCACCCCATCCCTAATTTCGCTATCTGTGATTTTATATTCAGTCTTTTTACACTGTTCAGAGAGAAAATAATTATAGTTCTAGTAAAACGACTGTACATTTAATACTTCCTGTAATATTATATAAGGTTTTAACCACACATCTCCACAAAACTGTAACAAAGAAAAGCAATCTGAAACTAGGGAACGTGCTAATTAAGGTATGAGAAAGAAACATACAATTATCTTTACATTATTTCCTTCTACTTACTCTCCTTATTCTTCCACAGGATCATGCTTCCCAGTCTTGTAAGAAAGAAGTTAGCAAGGCTAAAGGTGCTCTAGCTTGGAAAAAGGAGAAGGATAACCTTCCTCCTCCTCCTCTTACCCTAGGAGTGAGGCAGAGGCAGCATCATCCTAGATAAGATGGAATGTCTCCTGTTTTCATTAAGTTAAGAGAGAGAGCTTCCAGTTTAACCCAGGAGAAAGTAGCTGATGCTAGCTGCAAAATTGAAGCTGCCAGGAAGGTTTTTTTGATCTTTTTTGGTAAGTACAATATTATTAACAGGCCTACACAGATAAGTTTGTGTTTACGTAAAACATTATTTTATCTTTAAATCTCATCTTGCTCATCTTGTGAGTCATGTAACAGGACACACTCCATTCTGAAGGTACGTCCAAGAATATGACAGTTGTTAAAATGGAGACCCTAGAACGCCCATCATAGGGCATGGTGCCACAATATGTTGCTCAGATGGACCCAAAGCATAACGAGTTGCACTTTCTCACATAAAGAAGGGCCGTTTTGAGAGTTGGTGACACAGATGTCTAATAGGAAGTAGAATCTTCCAGACACAATAACTGGCAAAAGCTTGGAGATCTTCCCACAAACAGAGCTATACTACTGGGAAACTACTGGGAGCTTGCAACACTGTCAAATTCATATACAGATGAGAAGATGTGGAAAAGTTTCATTACTGGTAGGAAAAGAAGAGTCCCGCATAAATAAAATACTTTAAAAAAAAAAAACAACAAAAAAGTTGGATGAAGACTCTATTTGTAATTTCCAGTAATAGGGCAACATATCTAAATGGTGCACTCCAACGGAGATCCATTCCCAAAAAGGCAAGTTGTAAGTATTAGGAATCCAGGGATACTCCACACACCAATTGCGCAATTGGGGGGAAACATCAAAATGTCCTGAACCAGTACGGAATATGATCTATTCTAATGTTTGCCCAGAATTCAGGGCAGCAACATTCAGCACAATCAGGTGTCATTCACTGAAAAACCAGAGCTGGCTAAAGCATCATGGTTTGGTTGGAAATAGCAACTCCATGCACTAAATAAGTAACTAAACTAACTTACTAAATCACCTTACTCGGCGGGAAGCCACCCTGGCAACCTAGACAGCATCTTTTCCCATCTGGAAATCAGAGGCACAGGTCAGCTGGCAACCAGCCCAGGCTGAGGAACAGTGGGAATCCTAAGCACACACTTGCAGTAGAAATTTAAGCAAACAAATCAATGACTGCACAACCTCATCCTGAAAAATGCAATGAATAAAGACATTTAATCATTTTGTGCTGGTCAAATAAGAACCATCTGACAGGCTGCCAGACCTCCCTCTAGACTTTCTAGATGATTAGTCACATACAAGAAGAGCAACCTCTCAAATGCTGAATGTCCTAGTTTCATAACTGAGCTTTCCAACATAAACAAGAAAATGAAGAATGGCTCTCAGGTACTTGAAGAAATTAAAAGCCTCAACAGTTTTCACACACACAACAAAGCATCCTCTGACAGAAGATTCTCTAACTAGTGGTACCTTTCTCAAGGGGCTAGAATGGTGCTCTCTTTGCAACTGATGCTGCCAAGGATCACAGTCTCAGAACTCCCTCCCCGCAGAAGAGCCACATTTAAAAACCTAGGAGCTAGCGATGTTGTCACGATGCCATATTATTGAGACAATCTTGATCAGACAAAATCCAAAGTAAAGAAAAAAGTTTTAGTATATCATAAGGCAACTCTTTGGTATACGGTGAACGCTAAGGACATTCTGTTAAGAGTAGAAATTGAGAAGAAGACATCAAGGTGATGTCGAAGAGCTCTCTTTCAGTGAGACAGAAGAGAGTTTGCTCCACACTATGTCCAAACTTGGAAACATAAGGGCTTTCTAAGGACATCTCCAAGCTAGACATATGCAGTACTCCCAGGAATAGATTACATACATGTACTCAAAAGGAAAGGAATGTCCAAAAGTAGATTCTAATATTGGAGATCTAGTGTCACGTATCTTTGGAAAAATGAACCTGTAAAATACAGCCAGCTTGTACATTGAGACAGACAGACATTTTGGTACAATTATGCTCCCTTATGCTTCTAGAGACAAGACAACTTCTTAAGATACACAGACAACCCTCTCTCTTCCGCAAAGCCACTGCGGCATGACTGATTACATTTCCCAACTTTAGATTAAGTTTTTAAAATAGCTGATGTCCATTCTAGCTTAAAAATTGAAAACTCATTTCATACAGTTTGGTTATCAAGTTTATTCATAGCAATTCCAAATTAAAACTTTGTGCATTCTGAAGTTTTTTGCTACAACACACTGTGAAAGTGATGTGCTTTCAGTCAAAATAGATAAAGCAGCCAAAGTCAGTTATGGGGAAACTATTCAGTCAAAATAATAATCCTTGTTCCTAAATTATACCACCTCACCCAGAAGCTCATAAGCAGTGCCCAGTACAAGATTACATCATCCTGTCTCTGAAGAATGCAAATTCTGCAGCAGGTACTAGATGAGCTAAACATTTGTCAAGTAGCAGCAAAGGAGTAGGAAAACAGTTGGAAGAGTTACGAGGTCTTGCAATGGGATTAAATAGTTATCTAGCCAAGGTTCTTACACAGGAGGTCAGGCGGAAAGCCCATCGTCTTGTTATTAACAGCTAACTAGTATGAGCCTTTGATAAGCTACTGTGGCACTGTTGCAGGCACAGAACCCATGTCCTTATCTAGATATAAATATCCTGCTGGGCACTGGCCAGCATCAGTGGTTTTCATTTAAAATTATTTGGGAAATAATGCTGCTATTTCAGGTACCACTTTATCACTGTCATCCATTCCTCTGTTGTTACTAGCTCAGGAGACAGCATGTTAAGCTAGTACAAAAAGACATGAATAAACTAGGCTCCTGCTGCGATCGTGGTGACTATCCAGGTCTCCATAGTAAACAGACATTTACGGCCTTTGTGGTCTAGCATACTATCTGCAGATAGATCTCATTTTTATTCTCCTTCATTTCTATCAAGGGAGAACCACTCTCTTCAGTCAATAGAGCCAGAACAAAAGTTCACTGCTTTGGGCTGCCAAAGCATTGTTGATGCCTCCATAGGAAACAGGAGCTGTCCAGGGCCAAGTCCGATTTAGACTGTGGCACCCCACAGTGGGAAGGGAGGGAAAGCCCTTTTAAGTCTACAGATTGTTTTGTGTTTTTCTGTTCACCATCTGAGAATTAGTCACAGCAGGATTTCCAAAATTTTTCAGGACTGATGTTTTTAGGCACTCCCACAAGTTAGGCTATTCCACCAACTTCCAGAATGCACCTGATGGTCTGTTTTCTGAAAACAAGATGTTTCAGGTTGAACCATAACATGAAAAGCACCTGCTATCATAAGTCATCTAAGCTCTTCTCGAGTAGTTTTATGCTTGGACTGCAACATCCAAATGCTATGAGTTTGGTGCTAACAAACGTAAAAGATACCTTTTGTATCCTTAGTTTCTTCTTCCAGGAACCGGTGGTAGAGATTTCTGACAGCTGCATTCATAGATTTCAATGGCTGATGCAGGATCCTGTACTTGCTAACCACAGCCTTGTTCATGTCTTGAACAACCGCATTAATTTGATCATATGTTAAACGACCTCTCATGTACCTAATAAATAAATAAATAAATGATTAATCAGAAAGTCTCAGAATTGAAGCGCTGTGTTTATTTTTCTCTTTCCTAAGTCCTAGTTGAACATACTATTCCTAGGTAGAGATGGTTTCCTCTCCTTTGTGTTAATGAATAAACAAAGTAGGTCATTTTGTTCATTTTCTTTGATCATTTAATAATGTTGAAGGAAAAAAAAAATCATGATAAAACCTAAACCAGGAAAACGAAACATTAGAATGTCAAATTAAGAAGTAAAAAAATATCCAGAGCTTAAACTGCCAGAAGGATTCAAAATAGAATAAAGGTTGTGGTTATAGCACATCACAAACTACTAAAGTAGAAGAATCAAGCAACTGTGCAGAAAACAAGGCAAAAAGCCAATTTTGAAATTAAATGTTTCTGCCTAAGAATGCAATTTAGTTCATATCATAATCTTAAATAATCTTTGTTTTATCTCACTGGCATTCCTTTGTTTTTTGAAGAAATATCAGGGTTTTTTTTTTTCCTTTTACTGTGCAGCCTAGCTAACTATATAGACACAGAAGTTCTACAGTACCACCACCCTTTTTTGAGCTCTCGGAGCATTTCATAAAACTAATATCAAAATAGTAATATTTGCTGACAACAGCCTAGAGGTACAAGAAGCACAAGAAGATAAAGTGATGTGCAAATATTAGAACAGTGGACTATCTGCAAGTAAGGCTATTCTGTATTTATAAATGTAAAGACATGTATTCCAGAAAAGGAAATGGACTGCAAAGCTACAAACTGGGAAGCAATTATATGGAAATGAAATCTGAAACATATCTGACAAACAGTAAAGTAAGTACAAGACAAAACTTCAGAAATCACTGCAGTAAAAGCCTAGGCTAAATTTAGCATTTAAAATAAAGCATTTAAACATTTTGTTCTGGTAATTTTTCAGATGTTATTGCATATTTTCCAGTGACACGTTTGGGACACAAGCAGTAGGACATAAACAAATAGCATCAGAAAAAGCTCTGCATTCCACCCTGCTGCAATGTTCTCATGAAGTAAATGCACTCACCCCTGCATAGCACTAAATTATTATCACAAAGAAATGTAAAAAATACAATGAAGAGAAATGGCAATGAAGAGAAATGGCAACAATTTTTTTTTTTAATTTCTCAGAACATTAAATGCCTGTTATTTTGGTAAGCCTGAAAAAACAAGGCTGCCATTCTCTTGTTAGAAAGACGCACCTTTGATCTCTAAAGCACGGAATAAAGCCTCCAAAAATTAGTCTACTCCTTTTAGACTCCACTGGCACAGTGAAAAGCATTCTGCTGCTACCACTATTTTCAAAAAAGGGAAAATGAGGCTTTAGTGCCTTGTTATGGAGTTTACAGTTTCACCACATGCTAAAATGGATATTGTATCACAGGTGCAGCACAAGGCTAACATGCCTAGATTGTTGAATCCTGCATGGCATGGCATGGTGTTGTACAGCCTTACCAATACAGGACTCTGGTAGTTCGGATACCTTTTCCTCATGCTCCAATTCACATAACAACAATGGGAATATTGTACACAGAGAGGGACGGAGAGGCTGAGATGACTGTAAGCTTTCTTATTCCAACTCCTTTAGGCCATTTTGGGGTATTATTCCAATATAAACTTAGATTCACTAAAAATAAGCAACTGCCTTACAGCTTCCACAATCCAACATACAGCAACCCTATTCCAATGTATCATCATCATTTCCAACTCTCTTCCAAAGTGATTTACAGAGAACAGCATCATCTGCCCTCTTCAGCTCCTCCTATGAGGAGGTTATTAAGAAGATGGAGCCAGGCTGTTCACAGTGGTGCAGGGCAGGAGAACAAGGGACAACGGGCATAAACTGAAACAAGAGAGGTTCAGACTGGATATAAGGAAAAATTTTCCACAATGAGGACAGTAAGCAGGGGAGCAGGTTGCCCAGAGAGGCTGTGCAGTCTCCACACTTGGAGGTTTATAAGATGCAGGTGGTTAAAGCCCTAAGCAACCTAGTCTGACCCCATAGCTGACACTGCTTTGAGCAGGAGGTTGGACTAGAGACCTCCCAAGGATCTTTCAACTTAAATTATCATAATGACTGAATGGTGGTAACAGAACAAATCAAGTCTGGCTGTTTGTATTTGGTTCACTACCAGTTTGCAGGTGTGTGGAATTATAAATATTCTATTAAAAAAGTGTTACAATTCATTTTAAAAATTATTATTTTTTTCAGTCAGTCCATCAGGTGACTAAAAGCTGTAGGGCAATAAGACTGAAGAGATCAGTGGACAAGAAACTGTCCCCTCATTTTAATCTGACTGCAAAAACTCAGTCTTCGAAAAACATGCAAAGAATATAAAGCACAAGTAGCTAATTAAAAATTCAATATTCCAAAACAGAATGCGGGTTGGCATTCTGCAGCCAGCAACTAAAAGGAAGTGCTTGTTGTGGATTTTAAAATAGTCACTACTGGGGGGAAAAAAGTCTGCACTGGATATGTAAGAATCCCTGAAATCAAAGCAATTGCTCTGATTTCAAACTGACTTGCCACCAAGTTATTTGCAGCCAGTCAGTCACTCAAGGCCATTGTTTTCCCTGCTATAAATACAAACACTGCGGTTTGTAACTTGACTTTAATGGGAATGCATGGCAATAGTAAAAATACCACAGGATCTTTAGCAACTATACACAAAAGCCAAGTGGTATTTTACAGGATTAAACCTATTATCTTTCCTACGTGAATATGTATGACAACTCTTTCATACCCAAGTGTCTTCTCCAAATCAGTGATGTGACCCTTAAGCCTCTGCCTTATGCAGTGAACACATGCTGCACAGTGTTTGCACAAAACTATGCCGCTCTAGCTGCCTTCCAAGCTTCTTAAAAAGCAGCAAACCCTGACCTGAAGGTGCTGAGCTTGAACCAAGAAAGCGAATCCCACTGCAAGTGCAGGACCTTCAGAACATGAGAAACCTTGGAGAGTAGATCCATCTAAACAACTATGCAGACAGATCAACACTTAATGTCAGATTACAAGTAAAGTTTAGCTTTCAACTTTGAATCTGGATTAATCAAAATATGAATAAAGTTGGAGGTGCAGCCATTTTTATATAAACACTCTACTTTGCATTCATAACAACGTTTCAAATAAAAGGAGCTCTATCACCCCTGAAACGCAGTCACATTCAGCACAAATGAATAACAACCCACAACCATAGAAGTACTCTGCCTATTTATATTAGCTGCAATTTATTGCTCTATTTGTGGCCCTCATCCTTTTTATAAAGTCATGGGGAAATCTGTATACTATGAAGATTAACTTCCAAAGTGTAAAACCACCTTTCTTTATGTTCCTATGTTCCCACTATCAGTAGAGATGTGGCCACCACAGTTGTTAAAGTCAAGGAACGACTCAGCTCATCCTGAAGCAGAAACAGAGAGGCAGGAGCGCCTCTCCTAAAGCTCAGAGCCCAGTGCTGCTTGAGAAGCCTTCAAGCATCCAAGATGCTCACCCAGGGCTAGCGGATGACAGGAGCTACAGAATACGCAGTAACTAAAAACCTGGCAGGATGCGCCAAAGCATCTTCAATGGCACTAGACATCTATGATTTGGTAACTGAATACGCCCTTGGCAGCTGAGTTGTTTTCTGGCTTCACTGACTGACTATACTGACTAGGTATTATAGGGGCTGAGGCACTCGGTGAGCACAGAGATATCTGTGTCACAGACACCTAGATGTAGGTGCCTTCATCTGAAACTAAATGCTGCTCAAAGCGTCTGCAGTTTTTCTTCTACATGATCCTTATAGTTATGCACAAACTCAAGCTGTTCCACAGTCCTCTCATTTTTCTATCCAGCTATGGCTAACAAACTGACAAATGTTGGCATTTAGTTCAATCCATACATTAAAATAAAAATATAGCAGTTAAGTTGATAAGTTCAAAATTCATCCATATAATTTAGATTTAAAATAAATTTCAAATCTGCTTCATTCCACCAAAGCCACACACATTCAAAACTCACAATTCTATTTTTTTTTTAAAAAAAAAAACACCATGGAACTGATTTTTTTGATCCACAGAAGTCCTTTCTGTAACACAACATGATTTTTCCACCTCAATCCATAGGCATGAAAACCAAAACACAGTAGTATGTTCTTCAGAGAAAAGCATAACATTGATCTACTATGTATATAAAACTGGAAAAGAGAAAATCCTCCTAATGGCCAGCCCTCACTCCCTCAAAAATACCTAGACTAAAAGAAACATATATTCCCCCACGTTACCAGCTTCTGAGAAACCAGAGTTATAATGCAAGTGTAGATTCTAAAAATATTATTATATTTTTTAAATGAATATATTTTATTTTATAAAAAAATTTGAGAATGAGTAAAGAGAGCATTTTAATTTGCCTCAGTTAAATGAGACATCTACTATGCAAGATATTTTTTTCCAGGAAGAAAAAAGATATTTCTGGAACAGATTTGAAGGCTAAAATAATTTGCAAATTTTTTATTGTGTGAGAGTATTCTATCTGATCAAGGTACTTCCATATCTGCACCTAAACACAGCATGTGCCTTTGTTAAATATCTCCTGCAGAGTTCTAAAATATCAAGTCACTGGAGATTGTATGTTCCATTTAATGCCCTGAAGACATTTGGGATAGATTCCCATCCACATTCAGCACAAAGGGGGTGAAAACACCTAGATCTTTTAGTTAAAAACTCCCCACAGCTGTAGTGGAAAGGAAGCTGGGAAATGAGATTCTTAGCTGATGCAGAACCCATGATACCAAACTGGTAAGGGATTTAGACTCCTGCACAATGATACAGTCGTGCTTTATTAAGTCTTTCAGATGAACTTAGCATAGGCACAGTCCTGTGCTAGCACAGTCACACAGCTTCGGGACCAGAGCTGCAAAAAAAATGCGGTAGTATCCCTTGTTACTATTGCCAGCAGGTATAAAAAGATCCTACGTCAGAACTACTGCAGACTGACCTGGAGAACTGGGACATGAACCAAATTCTGATTCTTCTAGCAGAATATATTAGGTATGAGAAAGTTTGGGTTATAAACATTTGCTGCTTAGACTGGACTAAATAGTAAGTGAAATTGCAAGCGTAGTAGGCTCCCCAATCACATATTACAACATTGCTAGACAACAGAAAATACTGGTAGATTAATAGATCTATTTAAATTCATGGAAATCTCCCTCACAGTACATCAAACATGCATTTTTCCTATCTGAATAAAAATATTTCTATAGCACAATAAACACAGTCAAAGATACAATCTTTCTATAAGCCAGCAATGAATACAGTAGTATCCAGTTAGCCCCTGTCTCCATTCTCCCCACCCACAAACACCAGTGGAAAACCTTCTACATTCAGGGATAGCGGAACACTTGAAGAGGTTATCGGGGAAGATCATAGCTTTAATTGGAATTTAAAACAACATTTGGCTGGCATGGTCTAGGTCTACTTTCCTTGCTGTAGCATGGGCAAAGGCCAAGAATCTGCATGCTCCAGCTTCACCTTTCCAAAATTCTATGAGGAGCAAAGTACCTAAAGGAATAAACCACCACAAACACTGGAGGTAATCTGCAGAATAAAAATGCTAGGGGTGCGCATTTCTAAGCAGCAGCCAAAAGAATACTTCATTATTAGTTCAACATTCAGGCTCCTTCATTTAAGGACTGAGCAATCAGTGGGAGAAAATGTACATTGCTCACCTGAAAACTCTGGAAGCTCTAGGCAGAGCCCCAAGAAAAACATACACAGACACGCACGCACAAAAATTCTTATTGAAATAAGGGTTGTCAGGGCACAGACTGAACTCAGAATCTAGGTAACAATTTAGCTTTAGGCATGAAAGGAATTTTCTCATTTTTGCAGAAATACTTGTCATTGCCCCAAAATCCCATTTAAGAAAAAGTTATTCCTACATGAAAGCCTTCCAGCAAGGGTACTTATTAACCAGGTCCTGATGGTAGGGAGAAAACCAGCTTCCTAGTCCAGAAACTCAGAAAATTTCAGTGGGAGATGGGTTTTGCTTTTAACAACTTTGATTTCTGTTCCTGTCTCAAAACAGATTCATAAGTCAAAACTTGAATTTTTCAGACACCAATAGCCAGGTCAATTAACACAGCATTTTTATTGTTTTTTCTTTTAAGCGTAGGCTTATCTTTTATCTTATGAGACGATGGCTCATTTTATTAATGTCAGTTCTCAAAAGAAGAGGTGAACCTAACTATTAGCTAATATGTTTCTGTTCATAAAACTAAAGTGACTTTTCAGATAAGCAGTTTTGTTTTAACTTAGTTAACTAATTTAGTTCCAATCTCCCCAACATATACATAAAAAAGGACCTAATCAGCTCTATCTGCATCATTTTCAGGTTCCTTAGTATCACAGAAGAACTATTGGGTGCTACCAGCCTGATATTTCATACTGTGGAACATTTAAAATTTCAAAACATTTCTGTCAGTCTCGGTTCTGCAAGAGTTCACCTTCCCAAACCTGTTTGCCTCCCAAAGTGGCATGACAGGGTCTAAGAAAAACCATGCTTACTTACGCAGGAACACTTTCAAATTCTTCCGCAGTTATTAAGGCTGCCTCTTTAATAAATCTTGGCTCTTTTATAGATTTCTTTGCACGTTCCGGTTCCATGACTTTTGTTTGTTCTCCACATTTCACTGTTAGCCCAGTGATGCTGTAAGATGAACGAATATTAAGTGTATAAATAGCAGGTAAGTAGTCAGGAGAATACCAATATGTTATCAGGTCTGCTCAATCACAGAAGTAAGTTTCAACCAATCTGTTATGTCGGATGAACACAATTCATGATCTTTTCTGAAAGAAAAATAAATAAATAAAGCCTACTCCCTTTCAAATTCTGTATTTTAGCTGACCTCATTACAGCTCTTCATTTCTCTGCAAGAAAGACTGCTATCAGGTGAACTGGAAGCAATCCAAATGCAGTACAGAGCAGTTAAGAATTCAATGTACCATTACATTTCACAGAACATGAGGCCTCACATTTTATCAGATGAGCCAGAGCATAGAGCTGCAGTCGAACAGGCAGATTTGAAATACTTCACAGTTCTTTGAAACGAGTTCAAATCTTAGGAAGCCTGACTCATCCATTAATCTTTTGAAGCAAAGAAATTCAACACCATCCAGCAGCCTCTATGATTCTCTTAGGCAAGATGCAAAAAAAATCCAAGGTATTTCCTGCTTTGAGCGATTATTACAACACTACTTCTTATAAATGTACCCCTCCTCTAAACCCTCAGCTCAGAACCTTGAACGCTGAACTGTTGACCAGCCACCCACCTAGCTGTTCTCCTACTCATTGGTAGCAGGACAGCAAAGAGAAGGATGCATTTGGCCAATTTCAATGTCACCTTGTCATCAAATACAAAGACATAACTGGGGTGAAAAGTGCAACAGAAATAATTAAAGTACCACCAAGACGACATATCACAAAGAACTGATACTCTTCTTTGATCTAGCCTTACCACAAAAAAAGGGATCTCTGTCTCAACCCTCAAGATATAGGGCCCACAGCCCAAGCCAGTGAATGGCACAGCAGTGCCCCATATACTCAGCTGCAGGCCTGGATTTGATTTAGAACACGATGTTACACCTTCAGACCTAGCGTCCCGCTTTCCATGGAACATGACTGCAGTGCAGAGGACAGCGAGTGCCACCTGCTGGACTCCCTACATCTGGTACATAACACAGAGTGAAAGGGGAAGCTCCGTTCTATGCCACACCATGATGCTGAGCAATTCTGAAATCCAGGAAAACGAAAAGGAAATTAAATAGGAACAAGACTTCTCCGGACATATTTTAGAAGGTTGTTTCCCAAACTAAGGGTTCATGTCTAAAGGGTAGCATTCAGAAGATTAAATACTCCTGGACACATCATCACTTTGACCTTACCAGCTAAGACTAATCCAAGTTTTAATATAAACAGTAAGGCAACAGATGAGAATACTGTTATATACAATCAAAAAATTACAGTTAATTTTTCTCTTCTGTAACATTGTTTCCACATCTTTAAGTTTTTACTTTGCCAGAACAAGCCTGTAATGTTTTCAACCTGAGGCTTGTCTGGCACTAGGAGCAAGACCAGATGAAGCGGATAGGTTCAAGGCACATACTGGGAGCACTGAATTCAAACAGACTGATGCACTGCTTCCTGACAAGCTACAAGGGTTGAAACACAGGCTGGCATCTCCCGACATCAGAATCTAGGAAGAGACCCCCATCTGGCATACACTCACATCACTCAAAATTAAAAGGCGATTCCAGCAGGCCAGAGAAAGAGCTGACCGCTCTAAGAAACCTCCTCGCAGTTATGATGTCTTAGAAGCTTTTTGATTAATAGAGTGCTATTCTGTTTCACGCACCTGTGTCTCATTCTCTCATTTCAGCTACTTTATTCTGAACAGCTTTTTTGGTATAGCCCTCTCACAGGTAGGCAGATGTCAGCACTAGCTAAAATGAATTTCAGGCTGTGGGGTGGGGAAAAAAAAACAACAAGTGTAATTCAAGTACCCACAGCAAGATGCTCAAGTTAGAGGATTTTTTTGTTTTATGGTATTGTGAAGAGCTATGTTGAAATTCAGTTCTAAGGACCCCAAATTTGGATCACCAGCCCATTCACTGAGGCACTGCAACTGTCAAATTTGCATGTTTGCAGTTCTAAAGGAAGCAATGCTCAGACTGATATAGAAGAACTAGCTTTCTACTATAATATCACAGCTGCCACTGGAAGCTTCCATCTGAACAAATTGGTATCTTACAGGTTTTATTTCAGGAATTTGACAGGATCCTAGCACAAGCCAAGTATCTGGTAATAATCAGTGGGGGGAAAACTATGGGTCAATATATATGACAGCACAGGGCCCCAGAAGTTCACAGTCAATACCCACTAGAAGGAGTAGAGCTGTACAGTGCTGCAGCTGCACACTGCTAGCAGCAGCCTGCTACCTCCACGCTCAAGTATCACATACCAGCTCTGAGATGGTTTAGGCAGATGGGGAGGAATATTCTCACGGAGGTGATGTGCTTCATTTTGATCTCTCTCAGCAGACTTCTGGAGCTCCTGAAATTAATGTTAGACTTCAGAAATTTGAAACTATTAATGTGATGCAAATGAAATCAGTTTACTATTAGGACAATGCTAGAATAATTCATAACTTGATTAACAAGTGTTGTTTGCTCTCTCCCCATCATCCCAGTTCTTTAACTAATTCCCCTAAGAGCAACTAGCAAAGCTAAGAGTGAGCAAACATGAACCTCTCTGTGCATGTCCTCAAAATGTCAGAGAAATCTGAGTGGGCAAGAAATAATCTTTAACAATATGCCCTAGCAGGTGTGGGCAGGGGAAAGGTTGTGATAATGGTAGGAAGAGGAAATTCTTCCTTCAGGAAACTCATCTACGTTCCCAAAAGTAATTTCAAGAAAACATAACAAATGAAGGCAATACAAAAACAACAGGTAAATATTCTAACTGAACATATAGTTTCCATAGCTTTTGCATAGATCTAAAAATAGAACCACTCATTCAGACCCCTGTATTCATTATTATAAAGCCACACTGTCAATGTGTAAATATTGAAAAGCAGTGCTCTGGATTTTCCATTCAAGCCTAAACAACCTGTATGTCTACCAAACTGGGGAAAAGAAAGAACACCACAAACTCTAAACTTAACGAGCATCTCTGACAGTCTTGGCCCCACTTTGTTGAGCTTTTGGGTTATCTTGGTACAAGCAGTTCTTTTGTCTTTTAGCACAAAAGCAATGAATTTTTCAGGCAGCGATTCTTTGTTGTGCATCATCTTCCTTTCTCTTGTCACCTTCCCCGCTTCTGCAGGAAAGTTCTGACAACACCATTATGTGGAAAGCACAGCTGCATACGAGGTAGGAGAATCAGCAGGCACAACAAGCAAATGCCTTCTCCAAGACTTTATCATTCCAGGTGAGCAACACTACCTGCAATAAGCTTAGCATTTTTACAGCTACTGCCTGTGACACTCATCAGCTTTTCCCCAAAGAGCTGAAGGGTTTCTGTTTGGTTGGTTTTATAAGTGTTCACTGTGCTGGAAAGCTGCTTAATAATCCCCCAGTAAGTCTGCTCCAAGTCCCAGTTTTATAAAAACATTATTTTTATGGGCTATTGTGACCTCTTTAGTCTTCTACTCCTATCTATAACTATGTTGTTATCAATAGGTTCTACAGGGGTATTGTGGGAAGCATCCCATTCTTATCTGGACTGAAAAAGAAAGACTCTGATCAAGAGAAAAAAGCAAAGGACTACAGAGAATGTTTTCTGATTCTCCCAAGGCTTCTGAATCACCATGTGTGGAACAAAACAGCAGAAGAAATACTTCTCTAAGAGGAGAGAATAGGAAGCGACTCAGACATCACATCTAAAGGCAGCAAGGTATTATGAAGGAAGACACCCAAATTTTGTAAACACAAAAAACAGGTGCCTGAACAGTGCTCTTCACTAGCAGTGTAGCGTTTCACAGGTTTTTAAAAGTGTTTGTTGCTGTTCAGTAAAATGTAATCATATTTATTTACTTTGTCTTACAAAACAGATGCATCCCCTACGAAGCATTGATTCCTTCCAAGCTCACAGAGTATGTTCGCAATTACTTTAAGAGTTGTATGCAAGCCAAGTACTGCTTACTAGCAGAATGACATAAAATTGCCACAAAGCAGCATACTATCAAAAACGTGATTTTACGGACTCCATTAGCCATGCCACACCCCAATCCTAAATCGGCAAATAACTTTTCCTAGATTGACAGCCCTCAACATCTAGACACACTGCTGCTTATGTCATGATATCATTTCTCCCAGAGTTTTACCACAGTTTTGTAGAGACAGCTGTTTAATTTTTAACAGTTTTGCTTCATTCTAATGTTTATCCTTCCACCTGGCAGCAGTCTGGAATGACATCCTCATTTCCAGAGAAAATGATTGCTTAAAGAAGTCATATTCTATCATTACTGCCAGCAACTCTTGTAAAAAGACTTAATTTTCAGTAATGAAGCTAACAAGAAGACATTTAAAAGTTGCTGGAGCTACTACACTGAGAAATGGGGAACAGCGGCAATGAAGAAGAGTGTTTATACAATGGATCTATTTTACATCACTGCCTAGTTCTGACATGGTGGCAGACTGCCATTGTCCCTTAGCATCTCCAGATTTTTTTCTTAGTAGTTCACTACTTCCACATAATTCTCTTCTACCAAGTTTGACCAGCAGTGAAATTTAAGAAAAGCAGATGCAACAGCGTTGTCATAACGGAATTATAACCATTACAAAAGCACTAAAAGTACCTAAAGGTCACCAGCATAGCCACTTATAATTGAACCCTGCAGCATGAATCAGGAATACAGTCTGCAGACAAGCTATTTCCTATTTTGCTAACAACAAGGGACAATAGCTGCCCACTGGAAGAAAATTCTGGGCAACAAGATTTAAATGAGCACAAAACATGCCAATCGAATTCTGAGTTTGGTCTCAGTCATGTGGGTGATTACGTACGCTTCCCATCACATGTTTGCTCAGCAGATTTCTTTCTGTAAAAGAATAAAATGATTCCAGAAAAAAGTTTCTCTTTTTACAAATAATGTTATTTCTGATTTGATTAGGAAAGAAAAATCTGATCCAAAGCCTACTGGCAAGATTTGCAGTAACAGAGTACTCTGATCATGACATCACTGTTGCAACCAAGACACCTTTTCACTTGTAAGCAGCCTCCTGAATCCAAACGTATCACTTCAGATCTAGAAAAGAACAACTAGGGGCTTGTCAAGGATTTTTGAATCTTTCAATATTTTACAAACAGGAAAAAAAGATTACCTTGAGCAAATTCTTCAGTTTTTCCTGCTGTTGAACTTCCATTTCCATTTTATTCAGGAGATCATTTAGGAGAACCATCTCATGTCCTATTTTACAGAGCATAGATTTCAATGATGGCTCTTGACCTGTCAAGGAAAGAATGTTAAGCAAGAAAATCCAAAAAACCAAACCACCACCACTACAAAAGCAAAACCACATTTCCCTCCCCTCCCACGAGGGCTGATTACCCACAAACTCTATCCTCTCCAACCACTGTATCTTCCCAGGAGAAGCAGCAATATTCTCTGGTCTGTCAACTGCCTGCTGCACACTGCCAACTGGGAGTTCAGAGCTGCTGCAGGAATAAAGGCTCCTCTCTGGCATGATGCTGAAAAGCACTAAGCTGTTTCTACAACCACCGCAGCTTGCAGATGGAGGATGAAGATCTTAAATGAAACCTGGCTCCCACAGCTGCTTGGCCTGGAGCACCCTGTTCTCCATCATAATCACCCTCTGCTCAGAAGAGCTGGAAAGGTACTGTCCTCTTCAGGGAGGGTCATCTTCAAGCAGGGAGTTAGACCAGATGTCCCTTTCAACCAACATTTCTATGATTCTATGTAACATCGATTTGTGCCTAAGAAAGGTTAAGAGATGAACCTAAAACATTAATATTAATTTCAGTACATCAATTAATTAAATTTGTTACCCACAAATAGTGTGTTTACATCACAGCCAGGCACTCCTAGAACGTTAGAAGAAAAGACCCCTGTATAAACTTCCATCCATTCCTTTGCATATTTTTGTAATTAGGCTTAATGTACTCACTAAGATATTTTTCTTCTTCCATCTGGAGCTTTTCCCACTAAGTATATAGAATACACAGTATATTAACCACCTGTCTCCAAGTATCTCAGAGGAGCATCTTTTCACTTAGTCCATGTCCTCTGCTTGGCACCTGTCTCTAGTTCCCCGATGATGTTCCCATTTTGCCATCCTTGCTCACTCCCAGTAGTTTAGTAGACTTTCACGTCACATTTCACTCCTTGCCTCATCAGAGCATCCCCACTTCCTGCAAGGATGTGCAGGGAAGATTGACACCTTCCATTAACACTAAACTAAGGAGTAGTGTTCTCAAAATTACACAATTGATTTTGGGGAGGAAAAAAAGGCACAGTCAAGATAAGAACAACAATGACTACTACTGCCAAAAAATACCCCATAGTTCTGCACTACTACTAATAGCCCCTTGAGGTGGGCGTTTAGATCTCCAGCCCCTCCTGGAAAACCCACTGACCTTTTCAGGCACATTTCTCTCTATATAAGAACCCACCAAAACCAAACCAAACCCTGCTCTTAATTTCTGTTACCTATGTTTCTCAACTGAAGAGTCTTTTTGATAGTTGATATCTTCATGTTGATGTGCAAGCATAAATCTTCCAGATCTGAAGAGGCCATATTCCTCTACTGTCCTACCGAGGAAAAAAAAGAATGCAGTAATTAAAGACCTACATTGCAAACACTAAGCATTTAAGCAGAATTTTAAAATGGATCCTGATCTGTCAAAGAAGCAAATGGAAATTTTACTTAGCTGAAGCTGTAAATATAGTAACTACTATTTACTTTACCAAATTGAAAACAGGACAGAAAACACAAAGTGATTGATGCTAGACTACACAGAGCAATATGCCCAAATTCGGTAAATAAATAGAGTCTAATATCAGTATAATGAACCCCCAAGAATCTGGTTGAGCCTTTATTGCATCAAGAGGTTCACTACTATAGGAGTTAGAAATTTACTGTAGTAAGGAAGAAATATGATTTATATAAGTCACTGCTATATGGCTCTGAGAGATTGCATCAGATGATCAATATTTAAACTAAATTTAAAGACAAATAACTAAAGGAAAAGGAAATGTGTACTTCCATGAAAGATAGAAGCACAAAAAGTATCACTGTATGCTGGTTAGTCCTGTGTGAGTATATTTTAGCTGTTAGAAAATAACTGAGGGAAAAAAAAAAAGTTGTTGAAATATATCTTCCCCAATTATGCTATAACAAGCCTCAGCTTAAAGGAGCTAATGTTCTAACAATTCTTGTATTTATAGGACTTGCACAGGCTCCCTCTAGTGGAGAGCTGATACCTGAAAATAAAGCTTTTGTTTTGCTTTTTGTTTTAAAAAACACTCTGAACTAGTATAAGCTTGCTAAATTAGTTATCTGCTAATTATCTTATTCTCACGCGACACTTGTGCATTTCTGACATGTGACACCTTGCTGGCGATATCCCACTTACAGAAAGGTAGCGCAGACTAGTGTCTTCCACCTACTAAATGTGTCTAATAAGCTTTCGTGCAGCTGATACCCGTTTGGGCTTAAATTCTAATCCAGTGCAAGTACCTCCGCGTCTAGAGCATTAATAACTTCACAAAATAAGAAGTTAAAAAGAAAGATTCAAGTTATCTCTTACAAGGGGAGAGGGACAGCGGCTTTATCGAAGGGGCCACGCCACGCCACCCCCCTCCCCTCCCCTCCCCTCAGCACGCCCCTCTCTCACCGCAGCAGCGACCAGAGCCCCCCTCGCTAGAGGAGGCGGCGGTGCAGGAAACCCGGAGCCGCCCGGCACCGCGGCCGCCGCCCTCAACCGCCGCCCGGTTCAAACGCGCCGCGCGCGCGGCCGGCCGTTAACGCCCCAGCGGCGCGGCGCATGCGCAGAAGGCCCCAGCGCGGCCGTTGAGCGCGCGCGGGGGGCGGGAAGCGGGAGAGGGCGCCGCCCCCGGCGCTGAGGGGACCCGGCTGCGCCGCCGCTGCCTTGGCGAAGGTGCTGAGGCGGCAGCGGGAGGGGAGGCGGTCGGGTGCCCCTCACGCTCCCCCAGCTGACCCTTTCCATGCCGCCATGTCGGCGCCGGGAATCCATATTACCTTTAAGACCGAAACACACCGCCGGCTCTCTGGTGCGCGGCTGCCACGATGGTTTGCATTTGCCACTGAGGAAAAGTTAAGCTAAACTCTGACCATAAACCTTTTTCTTCCTCTGTGTTGATTATTTGCAGCAGCAGTAACGCACAGAATAGTGTGTGTGGGGGAAGAGATTCATGTGCAGTATTTCCCAGACCACCTGATGATGCCTTAGGGATAAATGATGCCATAAATAAAGGCTGTAACAGCCCTGTTTATTGCCTGCTTCTCGTGTTCATTTTTTTCTGGTCTTTTCTGGCATCAGGACACCCGTGACCCTGACCACCTCTCCCAGTGGCACCAGATGGCACTTGGCACCCGTCCGTACCCTGTCCCTCTCCCAAGCTTGGCTGCGACCCGTGATCTGTCCTCTCCCACCGCCCCTCCACAATTTCTTACCTTCTCTTGCAGCTTGGCCCAAATTATTCTGATATTGCCTCTATTTAATGTTTGTTTCTGAGACTGAGCCAGAACAAAACGTTCATGGTGCCGGTTGCCTTCTCCGTCTTCTAGGTTGTCTCAGCCCCTGGTGACTCCAATATTCTTCCTTGTCATTCCCTCCGGAAGCCCCCATTCCTCTTCCCGCTCTCCTGGTTATCTCCCACCCAACTCCTGTGCCTGCCGTTCCCCGCTTTGCTTTTCAATGCAGCCTGTGGCACAGGTGTGTACTCGGTATGTACATCATGCACGCCGACGTGTACCAGCACCGGCCGACCACCCACACGTACGTGAACGAAACTTTAAAATCAAGCTGGCTCATCTCACTGAGCAGAGCTGGTGGCACATGGCAGGCTACGCTTGCATCGCTCAATTCCTGCTTCTTGCATCACTCTTTCCATGCCAAAAAGGAGGCTGGATTTTACACCATCCCAAAAAACACACACACACAAAAAAAAACCCCAAACCAAAATACCCCGTAAGATAGAACCACCAACAAAACCAGCATTTATTACTTGGTTAAATAAATTTGGTTTATTTTGGCATTAAACAGAAGACAAAACCCTCAATAAAAATTAAAACACTTTCAACATACACATACTTATACCGGTATGTCTCCTATAGAACATCATCATCATCACCAATTCCTTCTTCCATCTCTTGGTGGTGGGGGAGGAAATAAAGAAAAACAGCTCACACTTACCCCAAACTCCTTTCTTCTAAATAGCTACATATGTAAGTGTTTGCTACAGGAGAGACAGCTTATCTCTTTAAAGAAAAACTATGCTGCTGCTTTTCCACAATTGTCTAATCAAGAATAGCTCAAAGCTCCCTCCCTCCCCACATCTTAGCCCTAAAAAAACCCCTAAAAAACTAAAAACCCTTAAAGAACTGAGAAACAGATTAACATAGAAATGTGATAAAGAAAGCTCATTTTTAAAGAGATAATGCAATCCAAGAAATGACCATATTAAGCAGACTTAGGAGAAAGAAAAACTAGCAAATAAAGAATCACGTGACACAGCCAGACATTAGGTTATTGAAGTGGTTTGATCAACTATCCAGTACGGGAATGTATCTGAATATTTTTAACAGTGAGAAGCAGCCAGATCTTCACTGAACCCTGCACTAACCCTTCCAAGAGTCCTCTTTCTACATAACCATGTTGACCCAACATTTCCTGCAACTCCCACCTTGCAGCCTGTATCCATCTGAATAACTCTTGCAACTTCTACATTAAATAGAAAGAAAGTGTGCCTTTGTGCAGGCAAAATATAAAAGCATCAGTATAAGGGGGAAAAAAATCAAAAGCCCTGCTTCATAAGCAATTTTTAGTTAAAAAAAAAAAGAAAGAAAAAGACAAAACAAGAAAACCCCAAAACAGAGATGCCCAAGCCCAAAATACAGGCCTGCTCATAACCTGGGGTTGTTCACATTTGCTAGCTGCTTCAAAAGACAACACAAATTTCTGTTTTAGTTTTTAAACACTGCTCCAAAGGCTTGTCTTATACTAACAGCCTCTACAATAAACTGAATGACACGATATGACCACAGCAAGGAGGAAAAAAAGAAACACCACCAGATACAGGAGAAATGTATTCTGACTGCCAGGGCTTATAAGGAATATTCAGTCCTCCTATTCAAGAATTTCTTTTGCTGTTTAACCATGTCATGAGAATGATTTGGTATTTGTGCAGTCAGTGAATCCCTCCTGCTTTCTCAATCAGTTTAGTGATTAAAAACAACATTTCTCTCTGCATGTTTTAGGGTATAGAAAGGAACTGCAGAAGTAGATTTCTTCCTGGACTCTACTGCACCATCTCTTGCTACGTACAGAAAGTCACAAATGCAAATCTAAAATAACTTTACAGGAAGTTGCAGTGTGTAAGAACAGGGTAAGTTACTATATGGCACTAAATATTGAGTGTCATTTCACATAACACCCACAAGAAACTTTTCCAAACCAATACACTATTTTCTTTCTGTTTCATGTAAATAAAATAAAATAAAATATTTAACCGAAAGGTCATAAATTGCCCTTTAACATGCATCTTTACAAATCTATTTTATCATCGGGAAGCGAAAGAAAAGTGATCTTTGTATTTTATCAAGCAAACACCCCTGAGTAAAGAGGCTGATATCCACTATCTTCTCTCTTGCAAGTAAGTACACAGATGCTCAGCATGCCAAAGAACTGAAAAAGAGAGAGCATGAGAGAGATTTAGTTTTGCTACATCTTTCGGTTTCATTCCTCAGATCCAATACCTAAATACTAATTAGACTTTTATCACCGTAACAAGGACATGCCTTTCATATTAAGAAATACTTTGAAAATGAAGTGATTTTTTGTATGTCACATTTGAATACTAGTTCCAACTCATTTTTTTCTTCCCTAGATTCTCCCATTAATTTACACATCCACATTAATTTCTACGTATCTTACCATGGGAATAATTTCAGGAAAAGTATGGGACTACTCTGGACTTAGAGTGTAATTCTATAAAATATTTAAGCATATGAGATAGATAAATAAAATATAGTGCAGAATATGCTATGGTAATCATAGGAGATGATCACAGGAGAAATTGTGGTGGAAGGATTCATCACAAACAAATAATAAAAGGGACATGTAATGAGAATATAAAATTGATCATTTTACAGAGGGGAGGGAAGTGATGGAAACTTCCGAGTAATTTAAAACTCATACTAGGAAATATAATGCAGAAAAAACAATTACCTCCCTCCTCAGGCCAGAATTAAGAAAAGGAAATTTTAATCAAGTCAAGCCCCCATCCTGAAATGACGTCTGAACAGACAGACTTTTGCTTCTTCATTGAGTTCAGGAATGGGATATTAAATAGCAAGTGTTCTACACTGGCTCAACTTAACGATATTCTTTTACTGAAAACAGATACTCAGAGGAGAAACATTTTGCTGTTATTAAATGTTCATCTCTATCAACAAGGAAGAGGTTACAAAACTTGGTAAAAAGGTACAAGTAACAATGACAAACCACCAATGGGTCAAATCTTCATAAAGCTGCGTGCTCATTTCTTGGGTGTACCAGTTACTAGAAGTTTTACATCAGGACTTCTAAAATCTGTTTTTCACCCGCAGGACAACTTGTTTTGGTTTCCCACTTCTTTTCATTTAATTCCTATCTTACAATTCTATAAATAGTCTAGATGTTTTCATTCCTGGTCATGTTTGTTGTCCATTTTGATTCCAAGTCTCCAAACGTAGGACTATTGACTGGCTTGTGTCCAAGAACAAACTTTGAAGAGCAATTTTTAAAATCCCAGTTAAGTATAGGAAAGCTTGTTATTGTTTTAATAAAGGATTTTAGATCTGGGCCTTCAAGCACACCTAGCTCGTTGTACCTCCTACCAAACAACCAACACAGCCCTATTTACTTCCCACTCCAAATCCCCTACTATTTTTTTGGATCCCTCTCCTGCTCATCATGCAGACAAAGATGAGAAAACTGGAGGAAAAGAAGGAAGGAATAGAGGATGGGGTCTATTTCACAGCCAGAGAGAGAACACGGTGGAAGAAAAAGCCAGGGGACATCAAAGGGGAAGCAGTATTATTTTCCATGAGGGAAGAAATAGAAACATTTAGTAGTACCTTTACGATGGCAAATCCCAAGATTACAAGCATAGCATAGCTGAGTACACTCTGCAGCCCAGACTCCAGCTCCTCCGCACAGCCCTGCCAAGAAAGAAAGAAGTGAAAACAACCCAAAAGATAATTCTGCTGGACAGCTTGTCTTTTTTCTTAAAAAAAAAAACACAACAAAAAAACCCCACACAGTTTCTGAAAGGAAGCAGGACCTTGCAGAGCCTGTCTAACCAACCACTGCAGACTTGATGGCTTCCCTTCTTGCTTTCCGGACTTGATGGCTTGTCATTCTCCCCTTGCTTGGGGAGATGCACCGACAAACTGTGACTCACTAACATTTGCTGCTTCTAGGAATCTCCTCTGGCTCAGTTCACTTATTACACAAAGAAGTACCCAAAACTCAGCGCCATGAAGACCAGCAGTGATCTCTATAAAAGGAAATCTATGGGCTCGTGCCCCAAACTGAAGAATCCAGTATGTAATTTTCCAGATTAAGTACAGTCAGTCCTAAAAGAGTCTCTTCCTTGACTCCAGAACTGTTTGAACAACGACTCGCCCACACGTAGCTCTGGCCTAGTCACATTGCTGCTGTAGCAGCTCCAAAGGGAGGACCGTCATCAGTAGACAGAAGAGGCCAAACATACAGATTGATGCCTGGGAAGACACCTGGTGCTCTCCTTTGGTTATCCAAGTGCTTTTATAGAATTATGCAAGAAGGAAACTATCTAGTGGAAAACACATGGGGAGAAGAGATTTTGGGATTCAAACTGCTGGAAAGAACTGGAAGAAATCATCTCTAAATCCTGCCCGAAATGCTTCCTCATTGGCTCTGGCTGATTCAGAGAATGATCATGGGCCAGTGTAACATGGAAATGAGAAACTGCCTTTCACCCTCACCCGGGTATTGAGTTCCTGTGGCTGATCCAGACTCCCCGTGCAGTTGCTCAGATCTCGTCTGCAGCAGCTCAGAGGGACGCTGTTGTTACCCGTGGAGTTAAACCACTGTGTGGTCGTCCAGTCACTGTAGTTCCTTACCCCGCAACAGCGAAGCTGCCAGACACAAAATAGTTACACGGATGCGTGAATACACAAGAACACGAACGCTAGTGTTGAATTAAATCTCTCTTAAGCATATGGTGCAAGAGCTGCCTGCAACATGCAGCAGTGAGGGTTGGTAACCTTTCAAGAATGGAGTTTCGTCTTTTATCTTTTCTTCCTAAATTAGGAGGTACATAAGGTACCATGGAGCTGACGGCTGTGCTCTGTAAAACAGGAGGCGAGAGTGGGCCCTCTGCTCCCACTGGACTGGGAAGTTGGGTCATTCAGGTCTCTGCAGGAGTGGGCCAAAGCAGCATGGCCTTCTGCTGCTTTACAGGCTAGGGAAAAAGAAAGGGGAGGGAAGTGGCTCCGGCAGTTTTCAGCTGCTGTGTAAGAACAGCCAGTGGAAAAAGAGGCAGCAAGTTAACATTATCATTTGTTAGCAACGCTATCCGTACGGCTATCGCCCTGAAGGGGATGGATTTACAAGAAGTAGCAGTACTTCAGGGAAACAGCAGTCGATATTACAGATCAACTTCCCTTCAGACATTATTGTCACCTTGTCAGTTTATTCGCTGTAAAAGATGGTATTTAAGCGACAGGTTGCGGGATACACCCTTCTGTCGTCTTTCTGTTTTACGGTACAGGATTCTCAGCAGCAGTTATTCATATGCACTCATCTGTCTGATCCCAAGGCCACTCGTGTCAACAAGGTCATTAATTCACATGAACTTCACATCAGGACCCTGAAGGCCAACTCTGCGAAGTGAGGAGCACCCCAACTGCCATGGAGAACCAGATGCTAAATGCTGCTGCAGAGCAGAGCTCTAGGATACTGCCATACGGAACCTCCTTCCCTCCCACTCCCAGCCCAGATTCCTTGTTTAATGTCCAATCAATTGATTTCTAAATAATTCTCAGTTGAATTTAAAGACTTTCTTACCTGTTCTTGCAAGTAATCCACAACCGTAGACTCTGGATTTTTCCCATCATACTTTTGGAAGACTGAACGCATTGTGCCCTGTACGTCAGTTTTTACCTATTTTGAGAGAAAAATATCCATTTTGTGTTAACACAAGAGCTCAGAATATTATCTAAAGGAAACGGCAAAAGATCTGTATCTCCAAAGTCAAAAAAAAAAAAAATCTAAGTTTTAGATAAAATCTGGGTAGCACTTAATCAGAATAATTTCCTGGATATAAGCTGATCTGCCTTGATTTAAGAGCCCTCTTTTGTGAGCATCAACAACTGTTTAATCCACCTTAGAGTTTGTTGTGATGCCTGCCAGATACTTAATGTATTCATCATGTTCCTGACAAGGGTCAATTCGTATACCCAGTGGTGACATCCCCGTTCTGCATCCCCACAGTAACCCCTTGCCCTGCAGATTTCAGAACAGAGGATGAAGGGCAAGAAAGCTGGATATACTGGAATGCTCCAACACCACAGGAGCTATTCTTTACTTCTGTGTTAGTACAGAGATGCTAATTCTTACCTTTTCCCTGTAAACAAATCCCAGGACAAAAGCTGATACTTCTGCAATGAAGATAACCAGGATAATGGCCAAGAACTGAAATCCAAAGAGAGAGACTGTAAGGATACACCGCATGTGAATGCAATTGCACATTTCCCACCACATGGATCGATAATGTTGAGTAAGTTATCATTATCCACTGTTGCCTCGCCGATTAAAACAGTCTCCAGAAAGTAGTTAGAAAAAGGAGATTATCATGCGTAGCTGTGGCGGTAACTGGAGTTCTCCAGATCTTGGACTCCTGAGAAGATGGATACCTGGATCGTTCCCCAGAGATGGGGAATCCAGGCTGTTCTGCAGGCAGCACCACACTATTCGTCAAAAACTATACATGGCTGAGGGCATTGGTCTGCACAAGGCAGTGAAACTCTAATAATTTAGCCTGCACCTCACCCACCATCAGTCAGTGCCTCACAGCAGTACGCAGCTCCCATGAAGGAGCAGCGCTTCAACAGTATTTCCAAGTAACATCTTCCCTTGCAGCCCTGGGCACGCAACTTGCGCCCCATGCAGCAGGGTGTGAAAGAGGACACGCAAGAAAGGACAGGACTTACCAGGCCCAGCCCAACTCGTGACTCCTGGAGGGTGGCACAGCAGCCGATCAACCCGATGATGAACATGACTACGGCAACGCAAATAATGATCACCGCTGGCAGCAGAGCGTACTTGTCTTGCAGGAAGTTGTCATAACTCTTGTAGGTGTTAATGACATATCCCCCAACATAGCTGAGACCAGCTGCTGCTGCCTGAAATGCAATAAAGTTACTTGCAGTTATTTGTTGTCTTCCCAGAAAAATTAACCTGAGCTTTTTTGTAATAGCATAAAGTAATGACTACAGATGCAAAGATCTAGAAAAAAGGCACTTGAAAACAGCTCCCCATCCAAACTTTAACACAGAGAGGACAAAATCCACTTATAGTGAATCATTCCTCTACTAATGAAATGCCATTTCAGCCGAGCTGACACAGGGGCGCCTCTCAGTGCACATAGCTAGCGTCTCTGCAGAGGACCAAGCTCACACTTTCTACCCAGGATCACCTACATCCTACCTAACACTGCATTTGGAGGAATTAACTTCTAAGATGATCACCACAGGGTTGTGGTTTGGTTTGGTTTTGTTCTTTTGAGAAAACCTCATCCTTTCCACTTTCTCAACAGCGTTACTCTTGAACACGTGGAAACTCTGAAAGCCAAGGTGGGATTTAAGCACAAGAGAGGGATTGTTCATTGCTAACCAAGATGACTGGTTTTTGTCTAGCCTTGCTCTATTATTTACTCCAGAAGAGGCTTCTTAGACTTTCTTCAGAAAACGGAGGAGGGGACCAAAAAAGCTGTCATGCAATCAGGTTTTCAAGTGTCTCAATAAACCCTTCTTGGCAGTAATTCCCTCTGCAAAATTGGAAGCAGGTAAAAATGATAAGAAGCATTTAGTTCAGCTGTGTTTGAAGGCCACCACCAACCACTAAGACATGCACAACTGTCCCAATCCCAGCAAAACCCAATACTTGTTCATCCTGAAGGAAACAGATTGCTGCTTCCTCTAAAATCAAACTCCTTGAAAAGGATGTTTTGCCAACTGAAGTCAACGCATGAGAATGGCACATTGGTGACCAATGCCTAAGAAGCAGCCCTGGAGACTGAAGCCTTTTATCCACAAAACTGGCTACGGCCTTGGAAATGACACCGAAAGGCTCAGCAATGCCCAGCCAAAGCCTCAACAGTGGTATTAAAAAACTGAGAGTTGCAGTCAATCCACCCCCTGTGACCCATCAGGCCAAGCCTGGGCCTGTAAAAATGGGGGCACCGGCTGTACCCACCTTCTTGAAACTTGAGGGAAAACAGCCTGTTGTCAATAGGCTGCAGCTGGATTTCATCATGCAGCCTACAAGCAGTTCCTTACTTCTCCCAGCACTGTACGTTTTAATTAAATCAAACACTCCTCGCACTAGAGCTAGAACTTGCTAATTCCTTTACCATGTTTGGGCTCCTTCCCTGCGGCCAGGTCTAGTGCCTGCCCTTAATTACCCCTGGGCGCGGGGCACATCCTTCACCTCAGACAGCTCTCACCCACACGCGCCTGCCATTCCCGGACACTGCCCGTACCTAAAAATTACTGGGATGAGATGCACCAAGTGATACAACCAGGATCAAGCTAACCCTTGAAGTCATTTATCACGTCTCGTGTAAGATCCTGCTCCACATTTATTTCAGTATTCTTCATCTGAAAGAAAAAGCTGTTATCTTCCACTTGCTGCACTAAAAGATACATTTTATTTGAAACAGGTGTTAAGACTAAAAAAGTTAGTTTACAAAGTTCATCCAAGCAAAATCTTTTCTCCAAAGAAGGGAAAAAAAAGCATATTCCTGAAAGTTTTAGCCAAGTTTGTGTTACGTTTCCATTTTTAGAACAGCAGAGAAACTTGGAGATTCAGAAAGGCCCCTGGGGAAACTGTGCATCCCAGTGTCTTCACCAGAAGAACCAGGAGCACCTGCTCGCAGCAAAGGCAAAGCAGTGGGACCTTCTGTGCCCTTCCTCCAGGCGAGCTCCCTCCAGAAGGCTCTGGAGCTTTGCAGGGAAAAATAGAGCAGCTTCCTGCAGAAAATTTGCAGCCTCTAGTTTGCAACTGTTTGCTTACTCCTGCGTGTTTTTTAGTGCAGCGTTAATATCCAGAACCTAACGAACATGACATTTATTAATTTGAATCAGGTAACAGTCAGTTGGGCCACAAGATTCATGACCGGAGGTGCAGTGGCTTTTCTTAACCGCAGAAGTGCCCCACTCGGTTGGGCCCAGCATGAGCTCAGGGAACGGCTCAGAGTTTGGCCCCTGCTCCCATGGAAGCAGAGAAAAACATCCAAGTGGCCACAGCAGGAGCAGAGTTAAGAGTGCTCTGGGTTGGCCTAACTTCTTCCTAGTTTACGCTGTGCATGGTGAAACCATAATATGAATAATGCTGTAGATACTCTCATACTAGTCCTGCCTTGACTGTAGTACCTGACTGCATGTGTTGCTGGGTTTTGAAGCCTTCCTAATAAACACAGGTATGGCTGGAGAGTAATGGTATTCCAGCCTCTCCGGTTTTGGGGAAAGTTCAAGTAGGTCAGCGATGGTTCCTCAGCATGTGCCAAGAAATAATCCTCCACCAAGAACACAGATACAACACAGTGACACTCCCAGCCATGGTGCTTATATCCCAACCCGAAGGCATCACCTCCAGTCTTTGGTCACTTTGCTGCTGCCATCACTGCAAACCTAACGCCGAGCTGAGTTACAGCTTTAAAAGTTTCCGGCTGGAGCGAGAACTCCGAGGTATTTGCCCCGACACACTAAGGTGGAGCCGGCTGCCAGCGCACGAAGCCTCCTGTACGTGCGTTACTGCATGCACGTGCGCTTCCAAGCCAAATGCTTGCATCTAGCCACAGCTACTAAGAAGCAGATTTTTCCTGAGGACATCAGCAGACTTTGGCTGGTGCAGCCGAGCACTCGGGTTAGGATGTCACCGACTGCTGAGCTCCCGTTGCTCCTGCTGAGGGAAAAACGCAAGGGCTGCGAGACCCTCAGAAAGGCTCGCGATGGAGAAAGGCAAAACCGAGGGGAACGGAGCCGTGGTGACTTTAGCTAGCGCGGGAAGGGCAGGACAGACTGCAAAGCCAGGGTACAAAAAGCAGAAACCATGTTTCTGGCAGATAAATGAGTCGGCTACGTTCAGAAGCAGCGTCCTGTCAAAATGCGCAAAATAAAACAGCCGCGTGACTTAGTTAATGTGCAAAAGTTAATGGGCAAAGTGCAAAGTTAATCCAGTTAGTTTGTCATATTCAGAGAGTTTAAAGCCCTAATGTTTTGTGTCACTAGTTCTAGAGCCTTTGCAAGGAGTTCTGTACTTCTGTGGCACAAGACAGGACTACAAATCCCAAACCCTCTGCATCATTTAATCTTCTTTTAAGATGGAGACACACGTGGAGACATGTAAGAATCTCCCGATACTTCCACTAGGTTTCTGCAAGTGATTTAGATAACAGGTGTGTTCTTTGCTCCTCTGCTGTACTTGACGTCCTCCGTTTTCTACCTGTTTTTTATGTGCTCAACTCCAAATGCAGAGAAAGCACGCACAGGAGATGCTAAAGACAGATAAACCATGAGTCCTGGATGATAAGCAAGCCTGTGCTGCTAGTCAAGGGCTACCACAAATTTAAAAAACACTGTGAAGCCAATTCATGGAAGTCCTACAGAGCCAGAGGCAGCAAAGCTCCGCGACAGGAGGCCAACGTCAGAAGGTCTAGCACCGAGGTCGCAGGAGATTCCTCTCCAAGCTTCATCAATGCCTCTTGCAAACATGGACAGGCAATTTCACAAGTTTTATTGCAACATTCAGGACTACCTGCACCCTGGTCAGGCAGGAAGCACAGCCAGCAAGTGGTCTATTATTATAATTGCAGAACTTCTGCTTCCAAGCAGAAAAAGGGAAGCAGAATGATGCGAAAATAAAAGATATTGGGTAAAGAGCTGGCCTAAGGGAAGTTCAGATTTTTCTCCAGAAACTTAGACACACCCAGGACTTCACCCACAGTTTTTAAATCAAAGCGAAGATTTTGAAGCCTGAACAAAAGGATCACTTTGGAAGTGGAAGGCATTTCAGGTGGATATCTGTTCTCGCTTTGTTTTGGCAGACGAGTCCCAGCGCCAAACCACAAAAGCAGAGGAGAAAACCGTTTCAGAACACCGGTCTCCAAGCTTCCGCCTGAAACTTTTCCCACACTTAGGGAAAGCTCGAAATCCAGGGGAGGGATTTTCCTCTAACATTGCAAAACCTGTCAGCCCCATCCCTAAAACTAAAACTCGCAAGCAGAATATCCCGACGTTGCCCCCTTCCTGCCCCAAACATCCCCTGGTGGACGCCATGGGGCTCCACCGGCAAAGCCTGCTCGCGCGTCTTCACAACACCGCCGATTCCCCCAAGACAAGCTGGAGCGATGAGAAAAGGGAAATTTTGTCAGAAAGCCCCTTTTCGCAGCTGAGCAGCAGAGCTGTGGTCGCCTCTGCTCTCTCTCACCCACAAGGGCTTAGATTGCTTGAGGCCCCGACGCCAGAAATACTTGTTTTTCGTATCCGGTGCCTCTTTTAGAGGCCAGATCTTAAATTAGTTGAGTTTGCACAACGAACTCGCTGCTGGGCTGAGCTAAAAGAAAGCAAAGCGCTAACACCCAAGTTCTCCTGAGCTGATTTCTGGCCAGGGGCTGAGCACGGTCGCTCGGCGAGCCTACGTCACCCGCGCGTGAAGGCGACGCTCTTCTGCGGTGACACACGTAACTAGTTGTTTAAAAGACGCAGCAAGATTTTTGCATAATGTCCCACTCTCCTCCTACCCACTGCCAGAAGGGGAGTTTGCTGATGACCGGGACCCTCTGCCCTTCCAGAGAGCAAAACAGATACTTCTGGCCATGCAAATACTTCACCCCCTTCGCCTTCTCCATGCACTCAGTGTCCTTCATGTAGAAGGGGCCCCTTAAACTTCCCCCCACGTAACTGCTCTGAAAAGAAAGAATTAAAAAAAAAAGATTAAAAAAAAAGTAATATTTGCATCTCTCAGTCAGGCAGAACAGATCCTCTTCCACCTTCCCTTCTTTGACCATTTAAATAAATTGACCTTGTGCGATTACTGGAAACAGGGGTTTTGTTTGCTTTTTGCATTTATCAGCATAGGTTTCTTTTTTCCCCCATATCTGAATGCAACAGAGCAATGGAGTCAAACTACTAGTTATAAAAAGGTAGCGTTTCTTGTTTGGTTGGTTGGTTTTAAGGTTTTTCCCAGTATCCTCTGATTTCAGAGTGTTGATTTGATACTTAGGTCTGCTAACAGGGCCTGGTATGGTTTTTACTGTAAAGGACCTGAAGGTGGAAAGTGGCCCTCGTCTTCAGGCTGGTCAGTCCAATTTGGGGTAACGAAACTGAACTGTTAAAAGCTGCAAAAACCAGGTAAATTGTAGATACAATTTAAGAATGGAAGAATAAGGGTGATTCTGAGTATTAGAGCACAGTTTTGCAAATGCAGAAGCTTTTTTTCCGGTAATCCAAGCGTTCACATTAGATGAAGCTGGGATAACAGCTCTCCGCTTGGCACGACCACAACATGAGAAGCGTTACCGTGTTGGATGGTAGATCACAGGAGGGGCCAATTTCACCAAACAAGTGTCTTCAAAAAGATGCATCCTCTATACAGTAAAAGAATTGAGATGATGAGTGACTTAAAGGGCATTTCTCCCAAATCAGTGTTAGGACAGAGTTTTCCCAGCGCCAGCACTAATAGCTACCAGAACACGTAACTTGGACTGATTCAGCTCTATTTTCCGTATTGTTAACACTTTCCATGAGCAAAGAAACGTAGGGTAAGCAATTCTGTTTGTCTTTAAAGAGCAATACCATTTGTTTTCTGTAGCAAACACTAATACAAAGATAGAGTGGAAAAACTATGCATCACCACATACACAAAAGCTTTTTGAACTGTTCCCTTGCACCTCGTCATTGGGGGATCTGACAGACGCCCTTGGTCTGGGGCAAGGTTGTTTCTCCCCTACCATCAGGGCAATCCTCATTCAGCTCCTGCCCTCTCGCTCGCGCACACCCACGCAGCAGAACGGATTCCTTCCCGTGTCCCGGCACCGGCTTAAAGCTCTGCCAGATGCCAGAGACCTGGTGGCTTCAGTTATTGTTTCTTGCCACGCTTATGGTATTCATTGAACTGAATGATAAACGAATTATTGCCACTCTTCGGTAACTCAGCTTCATCCAGGGCAGCCCGTGGCCCTGCTCGCCCCTTAAACGCAGGCTCTTCAAAGTACATGAAATAATCAGCCGCATTGCACAGCTCAGGGGCATGTTTAAGCTTGCCTTCAAAATACACCACTGTGAAGCTCGGCAGGTACACGAGGAAGCGCTTGCTTTTCCTTCTTCTTCCTCAAATAAAAACATCGAGCAGCAGGTTATGCAAAGCCATGGCTCTCTTTCAGGAAAAAGGCGAAACAAAATGAAAAACAACATCGACTTGCAGTTTTCAGCACGCTGCAAACCCTCACGCTCAAGAGGGGATTTTGCTTTTAATGGTTTTCTGTCCAAGTTGTGTTAAATAACTTTCTCCTTGGAGTCTTCCAAGTTTGTCTTGCTGGCTTTTGCTCCCTAAGCTTAACTCGGTTTTGCCCCCTCCTAAAAACCAGCCCGTATATCCTGAAGGGCAGTGCTGGAGACGCTGCCCACCGGGAACAGGTGCTATCCAAAAATCACAGCACATCAGGAGGTGCTTTTTTATCCTTGGAAGGCCTTTAGGTTGCCTCTCCCGTCATTGCAAGGCATCATATCAGCGCCCTTGATTTATCCGGCAATGGGCTGACGGCAGCAAGGAAAGCCCTGCAGCTTCCTTCTCACTCTCATTCCCAGCTCTTTTCCCCCTGCAAATAAAGATACAGACGGTGGAGCCAGAGGCTGTGGGTGTCGCTTCGGCCGAGCATGGTGGGTTTATCAGCCGCTGTTGATCTGAACAGCCGACTGGGACGCAAAACGCGCTCCAGCTCAATGTTTGCCTTCGGAACCACCCTGTTTCCTTACTCAGCCGCTCTGGCTCAGCCTCGGGATCCAGCGACTTTTACGTCACTAGTTGCAAACCTAAGAGCAAAGAAGTTCACCTAAACCGCAGCCAAGCTAATCCTCACGCTGGGGAAAACTTCTTGCAGCTGGTGAGTAGGCCGACACCTCGCTCATCTGCTGGGAAACGTTGCTTTGCAGCGGATGCAGCAGTGTCCGCAGTGCCTCTGCCGCGGGGCCGCGAGGGAAGGAACGGCGGTAGCAGGAAAGCCTGGATGGAGGGGATGCACGGCCGACATGCGGATCCGCCGTGAGAAGCGCGGCTTGCTGTTCTGCTGGTGTAAGAACGATCCTGGCAGCTCCTCTTAGCACGTTTGATACAGTAAAGCAAACTCGGCACAGCTTAGCGGTGCCACACTGCTGGGAAAATGCGAGGAACTCCCAGTTTACATATAAACTACAATAAAGATCCCCTTTTTATTCCATCTGGATAAAAAGTGTCCTCAAGCTCTCAGCTTCTTGCAGAGGAGTAACCTGGAACTCATCAGCCACCGTGGTTTATCAGGGTCTTTCTACATTGGACCTCAGGTTTCCGAGTGGTGCAAACCATAAAATGTGCGAAGGAACTGAGCCGCATTGAGGACCTGCTCTGCAACACAACCATTCGCCAGGAATGGCTTCACAGGCTTCAGAGCCCTTTGGGGACAGTCGGGCCGAGACTGGTCCTCAGAAACACGCAGAGAAGGGCCAGCGGTGTCACACCACACCTACCAAACCACCCCAACACTTCTCCTTTTCTGACCGCACCGCTGTCTTCCTTTTAATTTGCTTTCGAAGGCTCCTGCACATACAGCAAAGCACATTTTCCCAAAAGTCAGTTAAGTTCTGCTTTGCGGTTTTGGGCAAAATAATTTAAAACATGCGGGAACTTTGCCCTATCCATTTTATTCCAGGGGTTCGAGGTATCCTGCAAACGTAACATGATGTAAAGCACATTAATGGAAAACCTCCGCAAAGAAGCCCAGCCTGAGATTTCCAGGTGGTCTCTGGCGTTTTCCTGGCTGCCGTGGCCAAGCCGAGGCCCCACGAGCTGCACGAGTGCAGAGGTGCTGAGCACCTTCCTCCCTCTTACCGCGGCTGGTGGGGCAGGGCCATCAGACCTGTTCAGCGACCGCTCTGGTTTTCACACCCCAGGCACAGTCCACCCCCCCAAAATCAGGTCCCGGGTTAAGCAGCTCCTTCCACCGCTGACCCAGGTGTGAGTCAGATGGACCCCGCAGCCCATCAGCATCTTTTCCGCGACACGAGGCAGGGAGCTGCCGTGTGTTTTACGCTTCCTCGCCAAGGATCTCACGGAGCTTTGGAAACACGGCAGAGCAGTCCGTCGCCCGGGGGCACAGATGCAGGCAGGATTAAGGATTTGCCTAAGAGCAGATGGAGGGGAGGGGAGGAAATGGTCACAGGTCTCCTGACTCCCTGACCTGCAATGACTCCTTGGAGAATATCTCCTCCCTTAAAAACAAACCTGTCTCTATTAGCAATAACCTCCAGTATAGCCTTTGCTATTCGCTATGATTTTAATCCCATCCACAATTAAAAATTCTCCTTATCTGAGGATTTTTTATTTTTATTTCAGTATCCCTCTGACTTGTCGCTGACTGAGTCTTCAGCACAAGCATTCCCAAACCACCTGTCAGTGGCGAGAGTGATTTCAAACCATTGATGGATGCAGGAACTGACACATTTATCCCTCCCAGTTACTAAAAATGATTGAAAAGTGACACCACATCAATACTGTCATCCCTTGACCTTCCAGCATGCTGCCAGAGATCACTCAGCAAACCACCGGGAGGCTGAAAACAAGCGGATTTTAGTCTTGGATGCACCAAGAAAGGATAGATTAAGCACAGACGGAGCTGACAAATATTCCAGGACTTCCAGACCAGTGCAAGTATCTCCTCAAAGCAGAGAGGAGACTAGGACCCCAAAACGCACTTGACTTGTGCTCCTTGGAAAGTCACGGGCCACAAATCCAAAGATATTGGGAAATACCACCCGATTTAGGGGGCCCGGAGGGGCTGGAGAAGGGAGATGGGGTAGCTGGCCACAGAGAGCTTTGCAGCCCTGGGCTCCTCTGACCAACAACCAGAGAGGTAAGGCAAAGCCACCTCTCGACTCTCCAGTGAAGGGACGACTCCAGCAATCACCTGGAGTCATATTTCGGCCCGAGACTGTAGTTCACAGCTTTTGTTAGAAATAACTCTCAGCGAGCTCTGCCTCAGCCTCTGACCTGCTGCGGGAGCCTCTTAACATCCTCCCCCTTCCTCTCTCCAGGCGGGACGGAAGAGGAGGACAAGTGGGAGCAGGACAGACCAGGCCAGGAAGGCACATGCTGCTGGATTTGGTCCTCCGCTTGCACATCGCAGGAGGAAGGGCTCCACCGCCTTCTCTTCCCATCACCTTTTCCTGAATCAGAAGCAGGCACCTGGCTCCAAACATGCATCTTTCCAGATATCCACCTTTTTGGTAGCTGCAGCAAGATGATTGCTCCTAATTGCGAGCATGGAGAGTAACACAAGCAGGCCCTGCTGTACAGGGAAATGAAAATACAGAAGCTTTTCAGAAAACCCATCTTCTGGAGACTGACTACTACTCTTGCAAATTCTCTACAGCAAAGGAGGGGAAAAATAAACACCGTTTGTAGGGCCAGCATGACTCAAAGCCCTTGCCACCCCACAGCAGCAGTGGGGCAGTATTCCCGCAATTATCCCAACATCGTTACCTGCTCTGGCAGACAGACACATCAGCTGGCCAAAAAAACTATTGCTCTGGATGAAGCAGCCAGAGCAACGTGACCGCACTCCATCCTGCTTGGGACAGCTCTGCTAACCCCACCACAGCACGCCATGATCTGCCCAAGCGCACTCGGAGCGTGGGATCAGCCAGGGAAAACAAAGTCTGGCTTTATCGCTCGCAGGTCACACCGTGCCAGGGAATAACCTGCGGGAACAACCCTGGCCTGCTACCCTAGACAAGGCGGCTTCTGTGGACAGTCCCATTACAGTCAACAGATCAAATTCTGCTCTCTCCAATCCAGATTATACACAAGTATCAGAGCAGGAAACCATCTAGTTTTTAGATTCCCCATTTCTTCCCTTGGACAGGCTAGCGAACCCCAGTATTTTCCTTCTCCCCTTCCAGCAGGGTCAGCGTCATCGCGTCCCGCCCAGTCAAGGCTCCCTCACGGCACCATTGCCAAGTGTATTAAAGACACCGGAGTCCCATCAGAGCCTTCCTCCCACTCTTTTAGGCTACCCAAGGTAAATCAGTGCCCCCAGTCTTTGTCTAGAATTGGCCACCACCCATCTACCAAAATAACCACACACTTAAACCTAATTAGCAGGTGCTAAAAGATGAAATGGGGAGAAGGAGGCAGATCCAGCACACCTGGAAGCACACCACTTGGTAACTCCAGTTAAAACAACCTCAGTCGAGCCCTGCTCTCAGAGGTCCTGCACTCCCCAGCCCTCACCTCTTTCTTTTTTTTATGGCATTTCTAAGCAATAACCTCTGTCAAAGCACCGTAACAGCACTAACTGCTGAACAGACAGAAGGTGAGTTATTTTCCATAATCATTTCCAAGCTGGGCAAGATTTGCAGCATGCGATGCCTAGGCATGAATTACTGCTCCAAGAAAAACCCAAGTGCTCTTTGTAAATCTTGTAATTTGATAAAGATCTAGAGCCTTGCACACAGAGGCCCAACGATTACTCATAAATGTATTCTAGGAGAGCGTAAGAGCCAGTTCCTTCTTCCCCGCCTTGCTGAAACCTGAATTCCAGGTTCTGCAGTTCTGCTGCAGGATCACAACTACCCCACGTAATGGTCTCTGTAGCATCGAAATGCCATGGGCCTTCAGGGCGAGTTGCCTAGAAGAAAACCAAGGTCTGTTCTGGGTCAGCCCAAATTCAGGGGTTACAAACATGCATAAGGCAGAAGAGTAATTACTGACTGTCCACGGAGCTGGATGATCTAACAGCTCCAGTCAAGATTAGAGAGTTTCCCTACAACAGAAGAAAAGGTACCAGAGACATTTCTAGGAGGCCGTAAAGCTGTTGTTTGATATAAAAAAATAAAATAAAGCCAAGCACTAGTAACGATGTAAATTTGAGGTGTGCCTGACCCATGTAATTCCTGGCAGAAGCTCGTGGGATTGCCACATACACACGGTGAGGTGCTCCGATGTTCCTCTCCAAGTATTTTGAATAACACCACGTGACAAATGTACACTGCCAGCTCACATTACTTTACACACAGCAGGAAATACAGCCTCCCGCACTGTTCAGGCTATTGATATGAAAGTTATCTGGAAAACACATGGCAATAAATTGCGATAAACACCTACAAAGGAGGCACAGAACGGGAGTGGGGCGAAGCTACTCACTGCAACCACCATCCAGCGGCAAGCCCATATTTACAATATAGGACACAACACCGCTCAGGAACATGGATTTAATCCAAGCTGTAGATTTTTCCCTCAGTTTCCTTCTTTTTCCTTCCACCTCTGTTACTGAACAGGACTGCTGAGCCCTGCTTGGTGGGACTCCCAGATGAGCAGCAGAACAAGTCCGTGCTCCTGCAGAGTCCTCACCTTGGCTGCAGGGCTCTTGACCTTCACTTTCAAGCCTATTGAAAGCGTTATGTTTAAAATGCTGCTCGAAAATGCTCAAAGTGTTGCAAAGCACATGTGAAAGCACAAAGGACCCCACTGATCCATCACATGAGGTTTAACCTCATCCCTCTCCAAGACCTGCATGTTATCCCCCGGCTGATGTTGGTGGCAGCACAGGAGCACCCTCTGAATCCAAGGGGAAGAAATATACTGTAAAACCGCAAATCTGTAAATCCCCTTTGAATCCCAGGGGAAGAAATATACTGTAAAACCTCAAATCCGTAAATCCCCTTTGAACCCAAGGAGAAGAAATACACTTAGCGCTGTAAATCCCAAAGCCTTGAGGAGCGTCAGTCACCCATCCGGCAGCACTCAGCCAGCTCAGGCTCTGGTCCTCAGCGAGCGCCAAAGTGAAAGCAAAAGTTTTTAATCGCTTCGCAGAAATAATTCTTCCTCGCTTCTGCCCTCCCGAGCACCCCCGTACCGGCACGTCCCCGCACCTCCGCCCGGGAAGCCCCGGCATTCCCGGCTGCTCAGTTCCCCCCTATCCTCAAACCCCCTGTGCTTGCCAGCCCTCCTCCAGCCACCCAGTTGTCTCCTTCCGACTACTTATTAGCGGATTACGCACATTTCCCCACGCAGTGGAAAAGTCCAAGGCTAATTTTACCGGAATAATCGGTGGCCTGTTGTGACCGGCCGCCCAAGCGCCTAGAGTCACGGTCACATGAGGCTGCCCTTCGACAACGCGCCAAAGCCCGCTTCCCCTTCTCCTCCCGGCCTCCCCGCCGGCACGCAAACCGAGCCAGCGGGCTGAAGATAACCTTTTCTTGGGGAGTACTGGGTGGGTAAGGTTAATTCTGGCGTTCCTGGGGATCTGAGAACTGACGGCGTGGAAACACCAGGGAAAAATCCTCCTTTGCAGCAGCAGCACCCTGCACTTGGGCTGACTTAACTTGAGTTTGGAATTCACGGCTGAGCAAGACCCTCCAAACGAGCAGAGGATTTGGCCAAAAAGTACGCAACCCTGTGCTTTTTGATTGCTTTTAAGTTATTATCGGGGAGGTGATTTGGAAGGGCAGAACTGTAAGAAAACTATCAGCTGGGATCGTCTTGAACGCCTGCAGCTGAGCCCATTTTATCCCCAAAACGCTCCTCGCCTGAAAGTGCATGTTCAACGTCGCCACTTCGCCGACACCTTGGTTTGTTGGCGGCCACAAAAACTGTTATTTTGAACTACTGCTGAAGTACCGGTAAAAGCAGTTTTTCCACCCCAAAACCCCACCTTCTGAACCGCGACAACTTTCTTTTTTCTCACGAGTTTACGACAAGAACATAAGTCTTCCTGCTCGTTAACAAATATATATAGGGACATAGGGATTTCGTGTGGGACCGAATCGCGTCCACCCGCACACGGGTAACCAAATGCTCGATCAACTACTTGCCTGGAAACGCTGGTTAACGAAAAGGTGGCCGCACGCCGTAACACTCCTCCCGCAGCCGAGCCCCCCTTTCCCCCCCTCCATCAGACCCTCCGAGGTTGCAGCCCAGGGAATTCCCGCCCCGTGAAGCGGGAAGGGAGGGAGGGAAGGGAGCGCCGGGCTGCCGGGAGGCTCCGCCGCTCCGCCACTAACGCGCCCGGGAGAGCACCGTACCCAGAAAGCGACGCTCAGCAGCACCAGCACCGTCTTGGAGGTGATCACGCCGCAGTCCATGTCGCGGGTGGCGCCGGCTCTGGGGCGGGCGGCCGGGCAAAGCGCTGGCTCCCGCGTGGGGCCGCCCCGAGCCCGCCCCCATCCCCGTGGGAACCGCCTCCATCCCCGCGGGAACCGCCCCCATCCCCGTGGGAACCGCCCCAGCCCGCCCCCATCCCTGCGGGAGCCGCCCCGGACCCGTGGGAACCACCCCGATCCCCGTGGGAGCCGCCACGGAGCGCAGCACCGTGTGGGAGCACCAAGGATACCTGCCAGAGCAAATTATTTACTCCAACTTATTTATTATTATTATTTTTTTCCCCTCCTGGAAGCTCAGCTCAGCGGCGCTTTGGCGCAGAGCGTTTGCTGCAGCCCAGAGGTTCCCAGCTGAAGCCGCCGGCTGCTGAGACGCGAGGGTGGTTTGAGCCGGGGAAGGGCTCGACGGCAGAGCGTCGAGGGCATCGCGCCGGCCGCGTGCTTTCGGAAGCCAAACAGTCCAGGTCCCAGCCTGCCTTAGGACTTTTTGCCTTAGGTTGGTTGTTCTCGTTCAGTTTAAGTTGGAAAATGATTCAGGAAAAACTTTGGGAAACCTACCGTTTTCCTTTTTTTTTTTAAATTTTTAATATTTGCAACATATAAGCTCAACAGTTTGGATTAGAAGCCGTAACATTTGGCAGGAAAGTTACTATATCATGCTGTAGTTCACAGGTTGAGACTCGGCGCAGAATACGCAGCCTGAAAGTCATGAGAGCACTCTGGAAATTTGGCTCCCTCTCCTTTCCGTGTCAGAACCTCGGAAAAAAGTCAAAAAATTCTGTGTGTCTTCAACTATCAATCTGTAAGATTTTTCCTTGTGTCCAGCTTGAATTTTCCTTGCTATGAGTTAACCCCACTGCTTTTTGCCTTATCCACCAGCCATTGAAGATGCAAAGATGAAATAACTCTTTGCTTCATCATTTTCATTTATTGTCTTCATCTTCTGCACATCAGCCCATGTATCTGAAAATATCTGCCAAAGCTCCCCCCCGGGTTTCTTCCCTGTCGACAAAACTGCTCACTAGCTCATGTTTCCCCAGCACACCATTTTTTCCAGGTCTGATTTTCTCCCGTTGAGCCCCATCTTTCTTGAAAACCCTAAAAATGGACAGCGTATTCCCCGGATGGGGGTCCTGCAGCCCGCGGCATGGACAAGCTTCGCTGCTTCTGCAGCGCCCCGGCGTTGCTGACTCATTTCCAGCTCGTGATCGTTTCTTCCTCTAGATGGGTTTCTGTAGAGCCGCTTCCCACCCGCTGTCCCTGTCCGCTGTTTGGTGTGTATCCGTGTCCTCCTGGGGTGTGTAACCGTGCCCTTGTCCTTACTGCACTAAATCCTGCTTTTCAGACCTTTCCTCCAAAGGCTCAGGGTCATTTGGAAACTCTTCCTGCCCTTGGATGTAGCTCTAGCTCATGCAACCTCCAGATTTACTCTTTCTTGTCATCCAGGTTTTGAATGGAATTGCTGCCTCCAGCCCACGGAGACCTGCACAGAAGCCCAGGTGACCGGGAACCACCGGGAACCACTCTGGCTCTCCGGGGACAGCCTGGGCCAGGGGTTGCTCCCGCCGGGCAGCAGGGAAGAAGCTGCCACGCAGGTGTGGGGAGGTGTGTGGACGCGGCCGCAGAACGAGCCCTGTCCCTGCTTGGTTTGCTCCTACAGCTATAGCTGTAAAGTAGTTTTCCAGTTTTACACCCTGCCACTGGTATTTTTGGCTAGCCGTGTTTGCCGGCAAATTTATAAGACGATCACATGAGACTGTGTTAAAAGCCTTATCACATGACGTTTATTGATTCTTTCCCCACAAGGCCCCTTTTACCCAGCACGGAAGGAAATTAGATTGAAGTGAAACCATTTGTCCTTGCCAAATCTTTGTTAGCTGTTATTCGTTGCCGTATTTTCTTCTAGTTGCTTATGAATGATTTCCCAAATCCTTATTCCATGCTTTTTGTTGTTGTTTTTGAGGAACTGAAGTTAATTTAATTGGTTAGTAATTTCCAAGCCCCCCTTTTTTTTTAAAAAAAGGGACCTATATTCACCCCTTTTCAGTCTTGTAGCACATCCCCTATCTCCCCCAAATTCTCCTTGTGAACAGCTCTGAGACTGCTGCAAGCAGTTTTGAAGTATGCTGGGATAAAGCACAACAAAGAAAGTTCATGAGAGAACCCTGAATTTGGATAAATGCAGTGTAACCTGTCCTTTCCTCATCCTGCGCTCGATTCTAGCCCTCTCCCACCTCTTGGTGTTGTGTCGGCTGCCTGACTGCGACTGACGTCTTGGTGACTCGTGGTGCAAGGTCGCTGCCTGTTGCAATGCAAGCGGCGTGGGCGGAAAATCGGTCTCCTGTGATCAGCGCGTGAGGGGGATGCAAACGCGTCTTTAGTATTGCATGACTGTATTTCTCAAGACCATTTTAAAAGTTAAGTCTTTAAAATAGTCCTATAAGAATAATGGAAAGGAAAATTTACAGTCAGCAAGGACTTTAGCTAAAACCACTGAAATTTTATGGAGATCACTGATTTAGCAAAAAGTGAAGACCGAAAAAGTCAAATGCAGAAGAATCTTTCAAAAGTCTTTCAGTTCCTCCTTAACTATTCCAGCTGGCTTTATGGACTCAACTCTTGGCCCACTTGTGAAAAAATGAAGTTTCCTCAGCAACAGTTACTCACATTTTCTCATCTTTACAATAGGGAAGCTATTCCTACGCTGAGCTTAATTAGCAAGCTGAGGACTCCGGCTTTTCGTCAAGCGCTAGCACACAGCTCCCCACGGCAGCTGTAGCCATCGGTGCGTTCATGCATGAGAGCTTGCATTTTAAACCTTTACCACTTCGCTATACATAGAATTTGATTTCTTTCATACGTCTGGACTGTCCTGAGCAGATACTATAGGCAACACTGCGCAGACAAATCCAATAGCCGTTACTGCAGTGCGTTCAAGAGTGTCTCACGCTCAGCCGTGGTCGCTTGACACTGATATGCCACGAGGGGAATTTTGACCGAAATACTAGTCTTATCCCACTTGCTGACATGGTGACCAAGGACAGATAGGTAGGACTTAGGTGATGAATCCCTGAAAAGATGCCTGCTTAGTTTGTACAGTTTTTCTGTAATATTCCATTGTAGCTGTAACAGTTGAGATAGAGCTAAAGCAACTCAAAGATGTTTTGGCCTGGATTTCCCATCAGCGAGAGGCAGGCACCTAAAACCACGTAAGGCACGTGACTGAAACCCTGCAGCTCTAGAGGCCGGAGATGAGAATACTACAGCCCGGCCGGGCGGCGTGAGGGCACCTCGGCAATCCAGTGCGGTTCTTCGACAAAATAAGAACAAGAACAAGTCGTTCCACAGCAGAGAAAGACAGAGACGGGGGAAGAGGACAGGGTCTTCTCAGTCAAAGCTGGAGAGTGTAGGGAGGAGAAGGAGGAGACCTTTGCTGAGCAGAGCATTGGCAGCTCAGCCCTTGGGCAGGCAGACTGTCAGAAGCAGCTGCAGTTTTAGTGGCCGGATCGACCAAACTGTGTAAATACGCTTCCAGAGCAGCCCTGAGACATACTCTGTGTATTCATGCTAATCTTTTGACGCTGAGCTTAAACGCCCTTTCTTCACGTTGTGTTCCCCTTTTTGTGCTCACTCTTTGCTCTTCCAAGGTCAAGAGAAAGAAGGGAGAATAACATCTTTTCTACTTGCCAGTGAGCATGGAGAGAGAAGAGCAACTGAGCTCTTCCACTGCCTTCAGATGGGCTGGTCAGGGGTAAATAAGAGCGTTTATCCGATGGGGCCTTTCTCAGAAGAGGTCAGGGAAGGACTCCAACCTTTGCACCGCTACATTTAAAGCACAACAACCAAGCGTGACCAGTGCACACAGCTGACACCACCATCCACGGCCAAATCCAGATCTGTGCCATCAGCTGCCTGGTTCCTTTATCTGGTCAGTAAGTTCACAGACCTCTTTTCAACTCCTAACATTTGAAGGCCAGCCAGCTCCTGGGCTGCAACTCACAGCTTCTCCTTAGCCCTCACAGGAAGCTCAGGGTTATTAAACATTAAGAATTACTGTTCTCCAAATGATGTCCCAACGCTAAAAGCTTGAGTCTTTGTTTCCATGCGATTTCATGGAGCGAAGCATAGAGACACATGGTTCCAACAGAAACCAGTGCTTTATTAAAGATAACCCTGAAGAATAATCAACACTGCTTACAGCTGTGTAATTAAACATTTCAGAACTCTTAGGCTGCCCACTTACTATCAGCACAAATTGCTGGATTAATCACAAAGGTGAGAGATGAGAGCCAAGATGTGGGACTCTACTTTGCCGGGGAAATTGCGGACATTCCTGCCACGGCTGGGGCTGCATGGCCCTGTGTCAAGACGTGTGGTCCAGGCTGGCATGTACTGATCATAACTCTGAGTGAAAGAAAGGCTTCATCTTTCATCCGTGGCTGAAATTTGTATGCTAGTAAAAGTTCCGATCGCTACTACTCATGTACTGCGTGTTAACGGAGACATGTTTATGTGACTCATATCTCTATTTCTGACTCATTTTGAACGTTCCGTCAGTCATGTGGATCTGGTCAGACAGCAATTCCTTCAAAAAAATGAATAAAAGTACCCAAAAGACACAAGAAGCAGGAGTCATGATTTCCTTCAGCGTGTATTTCAAAGGTGGCCTGAAGCCACTGGCATGAAGGATGAAAAGGGAGCATGACAGGAGGAACCTGGGATGGTTTGAAGTGGGACGGGTGAGGAAACCCCAGGGGAATTCAGAATCGGAGAGGAACTCTGAACTTCTCAAAGTCCCAGCCTGGGAAGCCCAGAGCATGTGCGAGACAAGAAGGACTTTTGATCCTGTAGAAGGAAGGGAACTGATGTGTTCAAGTGCTGGCCCATGCAGCCGACCGCAATACCACACAAAAGGAATAAAGAGCCACTGTAGGGTACGTTTTGTCTTTTATGAGGGATGAGGACGACTTTGGTTCATTCAAAATTCTTTAATTATTCTACTGGAGGGATTAGAAGTGAAAGGTTTCCTTTGTACAAAAAAAAAGAAACAGAGGAATTGTTCATCAGTTGATATCAATCAACTTCATTTACTTCCCGTAGGAGCAGAAAGGCCCTACTGTCCTTGGCTGGATTTTCCCTTCTAGCACAAAAAGGTGCCAGCTAAAGACAACACGACAGATTTTGCTCTTAAAAAGAAGCTCTGGGTTTCCAAGTTGCTTTAAATCATCACGTGGTGCTGTCCTGTCCTCCACTGGCTCCAGGCTGAGCCTTCCCACCCCTTCCCGCACGCCTTCGTTAGCAATCCTGCAGCTGAGCCAAGGCAGATCAAGACCACGGAGCCAAGTAATCCCATTATTAGGGTTTAGCTGCATGAGCTCTATCTTTGTGCTGATCTGTCTGAATGGCAAGAGGAAGGAGAGAGGTGATGCCATCCCTTTTTGTGGCTGTCCGCACCTGGGTGGGTTTAAAGCAATTTGAAACCTTGACCCATGCCTAAAGCTTTGATTTGGTGCAGCTGTTTACGCCTAAGTGCAAAATGTGGCTTTTTCCTGGAAAGTTGTTTGGCTCTTCCTAAAAGAAAGGTGTCAGGAAGCAGAATTCATGTTCGGTTCAGAAAGGCTTCACTGCCTTGACAGAATTTAATGCTTTCAGAAAGGGGTTGGATTGAGAGTTGCCAGAGGACATACGGAAAGGGTGAGAATGTCTCTCAGCATCGACTTCTTATTAGGACTTAACTACATTTTTTTGGCTGCATTTTGACCTAATAAGAATGTAGCTACTTTAAACATCCCCCCAGTGTCCCCTGTCGATAGGGCTTGTATAAACGGTTATAAGAGATTTTTACTATTTTGTTGGGACAAATCCCCCCAAATAACGACTGTTCGGATTTGACAAGGCATGCCTGCAGTGCCATCCAGATTTACAAACTGGGATGGTTCCTTGTGGAACTGAACCCCCCCCCCCCCAAGTTATGCTGTTTGGGCAAACCTAGGAGCAGATAGTTAGGGAGGAACTTGTGGAAGGAAAACTCAAGTTCCTACTGTCGTTCCAGGATCCAGGCTAGCAAACCCAAGATGGACCATGTGTTACACATCCTATCTTTTCCCAGCTGAGCAACCACCGGAGAACAGCGCTGTGACCAGGATCCCCTCTGGCATGTAAGTTAAGGAGAATCTGTTTTTCATCTAATGTTAATGTAAAATAAGCTCAAAGTCACAAAACATCCTTAATGCGTTTACACTAAAAATAACGCAGCAGTAATGTAGCACTAACGTATTGTTGATCCTCTTTGTTTCTGCAGCCAACTCTGCAGCCCTGGATCCTTACTTCCTCATAAAAAAATCTCGAAATATCTCTTGACATTAGCACCAACATTTTGTTCCTTCTATTCATTTAAGTAAAAGCTGTGATAAAGTGCAGTGTGTTGTTACATAATGTGGAAATTACTTCCACAAAAAGACAAAGAATCTAAGATTTTTAAACCTGTTGCCATATCCTCATTTTGTCCACCTATTTTGTCAAGTTTGTCACCTATTTGATCAAGTCCTGTAACATTTGTGGATAGCTGCAACACACCCCAAGAAGAGAACAAAAGGTTCAAGTACCAGAAATTCTGGAATTGCTTTATTTTTAATAATCAGTGAGTAGCATCCACCAAGAGTCACTGTTACCAATATTCACTCTACCGATGTAACAGTAGCTATTCTGGTTCCCATTTAGAAATATCCTCATTACCATAACACGTCTTGCTGTCCTTCTTTTGGACCTAAATTCAAACACCGCAGAAGCTAATATTCACTCCTCTTCAGGTAGGATAAAGTATAATTTATGCATTTAATATCTGACATTCCCTGTTAAGGGGATTGCATTCTCCTCTTGCAGAAGGATATTCAAGCTAGTAGTTTTCTCAGGAGTAAATCTTCCCAAAAGTGGTGTAGGGACTTCACAGGAAACATTAATTTGGGGGCTGGAGGATCCTATAAACCCAGTTTTTTTTTTTTTTTAAATTTCCAACAGACAAGCTGCTGCACATTTGTATACCAAATTTTGTACATAAGATTGATCTGTGGTTTTGTGTAAGCATTAAGACCAAGGCAACAGGTTTATGTTACCATTAAAAACCCCATAAAATATTAGGCCAAACTATATCAAGAAATTCAGCCCTTCCAGCACTTGATTGCTAGGATTTTCACTTTGGCAAAAAGCCGTAGTTCTCTGCAGCCAAGCTGTTTCCCTCACCCGACCACCCCAAAGAGTAAGCCACAACAGGATGATAGTACGATAGGTCTAGGTTGAAATAAACTCGAGACTTAGTCATTTAAGCACTACAGTGATGGCATAGCACATATTCAACAGCGTGTAACTTCTGTGTATCACACAGCTCTGGTCGGGCAAGAATCCCATCACTGATACCTAAAGTAACTGCACGGCAAATTTCCGTAGGATGAGAACGAGCTTTACAGTCAGCTTTGAGCATTGATCCTTCTTTCTGTGGTTCGTTTTTTTCAGCTTGTAATCGGACAAGCGCTGGAAGAAAGCAACGTTCCTGGCAGCGTCTGCGCTCCTGGTCTCCAAAGCTTCTGTGAATTTCTCCTCGAGCCAAGGCTGCGGGGCAACGAACCCGAAGGCATTGTCGATCCACAGCCAATGTGATAACAATTCCCCGTTTTCACCCGCTTTGGCTGGCAGCGCCGGAGCCCCTCGGCAGGCCGCAGGCCCCAATCGCAGGCCTGGCCCTGCCCGTCCGGGGGCCCCTGCTGCGGGGCGGCGTGCGGCGCCCCACGGCCTCCTGCCACGGGGAGCCCCTTCTCGCCGCGAGGCCTGAGCTCCCTTCCACGTGCCTGCTAACTCAGATATGTACTTTTGTGGGTGCCAACTGTCGCCGGGCCCCCACTAGGTGTCACCGCCGCCGCGCGCCCGCCCCGCCTTCCCGCCCTCAGGCTCCTCGGAGCCACTGCGGCTGCGCGGCGCTCCGGGCCGACTGCGCGTGCGCGGCGCTCCGGACTGGGTGCGCTCCCCTTCCCGGCGCTTGCGCAGAAGGGTTGCGGGAGGCGAGACTTGGCGCGCGCGTCCCCCCGCGCTTTGAGGTCACTTCCGCCGCTCCGCGTTGCCATAGCGACGGGCGGCGCGTCCCGGAAGCAGGGTGGCGGTCGGTCATGGAGGCGGTGGAGGCGCGGTGGCGCCGGCGGCAGCGCGAGGTAACGGGGCCCGTCCCGCGCTCCTTGGCGCTGGTGAGAGGGGCCCCGCGGGGCCGGGGGCCGGGCTGACCCGGTGCCGACTGGGGCGGGCTCCCGGGGGCGCCCCGGCACCGAGTGGGGCAGGGAGGCCCCGATCCGGTTGCCCCGTGCTGCAGGGCCGCTCCTCCGGGGGTGCGGGGGCCCCGCGGGCGCGCGGTGACGTGAGGAGGGGCCGCTGAGCCCGGTGGAGGTGCGCTGGAGATGGAGGCAGTGGGGCTTCAGCCCGCGGTGTAAGCCAGGCCATAACAACCCTCTCGGATGACAGCGTCGCCCTGCCACATCAGTGCGGTGTGATTGAAGCCAAAGCCTGGGCAACAAGCAAGCTCCAGCTCCCTAAGCCGTTTCATTGCACTGCTGTCACGCACTTGCTTACACTCAGGGCTTGTCCAAACAGTAGCCGTAATGTAACGCTGAACTGTGGTCGTTTGGTGTTATACACTTACTTGGTCACGGATTCAGTTTAAAAAAGCAAGCAAACAGAATAACAGATTTTTGTTTGCGCCACTAAAATACGCTTTCTCTTACAGCGAGCCAAGCCTCCTAAACAAGATGTACGTGAAAAGCTTGTCTTGGCCCGCAGACAGAAAGAAGAGGAACGCCTTAAATATGTTGATTTCTCCATGCTGTACAGCAAGTATCACAATATCAATGAGTGGCAGGAACACAGTGACCGCAGAAGACTACACAACAGCGTACAGAGAAGGGTGGAGGAGACAATGCAGGCGTATCTGGCAGAGACTGAAGACAGGAGAGAGAGGTAACACACAGATAGTTAATATTTGCCTTACTAGTTTCAACTGCACTGTATCCTTAGAGGAATGATTGCAGGAAAAAACATTCAGTCTGTATGTTACACCGTGCATTGGGCCACTGTGTTTGTTCTTCGTCGTGATGGAGAGCGTAGGTATGCTTACTTGTCAGTCAAATGGTGGCAGCCACTGGAGCAAACAAGAGCTTTTGGGCTCTAGTTACTGCTTCTAGAGACTGAAACAATCACTAGAAATATGTATTAAAACACAGGAGCTGGTGCCATCTATGTGGCGTTTACAGCCATGTCTGCCAAATGCAACAATAAGAGTAGTATTTTAGTACTTTCACTTGTTGAAAAAGAAATTTTAAAGAGAATGAAAAGTACTTTGATAAAGGTGTTGGAAATTCTAATTGGTGGGTGTAATCGTGATGTTTGTTGCAACCTCATTAAATTAATATTTAGTTCTCCTACAAGTAAGTTTGCAGCACAGGCAGTTGAAAAAAATTTTTATTCAGAAGTCATTCAAAAATAATAAAGGTGAGGCATATTAGAATTTCACTGTGGTGATCCGAGAAAACAGTCATATAGTTTAATTCCTTGTTTATAATCTTTCATGCTAAGTGATTTTGTGGCTGCGAAGGTTATGAGTTTGGTATCGTGGTTTGACGTTCCTTCATAGAACAGGAGTTGTTTACTAACTTCCTTCTTCTGTAGCTGCTCAAGATCCCCCCGTGGTCTTTGCGGTGGGACTCGGCTCAGTGTGGCGGGTGTGTATACAGTAAGAGAGGGCAATTTGGTTTCGAGAACGAGTCAGTCTTTGGCTGACTCCCCTTGCTTAAAAGTGAGGGTGACTTGCTGGCGGTCGCTGTGGGCATTAGGGCTGCAATTACTGAGTTCCTGGTTCTTAAACCCAAGTTTCTTATTGAATTAATAGAGAGATAAACAGTGATGTATATTAAAAATTGCCAATTTGCCATAATATTCTTGTTAAAGGACTGTCAGGATGATTAGAGGAACTGGTTTATGGAGTGGCATTAAAATAACAAAAAGAGGTTTGAGAGAAGATGCAATTATAAATCTGTTAAGAAGAGGGCTAAGTAGCAGGGAGCGATTAAATGGAGGGGTGACAATGGTACAAGATCAAATTGACATCAATTGATGACGAATATAGACTGGAAATTAGAAGAAGGTATTTAACAGTTTTGAAGCAGGCTGGGAAATAGATTGGTAAGATAAGGAGCTTAAATTGTGCCAAGACAGAAACTGCTGTGCCCAGGAAGGGGTTCTTGTGGCATAACAAGAATGATTCTTGAGCTAAAATTCAAGTTTATAATATGGGGTTGGACGTTCCCTGCTCATGCATTCGCAAGAAGTGCTGAAAGTAGCTCAGTAACCATTTGTTGATTGTTTTTTTTGCACCATATTTGTATTGTTTTAGTCCTATGCCCGAGGGCTGCTGAAGAAGCCCTTTTTTAGCTCAGTTTGATAATGCTATGATGTTTAAACCCCAAATTTAATTTAGTTCCCAGCCTAAAGATCTAGACAGCTACACTGGCATTACGTTTCTGATCCCTTTCTTTAAAAAATAGAAAAATGTGCCAGCATAATTTAATTGTATTAACTTTTAAAGCAGCAGTCTTGACAAAGATGCCCAAACCTGCATTTGCTAACAGCATGACTGTGTTTTAGACCAATGCATTATTAAGATCTAAATGACTTCTTTATCCTTTACTACGCTACTTGCATTTTCAAGAAAAACGGATATAAAAAAATCTGTATGTTGCACTAATAGCTATTTATTGCTGAACTAATATCAGATATAAAAAGATTAATGATATATCCAAAGCAAAGCAGCATAATGTTAGCAAAAAAAGGTTTCTTTGGCTTATTGAAATTGAATGAAAAGATAAATCTTTCCAAACAAAATATTAATGTACTTAACAGAAGAATTGTAATTCTTAGTTATAAAATCAAGATAGGTCTCTATGGAGTGGAAGTACTGACTCATCAGTGTGCTGATAGGATTTGCCGCCACATAAGAAAACTAACAGTTGAGGTACCTGCTTCTCTTGATTATGGGTTTTTCTTCCTTTGTTGAGCAGAGATTCTTCTGGACAGTGTCTATGGAGAACTGTTTCAGTCTGTTTGCATTCGCAATAAATAAACTAAAACTTATCAATTGACAGAGAAGGTTGTTTTAGCTTTTATTAAAATGTTTTCTTCGTTATAGGCTTCGTGAACTTCTGGAATCGGAGGAAAAGAGGTACTTTGCTGAGATGGAGTCACTTGAAGAAACAGTCCTGGAAAAACAAGCGAAAATGAGAGAGCGAGCAAAATTGCTGAGAGAGAAGAGAGAGCAAGAAAGACAAAAATTGGTTGCTGAAAAACGAGAGCAGCAATTCAGGTATCTCCATAAAATATCTTATTAAATAGAGTTTGGGTAAGTAAATACAAAGAGGCAATTTAACAAGCAGGCGACACTATATTGAGGAAGGAAATGGGATTGAAATGATAAATACAAAGTTAAGGCGGTTCGGATAGAAGCGTGCAATCTTTGCCCGCTTGGCTGCTTGCCGAAAGTTGAAAGGTCTCAGGTGGTTTGCGTACATTGGACCAGATTGTAGTCCTTCTGATTTTTATTAAAGGGTTGCAGCATCAGAGACCCAGGATCCCAGTCTGCAATGCTGTAACACTCAGTGAAGTCTGTGAACAAAACTCCTCATTAATAGTGATGAAAGCAACAGGTTCACAGAGCTGTCCTGTCGCCATTATTTAAGTGTTGAGATACCATGAAAAGATTCTTCCAAGTGTAGTATGGAAATCTTTGTCCTATGTGAGTATCCCTGCGCTTTCCCCTGCCAAATCAGCTGCTTTTGTAGCTTCTTGTTGGGGCGTAGAGTTCTATTTCTGCTTTATACTTTGAGCGTAAGAAGAGCCCATGGAAGCTTAATGTGGCCTAAATGGACAATCTTAATTTTTCGAGGATCTTCTAAAAAGACAATTTTTTATTTATTGCACACTTTTCAAGAGTTCTAGTTGAAGCTAAGGTTTTAATGCAACCTGAAGTTCTGAGACAAATCTTCTGGGATGTTGAGTTTGGCAATTTTCTTTGAAGTCATTAAGATTTGCAGGTGCTTATCAGGCCCTGAGGCCTCAGCATGAAATCTGACTTGTTCAGTTCTTGGAAATCTGTTTTTTTGAGGAAGGGATGAAAATACTATTAATGCGGTTTAATTATCATCATTTGAAAAAATCCTTTCCAAGCCTCCTACAGTGGTATGGAAATCCACAACACCTACTCCTTACTGAGGAGAGGCTGGGGCGTTACATTTCACTTATGCATAAACCCTGACTGCCTAATTTGACAGATAAATGTCCTTTTCTTAAATGTGTTTTTTATTGACTGAGACTGATGTTGAGACAGTATATGCAGTTCTAAATTCTCATGCTGGCTTGAAAATGTGGCCCTCACAATTTACAATCCCTAGCTTGTTCACTACCCACAACCCAAAATGATTAAAATTCACTTTTAAGAAGGTTTAGTGAAGACATTTCTGGAGTGCCCTTTACTTCATACTTGTAGCCAATCTTGCATACCAAGGAAGGGATTCTACTTGAGATTAAGACACCTAAAAGTAGGTGTTTAAGTGTTGGTATTTCCATATTCACTGGCTATCTAAAATCCTGTTCTGATCAGTATATCTCCATTGAGATCAGGACAGTTAACGAAGCCTAAGTGCACCCTGCAGTAGACATACGCTGGTCTGGCAGCTGAACTCCACCCTAAACTCTACTGACTGTATTGACCAGATCTCCATTGACTAGAATGGGAATTTAGCTGCTTGGCTTACGTGTAGATTACTATTTTAGATGCCTTATTTTAGGTGTTCTAGTCACAAAATGAATCCTGCCAATGAATCCCATTCTCTGTTGGTATGTATTTAGAATTGCATGCTGCAGTTACCGGTCTTAGTTTCTCAGGTCCCTGTTCTTCCCAACACAATTCTAATGATCTACAGCTCACTCAGTGTCTCGCGGGATCAGTCCATCATCCTTCTACCTTTCCCAGCCTGCGGTTGGATAGGGGCAATATTCATGCCACACAGTTCCCCGTGTACAAATGTTGCTGGAGCTTTCACAGTTGATGTTCTGCTGGCTGCATTTTTTTTTTTTTAAGAGGATTTAGAGGCAGCCAAATCACCTTTCTCCATGGCTATTATAAGTGGCAATACTTGGTGAGTATCTTTGCAGAGGAATCTTTATCCTACGATGCACAGAACTTTTTCTTTGACTGTGCTGACATAACAGAAATATGTGTCTACAGTCAGAGTCTCCCTCCTTCTCTCCCTTTATCTAAGCTCTCTCAAATTTTATGTGAAGATCCCTATAAAAAAAGTATAATAAAGACTGCTTCTTGCAGTCTGGTCCACCCCTCTGCAAATTCCCAGCTTGGTAGGGTGAGGGAGCTTTGCCACTTGCTGGGCAAGTCCCTTCGTTTCAGATATTCTAAGATATTTGTTGCTGGCAATGCTTTCTCCTGGCTATCCCAACATCTGCATGAGTTTGGGATGAGATGGAAAGTGAAGGGGAACACGTGTGGGAGAGTGAAGTGTTTGAAGAACTGGTAAACATTGCAGCATGACCCTCTCATGTCTTCGGAAGGTCCTTATAATTCACAGTGATACTAATCTCTGCTGTTCTGGGTCTTGGTATTTGTTAAAATGTATTGGTTTAAAGCAGTTTTAAGTATGTCACTGGTACTTTTAATTACATGAGCAGATTGTCTTTCCTGAGACATTGTTTATTCTGAGTTAGTGTGCTTGTAGTATCCTTCAAAGCAGCGAAGCAGTCATCCCCTCCCCCAGTCTTTTTTTAACTCAGCGATTTATTTGCCATTATGTCTGGTCTAAAATAAGACCCGTCAGAAGGCTGAATCCCATTATCACCAGTTATACAATGTAGAAAAATTTATGGCCTTGCTTTGAGCGGGGAGTTGGGCCGGATGACCTGCAGAGGTCCCTTCCAACCTCTGCTATTGCGTGGTTTTACGGCCGCAATAAGCGCTTCATAAAAAGCTGGTCTTAAGCCTCATGAGAAAAGATGTTCAAAATTTGGTTCTAGTTCAGGGGTTTTGGTGGGACAGTCAGTCTTTGTTAGCAATGACAATACAATTCTGAATGTATCCTGTAGTACATTGGAGCAGGAGAGGGCAAGCCAGATAAATCCAGTGCATCATATTCAACTTCAAGAAAGGGAAGGATGTCAAAATGAAGCAATTAATTAAAAAAAAAAATTAAAAGGAGCAGTCCAGAAAGCAAGAAGCCTACAAGCAGTTTGGAAGTTGTTCAAAAATACTAGAAGCCAAAGTGAAATGTACGCTATAATTTGAAAAGAAAACAAAGCTTTTCAATAAAGTCCCTCTCTACATGACTCAGTAGAAATATCAAGGAGGCTGTCGCTGGGAAAAGACTGGCACTTAAATATGGAACGTTTGCCCGTATGGAGAGAGTAGGAAAAGCTCGTAAAACATGACCGTTCATATGTGAACAGGAAGTTAAAAGGGCTAAAAAAGATTACGAAGGCACCTTTTAAAAAGATTGTTAAAAGCTGATAATAATTTGTTTTACTATATTAAAGCAGAAAGCTAGCTAGGCACTGATGGTCCCATTTTGTGACAAAGATACAAAAGAGGCCCTCAGTGATGATCAGAGCATAGCAGAAAATGAATTCTCAGCATACATTTTCACCGCTGAAGATTTGGGGGAAATTCCTGCCCCAGTGCATTCTTTTCAGCCAATATGTTGGAGGAACTAGATCAGTTGAAGCAAAGGTGAAAAAGCGTGAGATCCAGAACACAAGTCAGTGAGTCACCTGGCCTCTGCGGCATGCATCCTCTGGCCCAGAGGAGCTTGAACATCCTTGCAGCAGGAGGCCATGGGGGTAGCTGGCATCAGCAGATCCAAGGAGAGATGGGGCAAAGTCATGGACTACGGAGCCGTAAACAGTAAAGGGAACAGACGGGGATGCGATGTACCCTCAAGTATCCTTAATACAACAGCTCTGGATGCTGGGGAACTATGAGGTAACGGACCACAGTGTGGCCAGATTTGTGGGTTCTCCCTAAGTGGCATCTCCTGTTGCTCCTGGCAGAGACAGAGCACGGGGCTAGACGGACTGCTGATCTTATGTTGTTGTATGAAATGCTATTAGAGAGCTAGATGGAAATAAGCTCTAGGGGATGAAAGGGCTTGGGTTTGGACACGGTGGGAAGGGGTGGCCTGTTTCACTTGTGGGCTTGAGCACCAGAGCAGTCGTTTATCTGCCGCCAGGTGACACCTGGAGCTGGCTCTGCCCAGAGCAGAATGGATGTGTGGTCGGGAGAGAATGGATGGGTGGGGAGAAGGTCAAAATTCCTTCCCAAATGAGATGAGGATTAAGGAATCATTTTGGGGGGAGGTGGGAGGAGAAGATCTGAACCTTGGCCGTCTGTCTTTGATAGGTTTGGGTTATTAGAGGGGCGTAGGAAGTACTCGCGTTGCGAGTGCTCATGCATGACCATGACTTATGGAACAGGAGCTTACTGGAGAACTGGATCCACAGCCAGAGAGCTGTAAATGCGTCACAGCCTGTCATCTAGGGCACGCCCGGAGGAACCCCAGCAGGTCACTTCAGTAATGGCGAGATATGCATGTATTTTTCTGTTCCTCTGTCTCATAATTTTTCAGCTATGTTGAATATGTCTCTAAGACCTATTAGAGACTTCACATTTCTCTTAACTTTAAGCAGGGCACTCCCTTCTTTTGCAGATACTGATGCTTAAACCTGAGGTATAGGAATACCTATAGTGTACTCCAGGGTACTCAAGAGGCAGCTTTTTTACTGGCCTTGCGGGCCAGGTTTGCAGCTGTAACCTGGGGGTACGTATAGAACTGCTTTTCAGTATAGGTATTGGCCAGGAAAGGTCCTTTGTTGCGAGGAGCTACAGAGTGCAGTGCTTGAACCGGCAGAGTCCTGCTGTAACTCATAGCCGTTTTGTGATGGGCTACAACTAGTCTGGAAAAAAATTCGGTCAGTGTTAGTCGGAGGGAATGTTCCTTAATGATATATATATATAAAAAGAAAATTACAATGTCTTGAAATGTGCATAAAACACACAGTACATCCTCTTTATCGTGATAACATCAGAAGCATCCACATAAAGAAGTTTGTTATCACAGCAACTTTGTACCACAGCTATAAAATGAATAAATAACCGGGGGTGGGGAGTTGGGATAAATGTAGTTTCTGCCTTTGGGAAGTGACTACAGGGAGGCCGGAATTTGAATGTTAAGAAGCTTAGGTTAGCAAAGCGAGGAGTAGAAACAGCCATCTGGGGGAGCAGATGTTTATAAATTGCTTTAAAAGCTGCTTGGAAGGAATTATTTTGATGAAATCAAGCAATTACAGAGTTATTTTATATTAAAATTCTAACTGTGCCAAACTCTTATTCGTTTAACTTCTCTTCCCCTCTGAGAATTCAATTGCATTGACGTTAGCTTAAAATCATGGAAAAGAATAACTGGGTTTTTATTCTTTCAACTGCTGAGGGAACTTTGAACCCATATAGTTATTTTTAACGGTATGAGACTTCGAATCTGAAGAACAGTACGCTTTCCTCAGAACATTTTAGAAATTATATTCTTCGAGAATGCTAATTAGTACTGTTGTCGCTAATCCTCATTAACTTCTCCCCAGAAGCTGGAGCAACGTTTGGTTAGAGGAGGCAGTGTCCTAGGATTGGGGGAGAAAAGTGCTGTCTGTAGGAGGCTTTATGTTATAGAGACTTGGTGTTGGCAAAGCGGATGTGACAGGTTACTATTGTTTTTTTTTCTTGGTTAGAAGCAGTTAAGAGGTTAGAAATGCCTCCTGGATATTGAGCAAAATGCGAATTTTGTTTCCTCTTTTTATCACTCGTGTACTGTGCTTAACGCCTTTCACTGCAGCCTTCACGGCATTAGGCGCTTTACAAACAGCGAATGAAGAGAGAGGTGCCCCCGGCCCCAGCAGCTTACGGCTGAACCATGAGGTGGAAACAGTGGATGCTGACAGGAAGAAAACGTGGTGAGACCTCGGCTTTTGCATGAAATGAGAGGTCCCGGCTGGTGCTATTTGGCTGTATCTCACTCGTGCAGCACCAAGGTGGAGCAACTCTTCCCCTCCGCAACCTCAGCTCTGCTTTTGCACCCCTCCGCTGTAGGCTGGACCGGATGGGTGGCTCTCACGGTGACGCTGAGAGCGGGGTCAGGCCGGCTCTCGGCGCTAGCTGTCGCTTCGGCTGGCTGTCAGCAGCCCCTCCGGCCTCTTCTGCACTGGAAGAAGGTTATCTGGGGAAATGCTCTTTGCAGTTTATAGGCCTTAACTTATTTTTATTTGGCTGGCTTACCGTGGAGTTTTAATGCTAAAGCTTTGGAAGGTCCTGTAAGCCAACATATAGTCTTTACACATTAATAGGTGGTTGAGACAAGGGCCGGTGAGGCTAGGAGCTGTGCTCCTTCTGCGCTTGCTAGTGGGAGGTGAATAGGAGGTGGTAAAGCAGTGGCGTCCGATAAAGAACCCGTTATTCTAGGCTATGGCAAAATCTTGGTGCTGGTTGTTAGAACGGAAATGAGTTAAACACCAACAGTCCCGTCCTATTTTGCTAAACACTTGCCCCGTTTGCCTCATTGCCCTTCTTTGCGAGACAGTTGCCTTACAAAATTTGAGGAAGCAAGAAAGTTATGGACCGCTCCAATCGGAAGAGCTTGCTTGTCATCCACTACTGAGGTATCGTGTGGTCTTCTTGGAAACCTGGGAACGCATCGGAGGTCACGGGCTTAAAAGAGAGTATGAGAAGGCATCTTGTGTAATATGTCCTGCAGAAGTAATCCCGCGAAGTCTGGGGAACGCGGGGTGACACCCGGCAAAGGGGGTCTGGCTGCCGGTTTAGGAATAAAGAGGATTCAGCAGCTGGCCCAGGTTGCAGCCGTGCATTGACACGGTTTGTGTAGCCCCTGTCGAGGTGTGAACCCATGCTATATGGCCCTGGGTAGAACCAATAGGAAAATTATTCTCTGCATCCAAACCTCCGGTCAGGGAATATATACATATATCTGGGCATGGGTGGAGATGGCAGCTGTATTGGATTTAGGAACCATTTGGGAAAGTGAAGACTTTCTGATGCTGAGCCCCTTGCTCTCACGTGGGGATGCGGCAAAGGCCTTCTTGACGAGGGGTGCTGAACCATTGGGGGAGGAATATTCTTGGTATGTACGGACAAGGATTATGTTTTTTATGACTTACTTGTAACTTTTCTCCCAGTATCTAAAACCCAGACTTTGCATCTCACAGAACGAATCCTTTTTTAGTTTTACTATTAAACCTATGTGATGTTGGGGTGAGCGAGAAAGCTGGGGTGAAACCAAAGAGCTTTGGGAAGTCTGCCTTCCTGAACATAGTGATTTAATAGAGCGTGCAGCCGCTTTGGGAGGTCCTACATCCCCGTACGTGTTTAGGGAATTCCTGTCACCCTGCGGAGGGGTCACTGCGACGGTTTGTGCTCGACTCAGGGCCTGCAGGGGTACCTGTCCCGTGAGGAGCAGACTGCAAAGACAGATCCTCAGCAGAGCCATGGAGTAGGAAAAAGTAAAACGCTGAAAGTCTTATTTCAGGGCTGGCAAATTTCATTTTGCTTTTAAGTTAAAAAAAAAAACCCAAAAATGGGTAATGGAATTCATTCAGATTTTGTTTTATTGTAGTTATGAAAATTAAATAACCAACCTGATGTTGAGAACTATAGTACTATGAGATATTTGCTAGATGAATATTTAATATTTTTGCTCTATAGAATTGTCAGATTAACATTGCATAAAGTAAAAATATTTCACATTGTACAAATAACTCCTGCTGTCACACAATGGCTCCAGATTTGGCCAACGATTTCTTATGATGCCTGCTATGAATTCTTAAATAGCATTGCAACAATCCGTAGAAGATGGTTTCATTCAGCATGAAATAATTTGAGATTTTTTTTACTTCGCAGCATGCATGTGTGCTTATCGCACATCCCTAATGCTTATAGATATTCACCATTATCTGCTCCTTTCACATTTTCACTTTATGAAAATCTATATCCTAATAAAATCCTAGTGGCTGCTGTTTAACAGTGTAACATAAATTTCTGCTCTCAGAATAGTTTCTGAATGTGGCTGAGCTTTCGAGTGACTGGTAAACCTAGACTAAGTTGTGATTTGAGTAAAGGACAGTATAAATGTTGGAACAGATGTAGTGTTAAATATATAAATGCAAATGGAAATGCAGGACCTGCTCTTCAACTGATTAATGTCAAAATCTCCATCAAAACAGGCTCTCCGTGACTCCTTAGGTCTCCCCAGGAGTTGGCGTCAGACCAGGTGTAGACGTTGGCATCCTGAGCCGCAGTCCTATGCGCGGTCATGAGTTTGGGACCCTCCATCACTCAAACACCACCAGACTTGATTATCATTATTTTGTTTTACGTCTTATTTTGCCATTCAGAGAACAATGTGAGGAGTTTCGCACGTGGTGGGCGCAGAAGCACCGGAGGGAAGTGTGCGCAGACCGACTGGCCCAGCTAGCTCTTAAGGAGGACCTGAAAAAGCAGCGGCAGCGGGAGGAGGAAATGTTTGCCGAGCTTTGGGAAGAGGACAGGTTGGCCAAGGAGAAACAGGAGGCGGCGGATATGCAGAAAGCGGCAGAGCAGCATCGGGAAGTGCTGAGCGTGCTCGGAGCCCAGGTAGCCGTGCTGAACGCTCACAGAGAGGAAGCAAAGCGGCTGCGAGAAGAGGAGGCTCGCTTGCTGGTAATTTCTATATCGTTCGCCATTCGGCGGTCTCCAAAAGGCCCTCCTAACGACAGGCTTACTAGACATTTAGATTAATCCGTACCTTATTTGTATTTTCACCGACTCCATTAGTATCTGAGACCCCTCCTATTATGCTAAGCCTCTTTTCCAGAGCTGTGGCACATGCCCTCCTGTTTACAGAGGGAAATGCATCTCTTGAAATTTAGCATGTCATGGAATTGTAGCATTCAAAGCCCTTGCAGGAAACTGAAGTGGTTTTTGGCTTTTGCCAGCCATCTTTGCAATTTTCCGACTTCCACTTTGCAGTGGGATAGCTAGAGGTTCTTGTGTCCCGGCTGCAATGCGCCCCAGGTCTCGGGGTGAGCCACTGAGCTGAACCGCAGCCCCCGGGCGCCGTCTCCCAGCTCGTTCTCGCCCCGCTCTTTCCCAGCCGTCTGATCCAAGGCTGCTGCTGGAGCTGGCCGGGAGCGTGGGCAGCCGAGCCCTTGAGCGGGGAGAGGTTGCAGGGCCTGTTCGTGCCCATGGGGCCCTGACACACACACACAAAAAACACACCCCTCCTCATAGCTATGTGTGAAAAATCCCGACTGCTTATGCAGTGGGGCTTTGCTTGCTCATACTTCCATTTTTCCCAGTTGCACTGCACCATTCAGTGGTCACTAACATAGGCAGCAATGTTTTGCAGGAGTAGACACCGCAGCTGACTGAATTTCAGAGTCTACACTCTTTTTTAAAGCTCTGTCTTTCATCGATACAAATCGGCAAGCAACGCCGAAGCTCTTTCACCCGTTAGAGCTGGCTGGTGGCAGGTGCCACATCATGGGAAATATTCGCCTCATTTAGCTCAACTCTCCTGGCCACTGCCCTCATTTCTCATCTTCCTCCAGCGTAGGCTTGGCTTAGTCACGTTGACTTTGGAGCTCGCTAATTCACAGTACTCTGCGTTGACTTAATGAGTTATGGGAGTCTGCTTGGTTCGGACTCGGTCCTCATTTTTTAGGTAGCCTGTGTGAGCGGTATTCGTGTTGCTGCTGTTCACGTGTAGCAATCAAATGATCAGGCCGGGTACTCCGAGGTGTTCAAGGCTGATATTGGCAAGGTGCGAACTCCATTTCTTTTTAGAAGTAATGACGATAGTGAGTCTCAAGCTCTGAAGGTCTTGGCTGTAAAAGAGCAGAGACCTTTTCTCGAGCTAGACTGCAATGTTTCACTTGTTTAACAACATAGAGAAGAAAATTCTTTTCTTTTAACAACTTCTAAGGCACTGCTAGTCCTCTCAGGCAAAAAACACTTCTTAACTGGCCTTTTCAGAAAAATGGTATTAGAACAGAAGACTTTGTAGCTTCCCCTGAAGACAACTGCCTTGAGCTCAGCAATTCCTGGTAAAATGGTATAATCTCTGAAAAAAGCTCTTTTCAAAGGATCCATAAAGGAGAGTTTCTGTTTTGAAAACAGGGCATAATCCTTTTTCCGCGGAAGAGCGATGTGACAGCTGGCTGCATTACGAGCATCTCAGCAGAGTCCATAGCCTCCAAAGATCAGAGCTTTCATCAGAGTTAAGGACAGGCAACGGACAGCTAAGCGTGTCTGTGTATAACTGCTTTCTGCTGGTTGTTGCAATGGAAATCGCTTGTTTAAGGAAGGAAAACTTGCTTCCCTAGCTGTAGCCACACAAGCGCTGGACAAGTTTCTGCCGTGGCATTTCAGTCCTGGCTTGCAGAAGGATCATTGGTGACAATTTCTTTGCACGTTTACAATGCTGTATTAACACATCAGATGAACTTTCATAGAAAAAGCACAGTGGATCCCACAACTCCACTGATGTCAGGATTCAGCTGAAGACACGTATGCCATATTGCCAACTTCTGCAGTAGTTTGCTGCCCATTCCCACCTTCTTTCCTTCTTTACTGTTCAAAGTCTTTCAGATTGCTTATTCAGTGGCTCAGAATACAGTGAGTTTCAAAGCTGTTTTACCAGCTTCTGAAAGTGAACGTGGCCATTCAGACGGAGCCTCTTTCACCACCTGGGAAGAGAGCAATGTCAGCTTTGCCTCCGAAACCCTGCAAGAGTCAGGGTGGGTGTTTTGTGTCCAGCAGAGCAAGTTATGTTCTGTAGGAAGCACAGCTTGTCCTTCCATATGGAAAAGATTAGAAAGGCTGTTTATAACAAACCTGCCGATGCATTTTAGCAGATTTATTCACATTATGAAAGAGCCATTTTATTTAAAACTAGGCTAACAAAAACCCAGCATGTACCCTCAAGACAGCTAAGATGTGGTTTCCGAGACCCGTAGGTAAGTTAATGGTGGCCCCATACTGTGTTACTGTGATGTTTGAGTGCAGCTGTGCCTGTAAACTTACTCAAATGCAGGATGTTCAGGAATTATGCTAAGTTACTTTATTGATTCTACATGGTATTTTTTGGTTAAATAGTCTTGTGTGTGTATCTATATACATATATATATCTGTAACATCCATTAACATATACAGCATATATAATATTCACAGTTATAGGCAGGAGAGCGTAGCTCTGCTATTGGTTAGTGGTTACGGCTGCGTATAAGGACTTGGATATGGATCATGTGCATTGCAATTCTATTAATTTCTGTAAAGAAATGACTTTATCTATCCACTTGAAGTATTTAGAGAGTGTCAGGCATTCCAGTATTTTGGTATGAAGCACATGGGATAATTCAAGAGAAAATCCTGAATTCTGATGAATGATACGCTAAAATGTTCATGCTTTAACAGCTCTAACAGATGACATTAGTACTTACAAAATCCTCTAATGTCAGCAAGAAAGGCTTTTAATATTTATCTTCCCTCTTCTGCGTTCCAGTTAAACGAATCCTACCTATCATTTTGTTTGAAGTTATACGATGTTTTGCAAGTTGACTCTTTTTATTGTTGTAGGAAGAAGAAAAGCAACTGCTTAAACTAGAAAACGAACGCCTTCAGATGGAGAAACTGCAGAAGCAGAAGGAACGCAGGGACATGCTGGCCAGTGCAGCCCAGGACAAGATGAAGCGCCTTAACGAAGAAAAACAGGAGGAACTGGCCCTAGATATGAAGATCCTAGAAAAAACTCTTCAGGAATCCCAGGGAGGCGCTGAGGAAAAAAAGAAAAGAAAAGTAAGGGCAAGAGATGTTCGTTTCGAAGTTTGGGGCGATGCCTCAGCCGGACTAATTTGGTGGCTGTTAGCGGAATCGCGCAGTATAAATGAAATCGGGCACGAGGCCTCTTCTCTGATCAAGGTGGTACTTTTGTTGCGTTGCCTGTTGCCTCCGCTCCTGCCAGCGCTCTCCCTCTCTGAAGAAGCCAGCTCTCCATTGCAATCGCGGTGAGCGCTTTAAAGCTTGTCCTGCACTCGGCAAGGCCGCGAGGTTAGACCGAAGGAGAGGGCTCCCAGGTAATCCTGGCATCTTGTCCCCCCCGTGCTGATTTCATTGCGTATAAATTACTTGACCTTTGGGGGCTTTATACTGTGTGGATGTATTGGAGATGAGCAAAAGTTTTCTGTTTCACGGACCTAATTTATTAAATATTTGTAACTGTGGAGGAAAGTAAATACTTAACCTACTCTAATGCATTAAAATACTAAGCAACAGTTTTAAATCTTTAATTATTAGCTAGGTATAATTGTAGCTGAGGAATACAAGTGAAAGTTTTTGCATGCCACAGCGTGACTCGAATTCAGGTTTTTATATTGCTGCAGAAGTGTCACAAGCAGCTATTGCCTCATTTTATGTGGTGCTTCTTAGTGTTCATTTTTGTTATAAAAAGTTAAGAATGTTTTTCTGCAGAAGAGGAGGGCATCTTGGTTTTATTTTTACTCTAAAAATATATACCTTGTTTTAAAGCAGATTGGTTTTCATTAACAGCTGTAACCTGCCCTTCTTTATTCCTGGGAGAAAAGATGCCACTGCCAATGTCTGCGGCTATTTCCTTCAGGTTAGGCTCAAGACCTCGCATTAAATATCTTGGAGATGCCATGAAAACGTGGATGTGTCTGTCACTTCTTAAATTTAAAACAAGTAGATTGTCCAGCGTTGAGGTGAAAACAGGTCTCAAGGTACCTTTAAGACCGAGCAGGGAGCTGCATTCCTTGTTCTGCTCAGGTATCTAGAGGCTCTTGTAGGTTAGAAAAGTGGTATCAACTTCTTCCGTGACCACCAGTCACTGAGACCTGGGCACAAAATTAGCAGAGCTGATATTTAAAACTCTGTCAGCTCCCATGGCTTCTAATGTAGGTGGAGTGAAGTCGTCTGGGCAGCTGTGGAAAGCGTTTGCCAAATTTCCGTGCTGTGGGCAGCTGAACTGCTAGGAGGAGAGCACGACTGTCACTGTGTGTGTGTGGCTCTCACACTGTTCTCCAGGCATCGGCTGTTGGCCAGGGGACAGATTCTGCGCAGCCCTTTCTGCAACAGGGCTCTGAACAGAGATCTCGGTTCCCACACTGACCACAAACCACCATTTCTCTTCACTTTTTTGAAACACCTGGTTGAACTCGTTAACTCAGATCTGCCAATGTCCATGTGTTTGCAGCAAGAGCTTTTCAAGGAGCAGCAGACTTACCGGGCACACCTGGCGCAACAGCTGGAGGAGGAGAAGCAGCAAGAAAAAGAAGTGGACAAGCTCCTCGGTGAGGAGATGGCGAAGGTTTGGGCCAAGAAGGCTGAGCAATTGCGATTAGAAAAGGAAGCCAGAAAACAGCTACTGAAAGATGTCCTGGATACAAGGCAACTGCAAATTGAGGAGAAGTGTAAGTAGCAACAGCTGCCTGTCTGTGCACCAAACCGGGCTCTTGCTACGCGAATGCAAGTCTTGGCGGAGGCAGAGGGGGTACAGCACACCGCTTCTGGGAGGACTGTCTGGCCCGGCGTGCGCGGGCTGCACGGGTGAACGTACAACGGTGCTATTGTGTCTGAACCTGCTCCTGAAACTTTACTCCTGTGGGCAGCCCTTGCACTGATTTCTCGTTGCCGTTACCAGAACAAAGCCTAGTAAAGTAAGGATTGCACGAGCATGCAATCATTATTATTAATTACATTATTATTATTATTATGAAGTTCTGAATGTGAAAGCTTTTCTTAGCGATGAAAAACGAAGAGGCTGAGAATATCCTTCCTGTTGTTTGTGTGCCTCTCCAGAAACAACAAAGCTCGGGCTTGCTATTCAGGCCACTTGGCTTGAATACAGCCTCGCTGTCCCTTCAAGCTTATCAGGGCTGAGTAAGTATCGTCTAAAAGTATTTTTTTTATTTTTTGCAGTGGAGAGAAATGCAAAGGAGCAGGAAGAACTCGCCCAAGAAAGGAAGCTATTAGCTGAAGCAATCACAGAACTCAAATGTATAGAAGAAGAAAAATATGCAAGGTATTTTTCTTTTATGCTGTTGGTTCCTTTCATTGCAGGCCAACCTTTTAAACTTCCAAGTTGGCTAATTCTCCTTTTCAGCTGACTGTGCAAGAGAGCACTTGGCTTTCTTCTGTGTAGAGAGGCTTTGCTACAAAGCGTGACAGCTCCAAACTGCTCAGTAGCAGCCCAATTCTATTGCAATTGGTATTAGATTACCAGTTCTGATCTCATCGTACAAATAATGGTGTTTCATTACTTATACTTGTTTTGGACTCTTTGGACCATCCTGTGACTTACACTGATCGTGTTTAGTAAACACATCCCCTGCTACTCTGAGCTGTGACTGGGAGTGGCCGAGGTTTGGGGAGGAGGGTTTAATGAAAGATTACTTCATTTCTTCCCTAGGAGAACTTGGGCGTTCAGGCTTATTGCTGAACTCCACCCACACACCTCCCTCGAACAGTAGTACAGTCAGCCACAAAAATATCAGACTAGCACACGACACCCTGTTCCACGGGCTTCCCATTGCCTTGCTGTTCCTCAAGGCAAGAATATTGTTATTCGCAGTAGCTGAAATGCACCTCTGGGTGTCATGCCAAACCTAGGGCAAAGTGCCTTTATTTCACTCATTCAAATAGCTTTTGGTACTTCTGCCTGTTCTCAGCACACGTGAGCAGGAGGTAAGCGCGCGTAGCTCCTTCCGGAGCTGGTATCTGTTGCAGCTCCGATAGCTTTATCGGTGACAAGCTTTTGGGTATGGCAGAAATCTCGCCCCGTGGAAGCAAACGTGCGGGACTTTGCTTTGGATACGCTTCACTCTGTAGCAAAGACGGCATTCGGTGGGGTCGGGAAGTGCCGTGTGGTTCAGCCCGTATTGTGTTAGCACACAAGTTTTGAGTAGACTGCTGGCATTTCAGCGTCTGTGTGCTTTCTGCTCTCGAAGTGCCCGAGCACGTAGGTAGAGTGGAAGGCTGATTTCTTCTGACAGCCTTTTCCTAGCGTATCAGCACAGCCCACACCCTGCCTTCCCTGTCGGAAGCGCGTTGTCGTCGCCTTCAGAGCGAGGGAGCGGAAACCGGGTGCGAGGATGCCACAGCAGTGAGCCACAGCTAGGAAAGGGCTGAAACCCGTCATACTCGTTCTCTGTCTTCTCATTGCCCCTAGGGTGGGCAGAGAAAGCTGATGACAAGGGGTGGTTCTTGCTCTTTTTTTTTTGTTAAGCACTGGTTTTGCAGTCTGCTTTGTAAGAGACAACAGAATGCAGTTCATGCTCCAGAGAGCTTCAGATTAATTAACAATGTCGCATTTGTTTAACGGAGTAGCAGTTAACTCCTAACAGGCGTTTTGAATAGTTCTTTCGTCTAAGGTAGCACGTTAACAGATAAAAAACACAAGTTAGTTATTTTTAACACGTACCTCATAACTAACTTATTCGTATGTCATTTCCAGAAAAGTAAAGGAAGCAAAAGAATACCAAGAGCAACTCAAGGCTCAGATTGCCTATCAACAACACGCCCGTGATGCTGAGGAAGAAGAGAAGCAGCGAGAATATGAATTGGCCCTGGCAGCAGAGAGAGCTTACCAAGAAAGAATAGAGGATGTTCTAGCAAGGCCTTCTGCGACACCAGCGGAAACCCATCCCTTGAGAAGGAGACTCGTGTCTAGCACGCAAGATCACTTATGATATTGTTGCCCGTAAAGAAACACATAACTACGAAAGCAGTTATATGCGGTGCTTTATTCAGGGCCCGGGGTCTCAGGGACTCATGTCCAAAGCTGAGAATCCCAACCCCCGTTTACCTTGGTTACATATTTATAGTGTTTGGTTATATAACTTCATTTCCATACAATCAACATAGTTGCTAAGTTAGATATTTGATTAATAGTGTTTGGTTATATAACACTATTTTAATACAATCAACAGAGTTGCTATAGTATTCGGTTACTTAACATAATCAACAGAATTGCTAAGTTACATGTTTGTTTCCCATTTACGGTTTCTTCAGTTACTGTTGCCAAGATTCGTTTATCATTTACCTAGTTCATCAGACCATACAGTTACCCACCACCTGTGATTATACTTTAATGCGAGAATACCAAGTATAGCCTATTTTAATCAATATAATGTAACAATTCCCCCCTTTGAAAATACTTCAAGTCTTCCAGACTGCAAGGATTTTCATCTTCGGTTCCCCACGTTTCTTCATTCCAGGGGTGATTGTCTTGAGCTGGTGATTATAGCTGGTTCAGGATCTTCATATCGCGGTGGCAATTCATGAGTCTTCCTGGTAACGGCTTTTAAAATTTTTCCCAGGCGTTGCCGTTCCTTAGTAACAATATTTTGAATCAAACGCAACACTCCCATAATAGCTATCATAATAATTATAATTAATATACACCATTGAATTAAAGATGCTACCCAACCAGAGATGTTCAATCCAAATGACTTTGCTAAGGCAGCAACCCAATTATGGGTACTTTCTTCTCTTTCTTCCTCAGTTGCATGTTCAATTTGTGTTAACTGAGACAAATCACTTTCTACTGCGGCTGTAACATTCGGAATATGTACACAACAATGATCAATCTTATCTCGTAAATAACCACATACTCCATGTTCTTTTAGTAACAGCATATCTAATGCCATTCTATTTTACAGGGTCATTTTTGTGGTTGCCTGTAATTGTAAGTTTATTTCCTTAAATCCTTCTTTAGTCACTCTTGCTAGCCTTTCCGTTTGTCCTAACAACCGGTATAACATTTCTCTATTCCGATAAGTACTAATTGGAGCAAACAATGATTCTAAAGCCCAACCTAGCTTTACACCGGATGATGGTTCTTGCCAATCATCATCCTTTATTTCTCTCTTCATTATCCGTAAATTTTCTAATCTACCCTTAAATGGCGCTTTCTTCCAAATTGGGCAGAGAGTTGGTAACCCTAAAGTTATTTCAGTCACCAACCCATCCAAGGGGAGGTGAGTCGTCCATTGTCCATCACTTGTAACCCAAACTAAATTTTCCTATGCTCCTGATCGTAGTTCTACAATCTATTCTCACTCCGAATTGTATTACAGGTTCACTCATTGAGTATTTAATTCCTCTACAGGCACAACCTGTCCTTAATGCAAGGACTGGGTGTTTTTCAGCTAACTTTCTTTTGCATTAGATTTTCTTGTGTTTCCTGTTGTGGCGCCTGGATTATTTGTATTGGTTGCATTTCATCTTTTTCCAAATCTTTTAATTCTCTCCTGGCTCTGTTTCTTTTCTGCATAGGCTCTGATTTTGCAGTAACCTCTAATGCCCTTTTTCCATAATCAAAACTCTCTTTAATCCAAACAATACAGGTGTAGTTTCCTACATCTGTCTTACTCACATTTCGCAATGATAAAATCATAGTACCCCTTCGTGTATCACTATCCCATCGGATTGTAAACCCAGTTGACAATTTGGACTCATTCTTCTGCCAATAGCAACTAATGTCTTGGATTGAACTTCCCGTATCTCCAATAAAATCACAAGTCAAATTTACATCCATTCGTTCTTCTATATATACAGCAGCATATGTATGTATTATTTGAGCGAAACCATTACTTAATCCTACCCAGCATAGTATTACCAAGATGTAAATCTCAGTTTTGTAGGAGTGATCATTTTTACCCCCCATTGTGATGGTACCTTCTTCACTCTGGTATAATGAATCCAATTATCAATTCCTGCTACTTTCACAGCGGTAAATGTTATCAATAGTACCAAATAAGGTCCATGCCACTGTTCCTTTAAAGGCTCCATTTGCCAATTTCGAACATACACTTGGTCTCCTGGTTGAATATCATGCACCGGATTCTCCAGTGGCAAAGGGCGATTCCAGATGATCGCGGCACGTAAGGCTGTGAGTAATCTGCTTAAAGAAATTATATAACTATAAACATCTTGATCTCCTTGGAGGTGTAAATCTGCACTTCCCATTCCCTTCGTTGGTGCAGTATATGGCTTACCATACAGAATTTCATATGGACTTACAGACAACCCTTCTCTAGGTTTTATGCGAATTCTCAATAAAGCAAGGGGCAATGCCTGTGGCCATTGGATTTTAGCTTCCTGGCATATCTTTTTAATTTGCCCTTTTAATGTTTGATTCATCCTTTCTACCTTTCCACTAGACTGTGGCCTCCATGGTGTATGTAAATCCCATCTTATTCCAAGCATTTCACTAATTTCCTGTACTATCTTAGCTATAAAATGTGGGCCTCGATCTGAAGAAATTCCTAAAGGTACCCCAAATCTAGGTATGATCTCTTTTAATAAAGTTTTTACTACTTCTCTAGCTTGATTCGTTAAAATGCTTCTGGTCATCCTGAAAAGGTACATACATATACCAGTAAATACTTAAACCCTTTTGATTTAGGTAACTCTGCAAAATCCACTTGCCAATAGTCACCTGGTTCTATTCCCACTTTCAAAGTTCCCATTTGTATTTGTTTTCGTATTACCGGATTATTCTTTAAACATACTGAACACTTCGCATTAACCCCTTTTGCTATTGTTAACATTTGTGCAGATATAATGCTCCGCTTTAAAAACTGCACCAATGCTTCTGCTCCCCGATGGCATTTATTATGTTCAGTTTGTATTATTCTTTTCATAATTGTAGCAGGCACTACTATTTGTCCATTACCTGTTACATACCATCCATGTGAATTCTTCTGTGCCTTTACCAAATCGGCTAATTTTTCATCTTCTTGGGTATAAAAGGGATTTACAGAGAGATGAGCAGTAATCGGGCTTACCTTTGTAGGTATTAGAGCTAATTCAGTCCATACTTGCCGTGCAGCAATTTTGGCTGCCTGGTCTGCCTTCATGTTTCCTTGTGCCACATCGCTGTCATCCCTCTGATGTCCTCGACAATGCATTACGGCCACTTGTTGAGGTAGTAACACAGCCTCTAATAACTGTAAGATCTCGGTTCGATATTTAATAATACTACCTTGAGCCGTCAACAATCCTCTTTCCTTCCACAAAGCTCCATGTATATGTATTATTCCAAAAGCATATTTAGAATCTGTCCAAATATTCACTCTCTTATCCGTACTCAGTATTAAAGCCCGAATTAGAGCGACCAGTTCTGCCTTTTGCGCTGACGTTCCTGGCATTAATGCCTTTGCTTCGATTACTTCAAGCTTAGTAACCACAGCATATCCAGAATATCGTGTTCCATTTTCAACAAAGCTGCTACCGTCAGTGAATAATGTCCAATCAGGATTTACAAGAGGAATATCTTTCAGATCTACCCTACTGGCGTAAGTTTGTTCAATCACCTCGATACAATCATGTTCCAGCTCGCCTTCCTCTATTTTGCTACCTAAAAATTCAGCGGGATTCAAACATGTTGTTATCTTTAAAAATATATCATCCTGTTCTCTCAATATTGCTTGATATTTCAACATTCTACTGGATGACAACCAATGACCCCCCTTTTGTTCCAAAACTGCAATCACCATGTGGGGCACAAATACTTCCATTTTTGTTCCCAATGTCAATTTTCTAGCTTCTTGGACTAACATTACAGTAGCAGCCACTGCTCGGAGGCAAGAAGGCCATCCGGCACTTACCATATCCAACTGCTTGGAAAAATAGCCCACCGGTCTCTTCCATGATCCAATTCGTTGAGTTAAAACTCCAAGCGCTAGTCGTTGCCGCTCATGTACAAAGAGTTGAAATGTTTTTGTCAAATCAGGCAATCCTAATGCTGGGGCTTCTTGCAGAGCCTGTTTTAAGTCTTGAAAAGCCCTTTTACACTCTAAACTCCAAACTAATTGTGGCTCTTTTAAAGCTTCATACAGTGGTTTGGCTAACAGTCCATAATTCAAAATCCAGAGTCTGCACCACCCTGTCATTCCTAGAAAAGTTCGTAACTCATGCAAATTTCTAGGTTCAGGGATGGCACAAACCGCTTGTATTCTGTTCACCCCCAACCGTCTTTGTCCTTGGGAAATTTCACATCCCAGATATATTACTTTTTCCTGGGCAATTTGGGCTTTTTCCTTAGAAACTCGATAACCGTTCTGGCCCAGTAAATTTAATAGCGCGACTGTAACAGTAATGCAGTTTTCATACCTTTCTGTCGCCACGAAAATGTCATCCACATATTGCAACAATAAGTATGCTTCTGATGGTAATTGGAAATATCCTTGCTCCTTCCAATCCTCCAATTCTCGTGCCAGTTGATTCCCAAATATCGTAGGACTATTTTTGAAGCCTTGTGGTAACCTGGTCCAGGTCAGCTGTCGTTTTCTTCCTGTATCCGGATTTTCCCATTCAAACGCAAATAGTTTCCTACTTTGTAATGCCAATGGGATGCAGAAGAAAGCATCTTTTAAATCAATTACAGAAAAGTATCTAAATTGTTCTGCCACAGATGTTAACAATGTATAAGGATTTGCTACTACTGGATGTATATCTTTAACTATTTCATTTACAGCTCTTAAATCTTGAACTAACCTATAATCTCCGTTAGGTTTTCTTATAGGAAATATTGGTGTATTATATTCAGATTCACATTCTTCTAACACATTGTGCATCAAAAATTTTGCAATTAATGGTGCTACCCCTTTCCTAACTTCTAACTGTATAGGATATTGTCTAACTCTTACCGGTTGGACACCTTCTTTCAATTCTACTATGACAGGTTTTGCTGCTTTCGCTAATCCCGGTACTTGTGTCTCCCATACCCATGGTACTACAGCGTTTTCTACCTCTATTGGTATTGTTGTATTAGCTATTTCTTTTACTATAAATACTCTAGCTATTTCTTCCTCAGGTATTTGCAACTTAGCTTTTCCATTTTCAAATATTATTTTAGCATTGAATCTTGACAATAAGTCTCGTCCTAACAAAGATGTAGGACAATCCGGTACATAGAGAAATTCATGATCTAATTCTTTACCCCTAAAATTTAGATGCAATGGCCGCAGAAAGGGCCGTTGTTCTGTTTTTCCTGTAGCTCCTACCACAGTTATCATTGTATCCCCTATCTTTCCTAAACAAGTATTTAAAACAGAATAAGTTGCCCCAGTATCTACCAATAATTGTTTCTCTTCCCCATCAATTTCTATTGTCACTTTTAATCCATCATTTAGTCAGCTACTATGTTGCCCCAAATGTCCCAACATCATTGTTTCTGCCATTGGTGTTCCTCCTACTGAAGTCTGCTGGGCCAAATTCATTTTCACTGGGCGCTCATTTTTCCAATGTCCCTGTTGTCTACAAAATGCACACTGATTTATCCCTAGCTGATTTTGAGGTATTCCCCGCATGCCTCCTACCTTGTATCCCCCTTGACCTCGTCCTCTACTTCTGCCTCTTATTCCTTGATTTACTCGTTGTAACATTGCTAATAATCCTGCCTGATTTCTCTTTGTGGTTTCTTTTTTTTTTTTTTTCCTATTATTGTACACTTTCCAGCTGATTGCTTCCAAATTACTAAATCTCCTGGGGAAAAAGGAACTTTCACATATACTTTATCAGTCCCCGAAATTGCCTCTCGTAAAGGGGCTAATAATACTTTACTGCTTTGCTCTTGTTCCTTCCTCCCTTGTCTTGTTCTTTGTGCAATTGGGGTTCGTTGCGCTTGTCTTGGGCATGATGAATGCCCTGGCGAACCCTTCGGTGTTAACTTAATCTGGATCGCTCCAGTATTAATTGATTCTGACGGTTTTACCGCCTTAATACTATCAGTATCACTATCGTCCCCTGCATCTATATCGGACATCACAGGGGCCGTCGGTGATACTAAAAGTGATACATCCTCTGGCTCTCTTATTGAATTTTGTATTGCCAAACAAGTCATACACTTCTTATTACCTACACATCCTTCACATTTTGTTTTATCTTTTTCGGGATGTACCAACAACATTCCACATTCTCTCTGCATATCTGGATGATTACGTAAATCATAAAATAGATCAACATATGGTACTTCATCCCATTTTTCAAGTTCTTAACAATATCTCATTAATGGACCTATAACACCCGGATCTAAACTTCCGTGTTCAGGCCACCGGGGTCCATCATACTCATATTGTGGCCACCAATTCGTACAGTAATCTATAAATCGACTTTTACTCATACTCTGAAAATATCCCGCACTTTTCCAATGCTTTAATAAACATCCTAACAGAATTATCCGGTATTACCATGGTCTTACACATTCACTCCACACACACACACTAAATCTACGGGGTAGAAAACGGAAAGATAGCCTCTGATGGGAAACAAAAGACCAAACCAAACTCACGAGACAGCCACGTATGTCCGTGAGTGCTGGACCTGCGGGGCTTTCGCTCCGTCTGACGGCCAGCGCCTAGGCTTCCACAGACCAGACCTCGAGCTCGTTAGCCCAACCTTGCGTGAATCGCCGTCACGTCTTATTAGGCAGGCACCCAACCAAAATATTACAATAAAGCACCTTCGGGCTTACCACTTTGGTACGTCAGGAGCAGCGCAGAGCGGACGCAGCCGATGGCTCCCCGAGAATTCCTCGGTGCCGGCGCGGAGCAAAATCAGGAAGCGAACCGTCAACACTACTCCCGAGGTCCCACCTGGGTCGCCAGAAAACTGTTGCCCGTAAAGAAACACATAACTACGAAAGCAGTTATATGCGGTGCTTTATTCAGGGCCCGGGGTCTCAGGGACTCATGTCCAAAGCTGAGAATCCCAACCCCCGTTTACCTTGGTTACATATTTATAGTGTTTGGTTATATAACTTCATTTCCATACAATCAACATAGTTGCTAAGTTAGATATTTGATTAATAGTGTTTGGTTATATAACACTATTTTAATACAATCAACAGAGTTGCTATAGTATTCGGTTACTTAACATAATCAACAGAATTGCTAAGTTACATGTTTGTTTCCCATTTACGGTTTCTTCAGTTACTGTTGCCAAGATTCGTTTATCATTTACCTAGTTCATCAGACCATACAGTTACCCACCACCTGTGATTATACTTTAATGCGAGAATACCAAGTATAGCCTATTTTAATCAATATAATGTAACAATATCTTAGCTCACTCTAGACTGCATTTAAAAACATTTTCTAAGGGCGTTTATAAGTGATTCTAATTAGCAGGTTCCTCTCCCCTGTTATGCTCAAAATATTTCACTGGCAAATAGAAGCGTGATATTTTAAAGGTTATTTTCTCCTTATTGGATTTTCTTTGGCAAAATGATTGATCCCAATCAAAGTGTTTGACATTTTTAATATAAGAACATTGTACATTCTCCATAGTACAATACTTTATTATTATGGCATGAATGATATGCAGGCATTCCTTAAAATCTGCAAAAAGGAAACTTTGCAGAAGAGTTTCAACAAACTTTTATTAAAATGCCTTTCAAACTGCAAATATTTGCAAACCTTTTCCTTTTGTAGTTAGACAAAAGGCACTTGGTGACACATCTTCATTTTCCTTGTTAAATATAAAATGACGACTCTATTTTACTATGGCTAGACAGTAATGAACAAATATAACTTTGTATGTATTCAGCAGCTTTTGAATGATCTGTGGGATATCAGATTCCCTAAGCTAGTCCGTGAGGTCTCTGCTCAGACAGATTTACTCGTGCAGGACTAAGGTCATCCTTTTTTTTGGCAAAAAAAGGTTATTCTTTATCCTGTTGGTGGCAAGCCTGCATCTTCGGACTATCTTAAATTATCACCAATTCATGGTTTGAACACACGTGGAACGGGGGGCTAGGGCACTAACAAAGTTTTAAAACACAGCAACAAGAAAAGTGGCCAGATGTTAACAAGAAGGATTCGGAAGGGGGAAGAAGGGGCACATCCTTGCGGCCCTCCCCACTCTCAGCTCTCCCATGGTAAGGACCAGATCTCCCTTTAGGCAGGAGGAGCGGAGGGTGACAGGGGAGGACAGGTGAGAACAACCCCCTTTCTCCCCGTGGTATTCCCCTCAGCCAGCTCCCTGGTTTTTCTTTTCTTTTCCCCTCTTTGCTTTTAAGAGGAAGGAAGTGAAGAATCCATTTATAACCTCATTCTTTTCTTGCTAATGGGCTTTGTGGCATCCTGAAATGTTTCATCTTTCCCGCATTTTTCCGTTTGAGCCTTTGGTGCTGCGTGTCTGCAAATACTCCTCTCTCTTCCCTCAGCTTCTACCATCTCTCCTCCAACCTCTGCTTTTTAACCCTTTCTTCTTCAACTCCCATCCCTACCTAAGCTCTTCCTCTACCTTCTTCTTCTTCCTCCTTTCAGATTGCTTCCTTCTCTTCCCTTTTCAGTGTTTAGCTCCCCGTTGGCAAGGACCAGGGATTCCTGTGTGTTTGCTGGGTGGGAGCGTGAACAGGTGCACGGAGAAGCTGATAAATGTCTGAACGGCTGGAACCAGTCAGGAATAAACTAGCCGTGCAGTCACCTCATCACCTCAGCTTATAGCAGGCGCTGAGCCGACAAACTCCGGTCGCCCGTGGAGGAAGTCGTTCAGCTGTTTGCAAAAGGCCAGTTGCAGATTTATTAATCTGAAACAAGGTCACTGATCTTAGCAGCACAACCCAGCTAAGTCTGGGTATAAAAGATGGAAGAAGCTGGCTTCTTTCCTACAGGAAAACCTCTCCGTGGGCAGCTTCTTGAGACAGCAGATGAAAGAGAGACAAATGTTCACAAATGCAGGAGCACTGCAAACCTGGAGAGGGCTGAGAGCTTGTTAATGGTGACGCCTGACCCTTACGTAGTGCAATCTCCAAAGCCACGCTGCACTTCAGAGCCGTTGCTCCCATTTTGCAGGTAGGAAGGGCCATCACAGGAAATGGAGATGATGTTTCATCAGTCCAGAGAGCTCAGACAGTCACGGGTCTCTCATCTCACTCCTAGGTCAAAGTGCCAGAGAACGATTAAGAAACTTATTTCCCTGCCTGCGAGGGACTCCTGGTGTGACCCTGGGTAAGAAATGTAGATTTTCTTCACTACAGTGACCCATCTTTGAAAAGAACATAATAGTGCATGATTCCAGGATTAATTAATACTAATTCAGTATTAATTAAAGTATGTTATTAAAGGCTGTGATGCTGTCTTTGGGTATACCCAATGTGTGAGAGGTACAAAATAGCACATTCACGAGCTCAGTGAATTTGAGCCATACAGAACCATTATATATATATAATTTTTTAATAAAATAATAACCCAAAGGAGGTGGTCAGAGCTCCTGCTCTTACAGGCAAAACTCCTCTCTGCGAGGAAGTGCAAGACCAGCCTGTGGCAGGTTTGCCTTCAGAAGACTTGCTGTCGGCTTGATAACAGCACTGAGTAACCAACAGTGATGAAGCGCTTTTGAGAGAAAGCTTGTGGTCGATGAACGCACGGCTGCAGCTGACCCCTTTGCTGCTGAGGACTTTGGAGACTTCAAGCGGATCTAGACGAGCAGATAAGGTTCCTACCAGACTGCTGAGCGGTTGAATGTGTCGGCAGGCTGCTTTTAAGAGCATCGTCTCGATGCCCTGTAACAATTCCAGCTGAGCAACGCAGTAAGAATGATTTTTCCTTGTCAAGACTGAGGAGTTTCCCTTCCTTAATCCTATTGATTTCCATCCTGTGCCAGTCCCTTTGATGTTCCTGCAGTAAACCGGGCACATAGCAGGGCATCGAGTAGTGCATGCTTCAAAGAGTGCTCATGCCTTTGCTTCCGACCACTATTCACGTCAGATTTTTAAGTTACAGTAAACATGAGCTAGCAAAATGACTAATAGCTTCTAAATTGTGGTGTATGGGTCCGAAGAACCTCATGAACATTAAGCAAGACCCACGTGCGTGGTATTTCCCCGGCGTGGCTGAGAAATTCTGGAACCAAACCATCCATTAAACCAGGATTGCATGAACAGCACCAATAAGTGAAACTACAGCCCAGCCCATAGGTGGAGCTTTGAACATAATCCACTGCATTTACAGGGAAAAAAATCTATTTAAGGGCCGGGGGGGGAAACATGGTTACAGGAAGGGTTAGCTGGTGGCCTGCAGGACAGTGTGCGTGGCTACGGCCGGCTGCAAGGGCGGCTGCTTGGTGGCTGCAAATGAAAGCTGGTTTTGTGCCTTTTTTTTTTTCCTGCTTTCATGTTTTGCCCTATTGGTGTGTTTGAGACCCCAAACCTATGTTTATGATGTTGAATTTTGCTGCATAAGCAGTAAATTCATTCTGCTGGCCCCCTCCTGATGACTTTTGAGTTGTCCGAAGCTCTTCCCCAATTTTTTTGTGTCACTTGTGTAATAATCAGTGCAAGGAGCATCGTATACAAGAGAAATCCAAACATCCCAGCAAGAGGAATGATCCCAACTCTCCTATTTTAAAATCAAACCTTTTATATTGAGGATATGTGACCATATGGGACTTGTTAAGGTTAAAACACTTCCCCTCTCCCTGGCACACAGAGGTTACGGAGAGAGTCTTGGATTAAAGCACGGAGCTCCATCGGGTTTATCCGGAAACACAGGGCAGCGGTTTGTTGCATGCGCTGAACACGCCGAAAAGCCCCGAGTGCTTGACTGGAGATGTCCACTTTGGTTTTCACAGAATTAGGTCAAGAATTAAAGCAAGGCAAACGCTGGTGGGTCCATGCGTTCACGGGGGGGAAGGTGGGAAGCGATAGGAAGCGGAAATCTCCTTAGACGTTCAACCCCGCTTCTTAAGACCTTCTGCCCTGGACTTCACATGGCAGTAGGTGGCCAAAGGAGGTCTTCGGTGCGTTGACCACGTGAGCCTGCCCTCACTGGCAAACTGGAGCTCTCACATGCCTGGTCCAGAGCTTTAAGGCATTCATATTTCATCCGTTGCATGAAACCAAAAGGGGTCTCCAGCGCCTAACTAAAAGCACGTCAAAGCAACCCAGCATGTCCCATAACGGCGGTGGGGAGCTTGGAGCACGGGCGAGATGTGGAGACCTTCCTGGAGAAGGACCCTTGCTGAAACTCCCGTTCCTAACTAGCTGCGGCTTTTGTTTCCGCAGCTGATTTCAGGCGAGTGGAGGAGCTGGTTTCGTTTCTCTTACGGACGACAGTACGCCTGCTGCTTATTTAAATTCCTCCGAGACGGGTTTGCAGCAGGCAAAAGGATGCCGGTCTCACTTTCTCCAGGTGTCCTGGAGGCTGGCAAAGCTGACCTGGCTGGGGACGGTCGATCTGGTGCCCCGAAATCCCGGGGGAGGCCCTGGCCAACCGCTGCGGGGCCGCGACGGCGCCCCAAGGAGCACGTTTGCTGCCTGCTTGGTTGAGCTGCAAAGTACTGGGAAGGACAGCGAGCAGCGAGGGCGGTCGGGGGGAGCGTTGGGCGTTCTCGCAGCGTCACCCGTGGCGCTCGGAAGGCGCCCTGGGGCCAGAAGTCAGCGCGCCCCGCGATGAGTTGTTGAGGGATGAGTTGAGGGATGAGTTGTCCGGCCGGGGCTGGGGCTGCTCCGTGGCCGTGCAGCACTGTGGGCACCGCGCCCCGCTGGCAGGTGGAGCCGGGCCAGGCGGTTTCGTGCCATTCCGTGTTGCTCAGCGCCGTGCCGTGCTGGTCCATCCTGTTCTATTCCGTGCCAGTCCATTCTGTGCTGATCCATTCCGTGCCAAGCCATTCCGTGCCAGTCTATTCCATTCCATTCCGTGCCGCTCCGTTCCGTGCTAGTCCATCCCGGTCCATTCCGTGCCGGTCCATCCCGGTCCATTCCGTGCCTCTCCATTCCGTGCCGGTCCATCCCGGTCCATTCCGTGCCTCTCCATTCCGTGCTAGTCCATCCCGGTCCATTCCGTGCCTCTCCATTCCGTGTCGGTCCATCCCGGTCCATTCCGTGCCGCTCCGTTCCGTGCTGTTTCATGCTGCTCCATCCCGGTCCATTCCGTGCAAGTCCAGTCCATTCCGTGCCGCTCCATCCCGGTCCATTCTGTGCCAGCCCAGTGCATTCCGTTCCGTGCTATTCCGTTCCACTCCGTTCCGTGCTATTCCGTGCCGGTCCATTCCGCGCCGCTCCGCTCCGTGCTGTGCGCTCCGCTCCGCTCCGCGCGGGTGCGCTCCGTGCCGGCGGCGCCGCCCCATACCTGCGCGGGGCGCGGCGGCGGCGGCGGCGGCGGCGGGGGCGGGGCGGCGGCAGCGGCAGCGGCGGCCCCGGCCCGGCCCGGCCCGGCCCGGCCCCGCCCCGCGCGCTCCGGCCGGCGGCGGCGGCGGCGGCGGGTGTAAAGGTCGGGCCGGCGGCGCCGCCGCTGCTGCTGCCGCCCCCATGCGCCCCGCCGCGCCCTAGCGCCCGCGCTCCGCGATGTCCGCGGCCCAGCTCTACACCCAGGTGCGCGCCGCGGGGCGGGGCGGGGGCGGCGGGCGGGGGGGCGCGTTTTATCTCTTATTTATGTCTTTTTTTAAAAAAAAAAAAAAAAAAACTCGGTGCGCAGGGAGCCGGGGCGGAGAGGAGAAGGGGCACCGGGCTGCGGCGCGGAGGCTGCGCGCCCGCCTGCCTCGCTCCGCGGGGCGAAGCCCTCAGCGGGGAGCCGCGCTTATCCCTAAAAAAAAAAGAAAGAAAAAAAAAAGGGGGGGGGAAATAGGGGGAGGGGGAAAAAAAAAAAGCCCCGCGAAACTGCCCTTTCGGCTTTCCCGGCTCTGTTTCCTGGCGTTTCCCGCCGTTGCGCAACTCCCGCGGCCGCGGCGGCTGCTTGGGGGGTGGCGGCGGCGGCGGCGCCGCGTTCACCTGCTTCCGCGTGGCCCGGGCGGCGGGGGGGGGGGTTAGCGGAGGGAGCAACGCCTCCGAGCCCTGGGGTTTTTATTTTTATTATTATTGTTATTATTTAATTTTTTTCCTTTTTTTTTTTGAGCAAAGTTGTTGTTCTTCCCCCCCCCACCCCTATTTAGTTATTTATTCCCAGGCCCACGCTTTGCTCCGTGCCCCTCGCCCCGTGGCGCGCGGCCAGCTGCCGTGGCCGTTCCGGCTCCGAATAAGCTCGCGGCGTTTGCGTGCCCGCGACCTGAGCAAAGTCGGGTTTGCTGAGCCGGGAACGGGGAAAACGCTCTTTTTCCGGGCTTGCTTTTCGCACGGGGAGCGTTACCCTGAGAGCACGCGGGATTCCGCACGGCGCGTGACATTCCCGCCACGCAACGGCGTAACGGGGCTCTTTCCAGACCATTTCTTAATTTTTATCTATTTTTATTATTTACTTTTCTGTGAGACTGACCTGATGGGCAAAGGGATGAGTTAAACGCGGTGACACGTTTTCTGTGCCGGAGGTTTCTGCCCCTCTCTAGCAAGAAGCTTTTTTGCATCCCGAGAGAGAGAAATCTCTACTGATCGGCTCGGCCCGATCCAAGAATTTGTCGCACGCGGTGGGAGTTTTGCCCAAATCGCGAGTGATTAATAACTGCTACGGAGGGAGCCCTCTGCCCGTGCCGTGCATCTTTACGATGCTCCGTAGGAATATTTCAGCCGGGAGGGATCGAGGGAGTATGCTTATTAAAAAGTATCAATAATGTTAGGCAGAGGCTCCTGGAGAAAAGTACTTGGCTTCGGAGTGGTTTTTGCTGGAAGACCGTAATGTGCCAGCATAGCCTAATGTAATAAGGAGAATTTTAATGCTTTTAAATTCTTGTCTTCTGCCCGTGGTCAGCATGGAGACCATTACCAGACTGGAAATGGTCCTTTCAAGGAATCGCTTTTTGTCTTTCTGTGAGTCTCCTGTGCTTAAGTGTTTGTTTTTTTGTGGTGGTGTCTTTTTTGTTTTTCCTTTTTTTTTTTTCTCCAAACTTCTGCCTCTGTCTGAATTTTGCAGATGGCTCTTATGTAATATCGGGGACTGTCGCTTTTATTTTGGCGGCTGTTATTTAATACGTTAAATGGATGCGGGATGAACTGTGAGCGTTGGGGTCTCGCCCTTGGAGCCTCTTATCAATGCAAGAAGTCCCGCTGGATTCAGCGGGGCCGTCCTATGCATGGGCTGACCGCCATGGGGGGACGTTTTTTATTGATTTATTTATTTTTTCCTGAAACAAAGCCCTCTGAGCTGGGGAGGATGCTTGGTCTCTTACCCCGTGTCCTGGTGGTGGAGAGTTACGGAGCGAAGGGAAGCCGGGCGGTACCGCTTGCGGCAATCGATACAGTTGTCTCGCTAAAAGCCTATTGATCTGATGTGCGGTATTGCATTAACCCAGCCACAACATCATCTCCTCCGGTGTCCTCCCTCTTGCTGCTTAAACCCCAACGAAAGGAACTGCCGGAGAGCAGCTTTGGGAAGATGGAGTGGGATTTCTTGGGTCCTTCCATCCCTCCTTGCAGTTGGGCTCCCGGGAGACCTGCTGCTCCATGTTCAGAGAGCCGTTGGCTTCCAGGGGACACCTGCAGAAGGTCTCCTGGGAGCTGGTGGGACGCGTGGTGTTTTCTTAGGACATGTTAAGCCAGCGCCAAAAGGGTTGGGGTGGTAAGTTTGCCGTGTTGGACTTCAGCACTTCTCTGGGTGGCCCCCAAAGCGGAGGGGAGCCGGTGCTGGTTGCCCACCGAGCTGTGACCTCCTGGTGGAGATGCTCCACGTTGCGTGCGTCTCCTCCCTGGGACATGCCACGAGGCAGAGCCGCGCGAGCTGGCGGGGGATTTTGGGTGGTGGGGAGCGCGGCGCGGGCGCCACGCGATGCACGGGTGCTGTGTGTGATGCCGGGGTGGCCCCCGGTGCCCCGCGCGGTTCTTCCTCCTGCAGCTCATCCCGCGAACTCGCCGCTGCAGGGGTGCAGGGCGGGAACGCGTTTGTGAGACACAACGAGGAGAACGACTGGTGTTTAACAGCCCCTATTAAGCAAGGTAATTAAGAGCTGCGCCTTAATTACAAGCGTGTGAGTAGTTCCAGGACTGCTTGTGTGCACCAAGTTTGGAGCAACACGTGGCTTCGTTTGAGTGAATACTTAAGGGGAGCCCTTCACGATGCTGCGCGCCTCTCCCTCCCTCCCTCCTGGTGCAATATTTGGGAGCTTTAGGATTATCCGCACATGGATTTTGTGTTGCGGAGGCAAATACGGATGTAGTGCAGCTTCTGTGCCCACGGAAGAGCTGCCGCGTGGGAGCGGGCGCAGACCCGGGCAGGAAGGCCCCCGCTGGGATGCCCTGTCCCACCGCAGCGGAGGTGTCTGCGGTCCGATCCCTTTAGATCGCGCGCGAGCCTGGCCGGATGCAGCGGGGTGATGCTGGGAATTTCTGTGCCTCCGAGCTCGGCGCTGTACGAAGTGGAGGGAGGGCATCGCCGGCAAAAACTTCTGTCTCCGGAAGCGGTTTGGTTTGCGGTGCGAAGCTCGAGATGAGGCCCGTGGGCGTCGCTGGCCCTCGTCGTGCTCGAACGAATGGGATTGCTTTTGCCCCTCGTGAAGGCGCTTCCTAAAATGCATTAAGTGCGGATTATGGAAACGTTGCCTCCGAACCAAATGCAAAATAGTGCTTCTGCCAGTTGGGAGGATACGCTGTTCCTCTCCGCTCCTGGGGCGTTGCGTAGCTCCAGATGTGCCGCTCGGAAGCTTTGCGAGCTCTTAACGGGGTAGAAACCAGAACGTTTATTTATTTCCCCCCCGCTCCATTGTTCTAAGTGACTCGAATTTGCCAAGCATTTTTGGTAGACGATAGAACTTAATGCATTTAAAAAAAAAAAAAAAATCCTTTTTTAATGGCCAGCTCTGGAGACGGAAAGCTCTGGCTTTCATTTAAAGTTGTCTTATTAAATAAAGTAGCTGTACTGAATGAACAGTTTCTGACCCTGGGGAGAGACTTTTTCAAAAGCAAATATGCCCAGCGCGGTTGCCCGCTGACTGGCTAAATTACTTGGCAGAAACCTTCCGATTTCTGGAAAGCTTTGAAGGACAACGCGGTCAGGGCTTCGGTGGATCTGTCCTTCGCAGTCGCTTGTGGGTCTGTTGGGGGCTGAGGAGCCGGAGGAGCTCTCCTCCTCTTTGCCAACCCAAAGAGGGATTATTTTTCTCCACAAATCCTAGCGAAACCAAGGGGGAAAGGAGGGAGCTTGCCTATCTCTAGGTGCACGCCTCAAAAATACATATGAGCAAGCAATGGCGTTGGTGTAGGTGGGGGGGTTCTGCGAGGCACCTGTGTGTCGTTCAGAGGGTTATAACTGGTTTTCCTTATATTGCATATTAAAAAAAATCTTCAGAATAAGCGTTGAATGTGGGAACGTTGCGGTTTAGTCCAGGGACATCCGTGTCCTTTGCCGCGGGGCTCCTGGGACTTGGCTCCCCAAGGACTCCTGCCGCTTCGTTTGCAGCTCCTGCTAGGGAAAGCAGCTTATGCTTGAAGGTTTTTTTTAGGATATGAAAACACATTTGGGTCTTCTGAGAATTCAGTTTGTGTATCCTGATGGCTGGTCTGCGAGACGAGGCGCTCCCGAGTTTGGGTTCGATGTGTCCCGAAGGCAACCGCTGCAGCTGAACCGGGAGAGGTGGTTGCACACAAGCTGGGCTGCATGTTGGAAGAACTTGCACCTTGTTGGAGACCTCACGCTGGGCAAGGCCGTGGTGGCCCCTGACCGGCTGTCCCATGGCCGGGCGCCCCAGCATGGCCCGTCTCGTCCTCCTGCCCTCTGCTTTGCAGGTGTCAAGGTGCAGTAATCAACCTGGCAGAGCTTAATTAGCTTGGTGCCTGCTTTGCGCCCTCTTGCTGGTTGGGCTCAGCTTCTCGTTGGGTTTTTTCTTCTCCTCTCCTCCTTTAAGAGCTCCAGCGTGGGTACCGTATTGCAGGTGTGCAACGCGAGCTGCCGCCGGGGCGGATGGGCTGGTCCGCAGGGATGAGTCGGTCCTGCCCGGCCGCGCGCTCGGGGGCGAGTTGTGCTCGAGGGCATTTGCAGCAGGAGACCCGGCTCCCGTTGAGCGATGTGCTTAGCGTGGAGGATTTCTGCTTTGCTGTTCTCCTCTGCTGCCAATAACCGGATAAATGAATTGGTGACCCTGCAAGGGAATGCGTGCATCCATAAATAGTTCTGATGACCAGGACAGACATGCACACGCACGCATATACATGTCGCCTTCTATCTATCTGTAGAGATAGATATCATTTTTCTATCTGTATAGTCCCAGCTTGGCCTCTTTTAGGCGCTTTAGTGCAACGCAGTTGGGGCACGTTGGACTTCCCATGAGTTTGCATGCTATCTCCTTAGCTTGTAGCCCTGGCCCGGAAGGGGCAGAGTGCCGCGACGCTGCTGCAGTGGTTATCTAGGAAGGACGGCCCGGCAGGCATCGAGCTTCGGCACGACGGCAGACTTTGAACCTTCGGAGTTGCGGGGCGGGATGGCTCGGGTGAAGCCTCACGTTGCCTTTTGCCGTCGGCGCCTTGCCGGCTGCTCTTTGACCCGTTCTGCAGCCCGGAGGGTTTCTTGGCAGCGGAGGGGACGTCGGCCTGACCTACGGCGCGGAGGCAGTCGTGTCCCTCCTTGCCGGAGAGCGGCGAGCGCGGGGCTTAATCACAGGGTAGCGCCCCAAACCCGCAATTTTGTGTTCCAGCCCTTTGCCCCTTGGAAACAAACTCTGCTTGCATGGGTTGTTTTTTTTTTTTTTCTTTTTTCCTCCTGCCCCTCCCTAGCAATTTATTTATGCAGGTTTTCCAGAGTGGGAACCGGTCCTCACGAGCCACGCTCCTTCAGAGGGAAAAGGCCCTTAATGCATTTAAAGATGCCTTTTAAAAAAGCATGGGGCATGGTAACGGGAATGTCCTTTATTATTATTATTATTATTTTTTATTTTATTTTTTTAATTGCAAAAAACCCTGCAGGAGCTGTTCTGAGTGGATCCCCCCTGCCTGTTGCGGAGAAACCTCCAGCTGCTATTTCACTGCGGGCCACGGGAACGGAGGTGGCCTGGCAGCTCGGGCTGCAAAATAAATGTTCCCGGAGTCTGTTCTGCGGATCCGGGCAATGCTGGAAATCTCTGGTCTAACTCCAAGGAAGCCAGATAACTTTCCTCCTGCTTGCTTTCTCTTGCTCTGCGTTTCGTTTTTCCTTTTTCAGCTGACTTTGCTCCCCGGGCCCTGGCCCGGCAAGGCAATAACGTGCTCGGGTTGATGCTCACGCGTCAGCTGCTCTGCCGGGCCTTTCTGAGCTGGCAGCGCTCCGCTCGTCTCCTCTCCCAGGAACTACCGTGGGGACACTGGGGGATGGAGCCAGAGCTCTTGCATAAAATTTTCTTTATTATTATTTTTATTTTTTTAAAACCTGGGTGCTACTACATTTTATTATTATTATTATTATTATTATTATTTTATCCCTCCCCAGTGAGGGAGCAGGGCGACAAAATCCTCAGTGCCGGGTGGATGTGAGCAGATTTGTGCCATCTTGCTGAACCCCAGGCTTCCGTTTCTGAGCTTAAAAAATGAGAGATTTATTTTCTGCTTGGTAGTGTTTTTTGGTTTTGTTCTTTGTTTTTGTGGGGGTTTTTTTGTGTTTTTGGTGCGAGGGTGAAGTTGCACTCCAAGAGCCTCCGAGCCGCAGCTGTGGCCACTCTGCTCCCGTTGTAGGCTCTCGCTCATAACAGATGACTTCAGAAGAGATCAGAAACGTCCTCTGTGCTCTTCGAGGCGTCCTCTGTGCTCTTTGGAGACCTGTCACCCCTCTTTGCCAGCCCGAGTGGGACGTAAAACCTAAACGTTCGTTCTGGCTCTGCTGCAGGAGCGGGCTTTCTGTTTTAAATCATCCCTAGGAACAGGATTTGCTCGAACTGGCCTTTTGGGATCTGCATAGCTGATGCTTTAGTGTCTGTGGAGATGATGGGATGGATGAGGCTGTGTTCGGGCTGTGCAAGTCTTTCCGGTCCCCAGCGTTTCTTGCAGTTGAGCCAGTCCAGTCCAGGTGTCCCCATGCACCTCTGCTCGACACGAAGCCCAGCTTTCGAGCTGTGACTGGGTGCCTGGCGGGGGCTTCACCAGCCTAATAGATACCAGAGTCTTTGGTGTTGGGCAGATGGGTCCTTCTAAGGACTCTCCGAGCCGTTAGCATCTTCTTGCTGAAAAAGGTGCTGTCTCTTAGAAATCTCAATGCTGTTATGGAGTTTCGGGAGTGGAAGGTCATGTGAAATACTTTCTGGTCGCCTATTTGCTAAACGTTGACCAGATCTCATCTGATCACTGACTCAACAAGTACTTAGGACCTCAAACTGAAGTACTGGGAGGGAGGGAGTGGAGATCTCCAAGCCATGTTGCCCCACTGCGGCTGACCCTGGGTTCCTGCCTGGGTTCAGGTTGGTGGATCTCCTTCCTGGCGCTGCTGGCCGTGGGGAAGGAAGCAGGTGGTGTTGACAGGTCAGCTTTGCACCGTCTCCAAGGGCAAAACCAAGTGGGAAACTGCGATGAAGCTTTCCAAGCTGGGCAATCGTAGCTGTCTGCTCCTTGTGTCTTCAGGGGCCACCCCACCACGGTGGGATTAGCAGTACTGCTGCCTTCTAGGTGCAGAGAAGCCCTTGAGAGCGGGTTAGGGTCAGGAGGTGCTTTGTACTGGGGAAATCTCAGGCACGTGGAGCTTGCAGCAGACTGCCATCTCTCGTCCTGCTCCTCTGTGTTATTGGGAGCCACCTCTGAAGGTGGTTCTGAGCTACGGATGGTCAGAGGAGGGATGGGAAGGTTCTTAAAACCTCCAGCGTTAGCCTCTCCCATAGTGCTGACCCTCCGTGGGGCTGTGAAAGGATGCTCCTCTTTCCTCCTGAATCAAAAAGGGAAAAAAACGACGTTAATGCCAGTGTCATGACTGGGCAGAAAGATTAATCGCTTCGCTGGGTTTCTGGCTTGGCAAAAAGATGAAGTATTTAGGAATGCGGTCAACTGCTGAGCAGTAGGAAATAGAGTTCAGGCCAACACAGACAGATGGAAACCACTTGGTCTCCCGCTGCGGGGAAAGGATTGAAGTAATCAAAACTTGCGTCTTGCCCGAAACGCAGCTACTACCTGGGCCTGCCCTATCTGCAAAGCCTATCGAAAGTACCCGTTTGGTATGTGTCTTAAGTTATGTGCTTCAGGTGCCCCGCTCCCGTGGTGAGGCTGGGTGCAGATCTGCACTGCCCGGGGTAACTGGCCTCCTGTCCCGCATGAGCAACGCAGGACGCCTGCCAAACGGCAACCGAGTGGCATTTCGCCTTCCTGGTCCTCCAGCTACATCCGATCACCGCATGGCTTTTGGGCAGCAGTGGTCTTCTGCCCAGCTGGACCCTAGCTAGACCTGCACACGTGGCCAACCAAGGAGAGACCTTCCTGCAGCCCTGCTGGGCTGTGATATTTTATTTTTTGGACCTTTTCTGGTGGTTTTGGGTGACACTGATATCCTTGTGCTCTGGAGGAGGATTCTGGTTATTAAGAGATGAGGCTTCTCGGTTGTAACCGGAGCCCTCTCCAGTTTGGAAAGGCTTGGACAACACTTGGGATACGAGTTGGGCCTGGCCAATATTACTTGACTTGCTGCTGTATGGCAAGTTTTATAGGGTGTTTTCTGTTTTCTCTTTGAGTGGCAGGATTACTTTTTGTTTGCTTTTGTTTTTAAATCCCAGGCGACCCTTTGCTTGTTTGCTCGGCATTATCCAAATTTAGGCTGTAGCTAATCTCCAGCGTGACCCTTTTTTGCTGTCTCTGTGCTAAAGAGAAGGCCAGACGTGGTCGATGGAAAATCCCTGATACTGAGGTGGGAAAAGGTGTTTTTAATGATCAATTTATGCAGCTCTTAAGTTATTGAGGCTTCATGTTTTTAGCAGCTGAAGGCAGTTTCTTGTCGTTAGTCATTCAGTACTGAAGTCTGGACATTTTATTGGAAAACTTCTCCTTTAGAAATAATCTAATTTTCAGCGCTAATATTTTTGGGGGCAATCTGTTGGCAACTATTTCACCTAGCGTGCCGTCTTTCAGCTTATAACCCCTCTTTCATGTGGCTCATTCAGGGGAAAAACGGCATTACGCACCACCTAAATCTTTCAGATGTCACAGAGGAGATTGCATTTGACTAATCAGGGGAAATTTGGGAAGATTTAGTAACGCCAGGAGACATGACCCAGTTTCAGATAAATGCGTTTCAGACAATAGAGGTTGTACTATGTGGTGGAGGAGGGGGAGATGGCTGCAGGATTGAAATACTTAATTACTATTTATCTTTTCTTTTATTGTGCTGCCTCTTTCTTGGATCCAGGGCTGCCGGCTGGACCCTCTCCGGGATGCAGCTGCCCTGGCGAAGGAGGCCAGCTCTGGTGGAGGTTTTGCTAGGTTTGCTGGGTGGTGGTACAGCCTCCGGGCCGGATCCGGGGCCATAGGCCACCGTGACCTGCTGGTGTTCCCCGGGAATGTGCCGGCAGCTGGCTTGTGTTTGCTCTGGAGACCGTGCTCTTTGGCGTTCCCAAATACGAAATCTGGCTTGATATTTCAAGATGGACATCCTGAGCTGAAGGTGACCATCACCATTTGTTTCCCGTGTGATGATACCCCTAGGTGTCAGGCAGTGGTTAGTGGTGTTTTGATGGTGGTTTAGGATATCGGTGGTTTGGTGCCGTGCTGTGGCCTTTCTCCAGCTGGTGGTGAACCCTTCTGGTCTTCTCTTGAGGTGGTGGAAAACCTAGAATTAAAATAAGGCTAGGAGCAATGGACTCATGTGAATAACAAACTTCTTCTGGATAACTTCTACTCTTGGGGTTGGAAGAGGTGTGGAGGGGAAAAGTTTGCTCAAAGTGGGGAACCTGTTGCCCTGTGGTGGGAGCTGGGACTCCAGAGGGCTGCTCGAATGCTCTGCCTGGGTCGGAGGAGACCTCGTGGCGCTTGTCTGATCCGGCGGTTGTCCCTCCTGTGAAGTGGATCTTAAGTAGAGAAGACCATAAATCTGTGTAGCCAAGTTGTGGGGTTTTCCTTGCGCTACAACCCCGTACAACCCTTGCATGTTTATGCAGTTCGTACCAGCTCCAATATTGTTCTGGGTTTTCGGCCAAAACCAACAGAGATTGCGAAGGCGTAGTACTATGATCTTTTAGAAGCTGAGAGGGCCGGAGGGTAGTAACTGCATAATTTTTTGGTGCTGTATATTCTGTCAAGCAACTTATGGCTGTTTATGTGTGCAGGGTTTACATTTGCAGCTGTGAGCCAGAACATTTTCATTTTAAAAGCTTGCATTCTGTTTAAAACTCATTATAACCTTTTATAAAAATAGCTTTTAAACCTGCTCAGAGTGAGGCAACGAAACTTCTATCATAATTTCATATTGGAGCCGAGTGTCTGGGCGTATCTTGAAATTGGCAGCGATGTGAAAGTCCTACGGGATGGAGCAACGTCGGAGCCCACCTGGGAAGGGGAAGGAGCGTCTCTCCGCACGGGCGTGCGGTCTGGGAGGTCGGTGTGCAGGGAAAATCCCCCCGAGGGATGCGTGGGAATCGCTGCCAATTTCTGGAAGGGGGCTCAGGTTTTCAACCTCTCGCCTTTTTTGTTGGAAACGGCCTTTTGAATGATCATTCAGCTCTAGGTGGTGGTTTTAATGCTTAGCTTTGCCTGCAGCCATGGATTCCGGTGCTGTGTCTGCCGCTTGCCAGCCCAGAAAGCTGCGGTTATTCCTCACTGCAAATGAAATGAGATAGTCTTTGTAATGACTGGCCTTGTTTGGTGTGGTTTTTTCTTTTTTTCTTTCTTTCTTCTTCTTCTTTTTTTTTTTCCCCTCTCCCCTTTCCCCTCTTCTCCTGCACTTTTCATGGCTGGGTTGGGTTTTTCCAGCTGCTTTAGTTTCGGGCTGGTTGGATGGGGTCATATTGCTCTGAACCCTTCCACGCACACACGGGCCGGGTGGGTTGAGTCTTGCAGGCTCCATCCCACCGCTTTTCCCCAGTCATGCTCTGGACCGGTGGCACAGCCCGGTTGACTCCGAAAGCAGCTGCTGTGGTCAGCGCTGGGAAATGGGGAGGTTGGGTGGCCCCAGCCCTGCTGCCTTCTGCCTCAAAACCGGGGGGAAGACCCTGATGGTAGCACCACCGCTGGAGGAAGCAGTGGGGGGGAAAAAGCACCGAGGAAGGTGGAAAACGGTGGCGACGTAGGGGTAAATCACCATCATCCAGGTGTGAGCAAGGCGCCGGTGCTGGAGCCTGCAAGGGATGTGCGGGGAGGCAGAACGAGGCCCATCTGCAGAGCATCGAGTGGGTCGGAAGCACTGGTTGCTCCTTGGCCGGGACACAGCCGAGCAAAAGCACCAGGAAAGGAGAGATTGGGGGGACAAGGCTTGATATGCTCCTGCCGTGCTGCAGCAGGTCGTGCTTTTGGCACATGATGGCATTTAACCAGGGAGATGCAGAGCGAATGCCCCATTCCCATGCTGGGCGTGTGGTGCACTCAACTTCTGTCTGGGAGGTGCAGCTGCCCCTGTCCCTGCCTGTGTCCACTCGTGGTCACGAAGTGCTGCTGCTGCTGGAAAAGCGGGAATTTGGCCGTCTGCTCCAGGGAAGCAGGATTTCCTGCTGTAAAATAGCTCAGGAGATCACACCAAGCTCTTGCATCTCTCCATCTGCAGAGGATGGCGTTTTGCTCTGAGTGAGCACCAGCGGATATCTTAAATACGATTTATTCTGTCTTTGTCCGTGACAACGGAAGGTCCCCTTGCCTGGCTCTTTGGAGGCCTTGCAGGAGCTTCTGTGCTAGGCTGGCTGGAGCGAGAGGGTTCATTTGCAGCACGTCTCCGTGAAGTGTCCCGGGCACCTCTTCTTAGATCGTGAGACCTTGCTCAAATGCTTTCTGGAGAAGCCCAGGATTGCCTCTTAAAAATTCTAGTTTTCAAAGTAGTTTCCTAAGTAGCTTCCCAAGTTCAGTGGATGTGTGGATTTTGTCTTTTGGTTTTGTTTCTTTTTTTTGTTTTGTTTTTACCAAGTTGTAATAAGTTTCAAGCACAGATTAGCGCTCTCCCCAGGCCAAAGTCTTGCTTCTTTTGTCGTGAAGCCTTGAATGCAGTACACCAACAGGCCTCTGGATCTGCAGCTTTGTAGGCAAATGGTGCTCTGACATGTGATCTGCAGTGATTGCCAGAGGATACCCAGCCCTAGCGTGTGTCTAGGTAAGTTCATTTCCTCTGCACATACCTCTGGGTGTGTGAATTGGGCCCTGGGGTTTCCAGAGGGCTCTGAACTCCCAGTTCTGGTCGTGTCCTATAAAACACTTTAGTGGGATTGTTAAAATATTGGTAGATCCTTGACCTACTCTTCAGGGATGTGCATATGCTCCTGACATTTGTGTGGCTTTAACGTTTAATAGTGTTAAGTGGCCTTAAAGAGCATTTGAAGACAACCTTTGCCTCTTCCCCGTACCCAGGCATGACACAGTCACGTTAGCTGCATAGGGCACTTGTTGGTTAGTCTCTGGTTGGATGCTTGTCCATGAAGGTGCTACTGCCTTGCTTTGCTCCCCATAGCTGTTGTGGTCACAGTGCATTGGTGAAAACCCTGATGGAGCTTCTTGGGAAGCAAATCCCACCATGTGTGGTGGGGAGGTGTCGGTGCCCCATGGCAAGAGGAAAGGGCCAGCAGACTCGTGGCTACAGCTGAAGATGCTGTTTGCCTCACTTGCTGGAGAAGGCACTTGCAGCACTTGGTGGCACCATGAAGGCTTCACATAATCCTGGGATTCTGCGTGTGGTTCTTGGTGTGTTTGGGACTTTTAAGAGCTTGTCTCCACTCAGATAAGTGCTCAGCCTAAAATGGTAGGAACTGTCCACCTGAAAGACATGTAGGACCTGAAGGACCTGTCTACTAGGAGTAGAACCCCAGCATTCACATCAAGGAGTCAGCTTAGGTGGGATCTGCGGTGGCTTTTTGGGCAGCAACTCTTGAGACTGTATTTGAACCCATGCATGATGCTGGGAGCTCATGTGATCTTTGGATGACTGAGGAATGACAGTACCCAATTTGGTAGGAAGATGATCTTGCTACTTCTGTACACGCAGGTAATACTAAGGTTAGACTACTCACTCTCACGTGCCCAGGAAGGAAGCTGAAAAGTTAGGAAGAGCTAAAAATTATCTGGGATCTGGAAAAACCTGTCCTGCAGTCAGGCTAAATTTCAAAATACTTAATTTGTCCAGGAAGGAAGAGGTCGTTTTAGAAGGCCTCGCCTCCACCCTGCCTGCCCACACACAGCCTGCGTAACTCAGCAGGTAGGGGCAGAGCAAAAGCCAGCGGCTGAGGCTAGAAAGACCCAGCCCGGCAGTTAGACATGCTGAAGATAAATGCAAATCTGAGCTGCACCTTGTAATTTTAGGAAGGCTGAATAGGTGTGTAAACACCCCAAGGGGTGGAAAAGCCCCAAACTGAGCTGTTAAAGCAAATGGCGTTTGCAGAAGCTCTTGAGCGCTTGTGGTGAGCCCTCTGAGACAGCGCTGCTTCTCCCGACTTCTGGAAAGCTTTCGGGGGGGCATTTAGGATCTGGTTTTGCTCAACCTAGAGGTTCATCCTGCCGAGCCTTTGCCCTTCGAGGAAGCGTGGCAGGATGGGATGTCCCGGTGCGGACCGAAGAGCTGTGAGGTTGGCCCTGTCCCTTCCTGTCCACCGATGACTTTTTTTTTAAGCTGTGTCCCACCAGACCCGTTTCATCTGATAAACGTTTTCTTGCTTGCATTAAGTGTAGGCAGCCAAGGCAGGTGTCAAAACGTGGGGCGGAAAGGCGTTTCCATGCGGTCGGTGGTGAACGTATAGCCGTCGCCAGCCGGAACGATTCCCTCTCCGTTCCCGCAGCCCCGTGCAGGAGACGGCAGGGTGGGAATGCCGGTGCTGGCGAGGAGCGGTGGGTGCCCGTGCTGGGCACTAAACGCTGACGTAAGCAAAACAGTCATCTCGTCGTCTCCATGGCACAAAGCATCTTGAGGGAGTGGTCTTCGTTTTACGTCCTACGGCTCGCAGAGATTTGCAGCCCGTTTTCCCCGGCGCTGGTGGGAGCGAGGTGCGGAGGAGCGGGCGGCCTTTTCTTCCTGCGCGTGCAAACGCCGAAGCGTCCAAGGAGCAGGGAAAACCCGTCTCGGGGAGGTTTCCCAGCCTCTCTTTCCTGGCTGGAAACGTGCAGTGGGAATCCTGGGGTTTGGTTATTTTATTTTGTTTTTCAGACAAAGCCCGGCCTTTTGCTAGTGCCCTGTTGGCCATTAACAAAGCGCAAAGCTCCTCCGAGAAGAGGCTCGGATACTCTCTAAATGGGTTAAGCTGCTTTCCTATGAAAAGAGCCTTTGTGAAAACCAGTTCCTCGGGGTTTCTCGCTGGAAAATCAGCAATCACAGACCGAATGTGCTGGGTAGCCTGTTTAACTGTGGACGACCGACTGTCAGCCGGCTGGCTCATCTCACCTGGGTTTCCCGTGTGGGTGGGAGACATGGGTACCACGCCAGCACAGTTTAAATAACAGCAACGTAGTGATCCTAAATAATGCCAGAATGATGCAACGTGAACTTCTCTGCCCAAAACTTGGCCTGATAAACTCTTGCTTGTGTATTGAAGCATCATGTGCTCTGAAATGAGTTCAGCATAAGCAGCCTTCAGCAGCTCCGGAAAATAGCGTCTGGACGGGGTGGGTGGCTACGGCCGGGGCTCAGCACCACGTCTGTGTGCTTTTAGCATTGCATGGTTGTGTTGTGGAGTGTGAATAAATCCCAGGAAGTCAAGGGAGGTTTAATGGGAGGAAATGCAGCAGGTTACCCAGCTCGGGCCATCGCGGTGCCGGTGACCGGCCAGGGGGTACGAAGCTGCACAGTCATTCGGAGCTGGGCACTCGTGCTTGCACCCGGAAAGACAAATTTCTGTAGTTCTGGCATCCCCTTGAAATAATGCCCGTTTCCTTTGCTTGTGGGTACCTGCTTCGCTTGCAAGGAGGACGGGCCTTTGACATCAAGTGGGTTTTCAGAAGTGCAAGGAAAACCTGAGTTTCATGGCAAACTTGAAACATGGACTTAAAATCAAGCGGCGTGGTCGCTAGCCACGGCAGCCCGGGGCTGCCTGGGGCTGCGGGTGGGCTTCCGCTTCGGTTTGGGAGCACCCCGCTTTTCCTCTCTGCAGCGCAAATACGACAGGGAGAAGGAGGCGAGAGCAAATATTTGCGTTTCCGCCGTTGAATCCATCCTGCCGGCGCCACGATGAGAACTGCTCCTCTCTCGCTTCATTCTCTGCTCTTGCTGAAATATTTCCTGACGTGCCGTTTGTTTACCGAAAGCGGGTGCTTATCTTCCCTCTAGCTGGGAATAGCTAGCCGGAGGCTGACGCTGCGCTCGGGCAGGAGCTTTGAAACGCTTCGATAAGGGAGTTTCTGCCGCCCTTGCAGAGATCGGGCTTATCGGGGAGCGGCAGAAATGGCAGAGAGAGAAGTGCTATGAATCTCCTTTTTCCCTTGCCAGAGACAGAAAACTGAAATAGTTCCAAAGACTAGTCGGATTGCCACCACGGTCTGCACCAAAAAAGCTGTTTTCCGTTGCGTGATGGAGGAGAAAAGAGTGGGTTTGGGCTGAAGCTCCGAAAGCTCCCTGGAGCACTGATACACTAGTAAAGCTCTTATCCTGGGATAAAAAGAGGCAAGGGAATGAATTCCTTGCCAAAAATAAATCTCGGTGACTATTATATTTGTCAAGTCACTTGTTTGAGGTTATTTTATTCCTTAAGCATCCCCTACCTGTTTATCATGCCTTATTTTCATTAATTGTACTACATTAATTATGGTAGCTTGGGACTTGCATCTGCTACGCTGGAGTTTCTGGGGAAATGGCTATTAGAGCTCTCAGGGGCTTTAGGGGATTTGGGGGGATTCTGTCCGAGTGGAGAAGAGGGTTGTGATGGAAACCCCTTTCATCAGTCTAGCTGAGACTTGGGCAACTCTGCCATTATCCCACATGCTTTGGGTTCCTGGTGCTCCCGGCTGAGGCCATCTCCCCTCATGAGTGTCCCCCAGCTCTGCCTGCCCTCCTGAGCTGCTCTGAGAAGCTGAAACCTTGAGTTATGGCTCCTCCAAAGGGGTTGGGAGAATGTTAGGAGATGAGGAAAGTAGTGAGTGCCGTTTTGTCTGGAGAAAGATGAGATTTGGGGATGGATATGCTTTTAGTGCAGGTTAGTGATGCAAAGCTACGTGGCTTGTAGAGTAATATAGCTGGAAAGGGACCTCTGGGCACTGGAGGTCCAACCCTGCCCAAAGAAGGGCCACTCAGCCCAGGGCACTCAGGGCCTTGTCCTGCCAAGTTCAGGATATCTCCAGGGACAGAGACTGCTTTGATAAGTTATGGAAGAAGGAAAAGTCACAGAAGAAGGAAATCTTCCATGTCCCACTTCTGACCTGGTAAGCTGATCAAATATTTGCTCCAAACTCTGCTCCCTGCTCTTGCAGCTTCACCTACTGAAAAAATATTATATAAATCTTGTATAATTGCTACTTAAGGGATGCTCGGCGTTTGCTCATCTGAAATTCCACGTAAAATTCCTGCTGCCTGAGTAAAGGCTTAAAATTGGAACAAATTGTTCTCAAGACACAGGAATACTTTGAGTTCTGGTGTCACCTGGCAAAACATGACTGCCACGTAATGCAAGCCATGGAAAAGGTTGATTTGTGTCTCACCGAGCACACACAAACATTGCGGGGGGGAGAGGGAACCCTCTTTGATTTTTCCGGGCAGCTTGGACATATATAGAAAATAACTGCGATGTGTGCTCTTTGCTGATCTGTGCTCTGATCCTGGGTGGGTCAAAGGACTAAAATAGCAAAAATTCCCCCCTCTGTTACCTTTTCTTTTGTCCAGCTGATGTCTGAACTGTCTAGGCTAATTTGCTGTAGGCAGTTGGCTGTAGATCTCGGACGGTTGAGACCTGAGTTATTTCCCCATATCTTTGTGACTTCAGAGCTGCCAGCCAAGTGGTAGTGGCAGCTCCGGGAGCACGGTGGCTCCGTGTGCACTGCTGGGAATTTGGGCCTTGGGGTCAGTTAAAAAAAAATACCCCTAACTGTGTAGGGTGAAGGTTAAAGTACCTTTAAGCTCTGTGGTCTCAATATGAAGCAAAGCTGAGGTTGCTCTGAGTGTTTCTACTCCGTGTTTCTCAAGCTCTGGGAATTCAGCTCCGTGGGCTGTGTTTGGTTTGGGGTAACAGCAGCATCTCTCTTTAATCTGAATTACTAATTGACTTCAATTATCTGGAAATGAAGCAGCTGTTTATGCCTGGCCTCTGTGGAAGAGCACCGTCTCCTGGTCCCTCCTCGAAGGGCCCGTACCGGTGGTTGGTTTGCGGGCATGATGGAGATGTCGCGGTTCGAGGTGGGACCTCTGCTGACCACCCTGTTGGTGCCACTGATGCCGTAGGGTTGTGCCACCTTCTTCAGGGCCATGGTCTGCCTGGACTTTGCTTTTAAATGAGGGCCCTACAGAAGGCTTGCAAGGCCGTCTCCTGCAGCAGCGTTGGCTTAATGCTCTGGCGTGGGTGGAAACATGATGGTGTGCCAGGTACGTGGGGGGATGACGCCTCAAAAGTCAAGTTTCTAGGTGGTTGAAGAAAACCCGTATTATGAATATCCTCTAGAGCTGTCATGGCCTGGGGGAAGAAACATTGCAATCTGCTATGTCATGTCACGTACCCTGAACGATGCTTCTGTTTGGTGTTTGTGCTAGCCTGGCTGCTTTTGGCTTAAATGTTGACCATCCAGCCTTCTGCTCGGGCCTCTTGTGGGCTCTAGGCTTCAAAGCAGTCATTGCCTCTTGTGGTGGGACCAGGAGTTCATCTAGCAGATGCAGCCTTTCCTTTCTCCCCAGCTTCAAGCCTTCATGGCATGCACTGGAAGGTGCTGGTCGGTCCCGTGCCAGCAATGGCTTGACAACAAATGCCTGGGAAAAACAGGTAAACGCATAATATGGAAGCGATATCTGCAATCAGCCAGGTTTGATGGACCAAATGGAGACTTTTTTTTCCTCCCCTAATAAAGCTGCTGGAAACGCCTGATCTTGCAACACTGTGCTCCTGAAACCAGCCCGGGGTCAGCCCTAAAGCCGCCAGCCCCTTGCGGGGGCCTGAGATTTAATTACAGCCGTAGGAGAGCTGCAAAGGCGAGGATCAATAACGAAGATAAATAATGTTTCGCCAACAAGGGGAAATAATTTTGTTTTTTTTTCCCCTCTCCATTCATTCATCTTCCTAATGAAGAATGAAACGTTCCCTAGAGGGGAGCAAGTGCGTGGCGGGAGGAGAAGGGGATCTGAGTTACGGCTGCGCTCGCGTGAGCGGCGTGGCGTCTCCCAGCAGCTGCCCTCGTGCAGTCTTAAACCAACGTGCCTTTATTTTCATTTCCCTCTCTGCCTTTTTTTTTTTTTTTTTTTTTAATTAGCAATGGGCTTATTGCGAGTTTGACAAGTTTTGCTTGAGATGAAATGCACGCGAAACATTCGGCCTTGAAAACGCCAGAATGTAGAAAAATCTCGTGCCAGAGCCGCTTGCTGGGGTTTTTTTGAGTTTTTTTGTTTGTTTGTTTGTTTGTTTTTTTCCTTTGTGGGATCCTTCCTTCAACGAGGAAAGGACAAACATGGATTTGCAAGTGCTTAAAATTATTTAGCCCGGCTTTGCTAGCTCTTGATCGCGGCTGCCTTTCTCCAGGCGCGCCAGGTTTCCTCGCCGGCAGACTTTCTTGCTGGAATTTTTTAATTACGACCACTAAGATGTTGCTTATTTAAATCCGTGGTGATGGATTTGCTTTCCCGCGGTTGCTTGGCAATAAAAAGATGCAAAGGCGGCCTTCGGGCCGTGCGGCTTACGCGCTGAAGAAATGCTCCGTAAATGCAACTATTGCTCAAAAATCGCCGGGTCACGTGGGGGAGATTTTCCTCCCGAACCGCTGCCAACTTTAATTTTAATAATGGGAAAAACTTTAATAATGGGAAAACTGTTAATTTTAATAATGAAACGCACACGGTAGCTGCGGGATCGTCATTTGACTGTTGCAAAGCAAGCTGTTGAGCTGCTCCCGGGGTGTTTTTTTGTGAAGGGAATTTCTTGGGGAAGCCAGAATTGAAGAAGCTTGTGTTGTTTCCTCTTTTGTGTGTGTTTTGGTCCTCCCCGAGAGCGTTTGGGAACGCCGCACTAGGGCGTCTTGTTCTAAGCTCATGCCTGTGTTTTGCTCTTCGATTTTTTTCAAGGTGCCCATCAGAACTGTCTGTTGCGTGATCTTAAGTGTTTTTTATTTATTTTTTAATTAATTTATTTATTTTATCACACTCCTGTGACCATCTGTAGCCTTGCGCGTTGGCCCCGTTGCAGCGGGAGCCTTCCTGCGCGGTGCCTGGGCGAGGATGCGCGAGTTCGGCTGCTTGCTCTGGTTTTATTGCCTGTTAATGCAAAGGGAAAATAGGAGTGGAAGAGGATGAATACAAAATGCACAAAAGGGCATTGCAGAAACTGGCCTGTTTTTGCTTGGGGGAGTTTGTGCGGGTCCATCTCCAGGTTTCTGCAAAAAATTTTCCACGAGTTTTTCTTGCCCGGCCCAGGGCAAGCTCCGCTCTCGGCACGGGGCTGCAGCCCTCTCCGGCTTGCAGACTCCTCCTCGTTGCAGGCGCTTCCCGAGGCCCTGGAGCTGCATTTCCAAAAAAAAAACCCCAAAACACAAAACTTAAAATGGGGAGGGAAAAAAAACAAAACCTTTTTAAAGCATCCTCAAGGATTAAAAAACTCCTTTGTTTCCACCCTCCTGCCTGGTGACGCTGAAGTGTCGGGAGATGAAGTGATTTGCCCAAGGTTATATTGCCCCGAGCCTGAAGTCAGGCTAACGCTCTGCTCGGTTTTGAGATAGGACCAAGTGTCCCAGTGCTTGGAGACAGGGCCGCCTGCGCCTTTCCCTTCCTAACGAGCTCTTCCGGAAGAGCAAGAGGTCGTTAAGGCTAACGAAGCCAGGACTTAGCCTGTAAAGTGGAATAATTGCAGGAGAGGTGAGATTATAGAAATGGAGGTTTACTTTATTAAGGGGGGGGGGAGCCACAGATTGATTAATTGTTAATTACGAGGTAGAGGGAGGAGGAAAAGCTGCACGGCGCATCGCCAGCCCGACCTATTGCTTGGTTCATGATAAGGCCAATGGGGTGAGGATGGAGCTCCTGGCTGTGCTGCGGGCGGATTTGATATGGCGCCGGGGTGCCCGGCCAGTGGTGCAAGGTGAGGTGGTGCTCTGGGAAGTGGCTATTTATTTTTATTATTATATATGTTTTTTTCCTTACTGACAAAACTGCTGTTCTGGCAATATGTCTGTAGAGCTCCATTAACATCTAAAGGTTCCTGCTGCTGTAGCTATTGAGCAGCTCTAAAAATAATTACACATTATACATATAAAAATCCATTGCTGTTCAGCTGCAGAGCATGCGGTTTTGAGTGCTGTTTCCTTAACTCTTGAGTCACTGTGAACATTAAAATAGTATGGTGAAGGCTTTGCTTCTAAGATGAGGACCAAAGCCATCTTTTGGTGCGATGGCACTGCCCCCATTGCACTTGCTTTGGTTTTTCCCCACCATCCCTCCCGTTTTGTGCGAGAGTGACTTTATATACGCCTTATTTCCGTTGGTGGGGTGACTTGGGGGGAAAAGTCCTCAAAAAGGCCACTGCCGAACTGATGCTTCTGAGAAGCGAGCAGAGCACAAGAATCCCTTGAGAGCAGATATCTGAGGTCACAGAATCACAGAACGGTTGGGGTTGGAAGGGACCTCTGGAGATCATCTAGTCCAACCCCCCCTGCTCAAGCAGGGTCACATATAGCAGGTTGCCCAGGATCCTGTCCAGATGCCTTTTGAGTATCTCCAAGGATGGAGACTCCACAACCTCTCTGGGCAACCTGTTCCAGTGTCCAACTACCCTCGCATTAGAGAAAGTTTTCCTTATGTTCAGACTTTCCCATGCCGTAAAGGTTACTTATCCTTACGCTATCACGAGAGCAAATTAAATCTCGTTGGAAGGAGGTGAGTGACGCTAACCTTGTTAGACATGAGCGCCACTGCTGCTATTCAGATTTGCACCCTCTGCGGGATGGGGGCCCGCAGGCTGGGTCTTCAGGGGGCCTTTGGGACCTCCCGTCAGGACGGCCGGGACTTGGGAGAGGCTTGCTAAAAAGACTGAATATTGCGTGTGAGTTTTCAAGGCGTTTTTCTGGTGTTTCGAAGCCCGTCTGCAGGTTTGCCTCCAGCAGGAGCTGGTGACTTTGGTGTCTCCTCTTGCCTCATCCCCTGTGGACACCCCTGAGGCCGGTGGGTTGGTGGGACTGAGCAGAAAGATGCTCCTTATCGTCTGTTTGCCTCTGTTTTAGTGTCGAGCCCCTTCGGAGCCCTCCTTTCCCCTGCTGCTTTGTCCCCAGGCTCTTCTGGCCTTCCTTGACCATGGGCTTCACCCCTGTGCAGAAGGTGCACGTGGCTCCAGCCTTGGAGCCCCTTGTGCAGCCCTGAAGCTGTCCCGTTGTGGGGAATGACAGCATTCGCTGCACCTGGGCTCCTTTTTGCACCCTCCTGGCTCCAGCTGTGCTCCAGGGCGTGGGAAGAGCCAGGGTTGGACCTTTCCTACCATCTCCCGCTTCCAAGCAGGTGGCGATTGCAAGGTGGGCACAGCTAGGGCCATCTCCAGCTTGAGATGCAGCCAGGTCGGCAGTCTGCCGTGCCCAAAAATGGTCCATAGCAGGTCCCGCACTGCTGTGGCACGGACACGCGTCCCTCGGTCTGCACTGGTGAATCAACCCAGGTCCTGCCTAGCGCTCTGGGGCCTCCTGGAGAAGGTGTGCAGATGTTCGAAACACCATGTGCTGTCTACTGAAACGATTGCAGGAGCGGCCCAGCAGCAGAGCAGCGTTAACATTGCAAAGCAGGCTTATAACACCCCGTTTTGGGTATATGGAGACCTCAAAGGGTGGTGGTTTTCAGCACAAAACCCTCCGTGCTTGTTTAGGTGTCCAGGTTGTCCTGGAGGCCTCTCGCCTGTGTTGTGTCCGTGGTGAATTAATTTATTTCTCATTTGATTTTTCTGTGGCTGCCATGTGTTTTAACTCATTCTTTCTTTTTCCCCTCTCCAGTACACTCGGGTTTGGATTCCCGACCCCGAAGAAGTTTGGAAATCGGCGGAAATAATCAAGGATTACAAGGAGGGAGATAAAAGCCTGCGTCTGAAGCTCGAAGATGAAACTGTAAGCTTTTGAACGTTTTGCTCTCTTCACTCAAAGCTTCAAATGAATGTGAATAAGCCTGAGCCCTCTCACGTTTTCTAGGAAACGTTTTTATTTTTAAATATGTCTTATCGCCTTACCACTTCCAGATTTCCCTCTGCCCATTCCCTCCCGAGACGCTTGTGTTAAAGTAGGCTGCAAGAAAAGCCCTCGACCTCTATCATCTGGTTTTTATCCTCTGGCAAAGTTGCAATAGGCTGTGATATCGGCTTTTTTTTGCTTTTAATAGCAGCAGTATTGCCGCTAGGGCTGGAGAGCGGCTCCGCGGAGGGTGTGCAAGGTCTGATTTAATCCGGGTCTTGCTCCCCGTGTGCAGGAGGGGTCCTTCCCCCTCCCGGTACTGGGGCTTAAGTGGCCGTTGGTGTTGTTAAACGCGCTATGTCCCAGCCGACCGCCTTGGACATCTTCCCTTCAGCTCCAGGCTTTTCGTGGAGCTGTGAGACCTGCAGTCGTGCTATGTCAGGAAGAAAAAATGTATTTTTTCATGAGGAATTTCATCCTCGTGGATGTAGCGAAGGGGAGCAACGTATGTGTGCGTCGGATGAGGGTGCTGAGCACAGGTGCCTTCAGGGGGCTTGAAAGCCATGGAAAGGCTTTTGTTCCTGACAGTTGGCTTGCATTACCCGGCTGCTTAATGCTTTGCTTTTGTCCTTGGGCTTTAAGTGAATTTTCATGGATTTTGTGGTTTCTGGCTACGCTCCTCATTTGGAGCGTTCCTCCTGAACACAGAGCTGGGTTTAAACATCGCTGGGGATCCCCGGTGTGCTGGCAATTAAGATGTGAGACGGGGTGCGAACTCTTGCAAATTAACATCGGTGATGTGGGATTACGGTAGGAAACGCGCTGGAGATCCCTAAACACGTCGTGTGAGCCGGTCACCGGGCTTGGCATGGATGGTGCTGCCACTGCGCCAGGATATCCATAGGGAATAAGCCCTGAAGTAATTCTGGTTATCCAAACTGGGTCTTGTTGGCTTCCCTTGGGACTCTGTCCATGTAGCATTTAGCATTAAGGGGCTTTTGTTCGACACGAAGCCAGAGGGGCTATTGCCGAACAGGGCAAGAGTCGTATCCGATACCGCAGAGCGAGCTGGAGTTATCCTCAGATCAGCTATCAGCCATTAAAGATGCTGGTGAGTTTTCTGTTTTCACATTCCTTGCGTGTGTCTCTTCAGATCTGCGAATATCCCGTTGACCTCCATGGAAACGAGCTGCCTTTCCTGCGCAATCCTGATATCCTGGTGGGAGAGAATGACCTGACGGCCCTGAGCTACCTGCACGAACCTGCCGTCCTGCACAACCTCAAAGTGAGGTTCCTCGAGTCCAACCACATCTACACGTACTGTGGTGAGTGTCACAGCGTGGCCTTTGGGCCCCGGGGACCCGTCTAGGTCCACATCTTGGGTAACGGCCACAAAATCAGAGGTGGCTTTTGAGGGCAAGTGTGGTGAGGCCTTCCTGAGCTTGTGGAGCATGTCCAGAGACAGGAGACCCCAAATACAACCCATGTGAGGGCTGGGCTACCACTATCTGTGCTGCCGAGAAAACCTAGGGACGTAATTGTCGGTAGAAACGCCTTGTCAGATGAGTTTGAGGCCGGCTGTGAATGTGCTGGACCATCTGTGGGGAAACACGAGGACCTGGGAAACCACTGGAGAAGAGCAGCGCCCAAAAAAATGTGATCCAACTGAGAGATGCCCACGGTGCGTTTCCCCCTCTAAAGAGAGTTTCCTGCTCTGAGTTTGTAGTGGTGACCAGATCTATGGGATCTGATGACCCAGAAAATTGCACAATTTAGCCAGTCTTGAGAGACGAAAACTATAATTATGCTGCAGAAGAGCGGACAATAAAGATGTGCTGTTAATGTCGTTGCCAAGCATTTCTTTCTCTGCAAGAGGGAAAACTCCTTTCTGGAGCAGTTTCCATCCAGAATTATAGCGGTATCCAGAGAAAATTGATGGCCAGTGATGGAGGTCAGCCTGTGCGGGAAAGAGTGCAAACGAAAACGGTGCACTGCCGTTTTCTGCCTGTTCTTGATGACTTTGGGGTCACTAATGCTGAAATTCAAAGCAAAGGAAGGGCAGGTGCGAACTCACTTTGTCCCTCCTGGGGAGCCTGGCCAAACCCATCCAAGACAGCAGTTACCCCTTGTCACTGTGAGCGGATGGCAGCAAAAGGCAACCTCGAAAAAAGGTGGTTCAGCTTGGTTTCTCCAGCTGTGCTGGAGGAAAAAATACTGCGGCCGTTGAATGTTGAGCCCTCTTGCTGGCCCTCAAGATGATCTTGCTGACAGTGATGAGTTGTGAGACCTCAGCAAAACGCAAGGGGCTACTTGCGTGGCAGGGGTAGGGCTTGTATGGACAACTGTGATCAAGTCCTGCAGTTTAAGGTTGTTGAGGAGGTGCTTGGCACGAGGAGATCGTTCTTCAGAGTAGTGCCTGTGAAGGGGGTGGCTTCAGTGGCTGGTAGCAGTGGAGGTTTTCTCCTTTAAATTTTTAACGATTTGTAATGTTAGGCTATTAGTGCAAATCACAACCTTGGCTGGTAGCAAATGTTAAGGCAACTACTGCAGTCCCACTTGGTGTACATCATGTCTACGGTCTACTCTTTGGAGACGAAGGGAAAGAACTTCATGGTTGTGATGGAACCGCTAAGCTTGTAGACCGGAGGAGGTGATCCAGGATCCTGCAGAGAAAGGGAACGTGGCTTCAGCTGATCTTAGCCTTCTGCTGTGTGTAAAGTCATGCAGCCCTGTGTTTGCTGCAGGCTGCGAGTTTGTGTGATTTGCTGTAATTTGGGCACGTGTCTGAACCCTGAATCAGCCAGGCTGGGGATAGAGCACCCCGTTCCTGACTCTTCTCTCACTGCAAGCCACGAACTCTCTGTAGCTCCTCAAAATAACAAAAGCGTTTGGGTTTTTTTTTTTTTTTTTTTTTTTTTTTAAACCCACAAAACCTGAAAATACTTCAGAGCTGGAACTTGGGAATGTTCCAGTGTTGCCAGGTGCATGAATTGCTCTCGAGAGCAGGCAGTCGCCCCAGCTCTCACTGCAGATGGATGTGCCTCTAATTCACGGCTCTCCTCCTCCAGGCATGGGTTTCCGACAGCGAAGAGAGACTTTAAAGCTCAGTCTCTGGTGTTCCCTTAGTGTGATTTATCCATTTCATTTTGATTCGAGTGTGCTCTTTGTTAGGAGCTTTTGCTCGGAATTTAAGCCGTGGGAAAATTCGTGACATTTGTTTGCTTCGGCTGCGTAGGAATTACTTTTCTGAAGTTATGGCTCTGGCATTACTTAGCCCTTCTTCTCAGACCTTCTAAAAAGCCAAGCTTTGCACAATGGAGACTTAAATATTCACTTTCCTTACCCATTTCATATTCCTCCTCCATAGCTGTACTGGAGCTTATTGCCTTGCTCTCCAAGCACCGCACTTTCAAGGAGATGTGGAGATAAGAATTTCCCGTTCCCTCCCCATCACCTTTTTTCTAAATATCATATTAAAAAAAATCAATCAAAACAAAGCCCTCCAAAGCACGGACTAGTGTAACTTTGCATTCGGTCTTTAATGTATCTGTGCATTTCTCTATTCTAAGGTATTGTGCTTGTTGCCATCAATCCCTACGAGCAGCTGCCAATCTACGAGCAAGATGTCATCTACGCCTACAGTGGCCAAAACATGGGGGACATGGATCCTCATATCTTCGCTGTGGCCGAAGAAGCCTATAAGCAGATGGCCAGGTGAGTGGACGCTCGGTGAGCGCCGTCTGCCTTGAGCTGTCGGCCCACGCGCCGAAGGTGGGCAAACATGTGATGAAGGGCAAGTCATGGACAACAGGGTGGAATATCTAGATTTTCATCTCTGAGAATACGGTGTCTTCTGTCATGTAGCCTTATGTGTTAGGAAAAAAGCAAAAGCAAAAGGGGGGAAAAAAAAAGCGCAGGTATGTACTGTATATAGACCTGGAGGTATTTATGGGTGTCTTGCCTGGTCCTTCATGCCTGTTCCTTCTGCTGGTTGCAATGATCTCTTTTATAACGTATCTTTGCTGTTGCTGCTGCAGAGCAGTGAGTGCTCGGAGCCACACAAGCATCTTTTCAAGTGATTTTTTCACTCATTTTCTGGGGAATCTGGCTGCGTTTCCCCCCAGATCCGAATTCGACTTGTTATAGACACTAGGCAGGAGCTTTGAGAATGGCATTATCATTGAAGGCGATGGTTCATGCAACGTTTTATTTCAAGGTGTAGAAAGAATGCGTCTGGGCTGGCTTGGATTCTCCTTTTGGTCCCTCGTGGTGCATTAAGGCAATGTATGCTGCTAGCTTAAAGCCTGCCTTAAATCCACAAAACCAGGGGAAGCTGCGGGTTTGGACGCCGTTGGGAGAGGCGCTGCGCCTCCTCGGGTACTCGCAAGCTTCCCTGCTGCCTGCAGCCCTCCAGCAGCATCTTTGCCAGGTGCATGGAGTAGGAGGGGTGGGTTTTTTTACTTATTTTTACTTATTTCTGCATTTATTGAGCTGCTGGTGTAGCACTTTGTCGTTGCCACGTTAGCAAGGTCTGTGACCTAGAAGAGACTAGGAGGGAAAGCTGAAGGCTGTTGCGCTGGGGCTCGTTGGACGGTAGTTGCCTGGGCTCGCGCTGGGTGCTTTATTTTGACTGAGCAGCGATTTGCACTAACGCGTTGCGCTCGCGTTCCTGTGACTCCTTTCCACGAGAAGTTCCCTGGCCCAGGTGGGGAAATTGGGCGATAAAGCGCTCTTGCCGCGTGGCGGCTTGCTCGGGAGCAGGGGACGTCGTCTGCGGCACTGAACCAAAAGGCGCCAAGTAAATAGCGCGCTGGGAAATCGCGGCCGCGCCAGCTCGCGCGTGGCGTGGTGTTGCATGAGCTTCGAGGCTGAGAATGAGCGGCTGTGTGGTCATGCCTTGACGTGCGCGCGCGTGCATAATATTTATGCAGTTCGGGTGGCAGAGCAGGACTTCAGTTGGGGAGTGCACACGTGAACGGCACCGACCTTGCAGACTTCCGCGCAGCAAAAGGCAGGGTCTGCTCAATTTATTTGTTTTCTTTGGGTTTTGTTAGTGTATATATACGTGCTGTCAGTGGGCTGGGCTGCACAGCATAGAGCAACACCGGATCCCTCCTGGGGCAAAGCCGAGGGTGAAGCTTCTGAGCACTTACTATGGGCCACAGCCTAATCCGCTGGGACGTTGCTTGCATTATGCTGAATAAAATGCAAAATCGAGCGGCGCTGAGCGATAGCAGCGTCTCCGCACTGTGTGATGCAGCGGGTCAAGCCCCGGGGACGGAGCTGCTGTGCCGGTGGCCGCTGGTCGGAGCGGGGAGAAGGACCTCCCGTGGGCGCACCGGAAAAAAAAACAAAACAGGAAAACCATAAATGCTCACGCAGACCAGCCCCACTGCGGGCAGCGTCACGAGAGCGCTAGTGCCGTGACCGGCCGTGTAGCCGGATGGAGGTGAAACACCGCGAGGAGCAAAGGGTGGCTGGTTTGCGTTGGGTTTAGGTGCTTGTTGCAGAGCTGGAGGGAGGTTGCTTCACCGAGTGGCGCCGTCACTCCGCTCAGGAGTGAACGCTCCAGTGGGGGACGGAGAGGCACCGCTTCTCCGGCAGCCCAGTGGAAGCGTGTCTCCACTGTGGGTGTGTCCGGAGGATTTCCTTCCGCTTCTGGCTTTGGGTTTGAAGATGAACCCAAACTGATTTATGCAGTAAAGAGCAGCTGCCGTGCCGGGCTCCTGCGGACGGGCATTGCAAACCCTGATGGACAGCAAACACCTGAGACGACCTCCGTCGGCTCTCAGCAGCGGTGTGGCCCCTGCTCTTAATAAAAGCCTCGTTTCTAAAGGCGAAGGCTCTCGGTCGCGTTCACGTTCCCGCGCTGGGATGTCTCCTACCTGCCGGCCGGGCGAGGGCTGGGACCTGGGAGCGGGACACGGGCAGCCTCCTGGCCTGGACCGCGCAGCTCGAGCCCTTCCAGTGTGGGGCGGCAGAAGAGTCTATAAAACCCTGTCTGGGACATCCCCGCTTGCCGCGTCCGGGTGGGAGGACTTTCCTAGGCAAAACCTAGGGATGTCCCCGATTCGCAGTGCCGTCCGTCGCCGCGTCTGCGTCGCAGCCCCATTCTCTGTGTTGCGGGTCGAGGACTGACCTTTCCTTAATGCAAAGGCTGCCGGTGGGCGGTTAGCTCAAACCAGTGCGAGTAGCTCTTCGAGGTGTCCTTCCTCTGTATAGACTATAGACTTTTTTTTATTTTTAGCCTTAAGCAATGCCTTTAGATGCTGAAATCCCAGAACTGCCTTTCCGGAAGCTGCTTTCCGGATCGATGCATGTGGAAACTCCAGCGACTGCCTTCTTCCCCATGCGTGCTTTTGAATACTGGGCATACCGTGACTTTCTTAAAGACGCTGGAGTGCTTTGGGTGATACTACAACCACCCCGGTCACGAAGGGGGCTCGTTACCACCCCGCGGCCGCCGCAGAAAGTCCCGCTTAGCAGCAGCCTTGCTAGATGTTGCAGCTGCCTTTCGCTCTGGCCAGACCCCTGCGCTGGTGCCGTTTTGCAAATGTCTCTAATGCGAATGTCTCTAACGGAGGGAGCCGCCGGCGGAGATCCTGGTGCTAGTTTTCAGGAGTTTGGGTCATCCCAACTATGGCTGTAAGCAAAGAAGCTGTGCCTAATTTGGATGCAATTTTTAAGTTGGATGCATTTGTCTTAATTATCAGTCTTGGCTAGAAAACTCTCCGTAGCCCGATGCTGTTTGTGTGCATCTCGCAGCCTTAGCAGCGTTTGCATATACCAACAGCTAATATTGCTCCTGCCTTTGTGAATATTAACATTTCCAGGCAAAATCATTTTTCTAAACCTACGTTAATGATGACACGTATCTCGAGCTTCCCCCAGCAAGCACGTGGGGCGCGGGAGCTCCCTTCGAAGCGAGGCAGTCGGCGGTGCCTCCTGCTGCCTCGCTGCCCGGCGCCCGGGACGGCGGTGGGAGGGCCGGGTGAGGGGCTCGGAGGCACGCTGGGAACCGCTCTCCGAAAAACGTGAACGCCGCCGGGAATCTGCTCGGCTGGGAGCGCGCCGACGTTGCGTTTTGCACCCAAATGTTATGCTTGGCTTAATTGTTTAGGAAGAAAACGCAGTCATCTCGAGCTCAGAAGGAATTAAGGTATACGCGCTCGATAGTGGAGGGGATCAATAGCAGGTTGTTGGAGCACGTTGGTGTTTTTGTTGAAAATGTCATAGTGGTATATGGTGATTTTTTTTTTTCCTTGAATTTTTTGTTTTGTTTTGGTTTTTTTGCTTGCATTCAATGGGAGTTTGCGTTGAAAGCCAGGCAAAGTGCAGGAAACTTAATTCACTCTTATTTAAGAGCACACGCTATGGCGTCCTTGCAGCTTCTCCCACCAGCTCTGACGTTGCGGCAACTCATACCGAACGTGGAAATGTGCTCCTTCCCGGAGCTGGCCACGCGGGGAGAATTGGGGGGAGCGATCCTCGGAAGAGCGAGCTCCCCTCGCTGCCAGACCCCCTTCCCCGCGCCCCAGCCGGCTCGGCATCTCCCTGTCGGTTTGGGGAATACGAGGTGGCGTGAATCTGATGTGGGAGACGGTATCATTGCTGTAGACGTTTAACCACGTATGGGAATATATGTGAAAATACTGATCTTCGTTTAATTGCGTAGAGGGGGCCTGCAGCCGGAAAAGCCGGGCAACGGTTGGGAATGTGCAGAGCTTCCCTTCTCCCTTTGGGGTTTTGGCTGTTATGGGATGTTTTGCAGTTGCGTGTTATTTGCCTTTGCTTTGGTAGCATCCAGAGTGAATTCAGCATTCATAAAGCGGTGCTAAAAGGGGAGGAGGAGGAGGGAGACACGCGAATGTGAAGGATTATTGCACGGTGCAAACGGTTAACGAGAAAATAGATCAGCTTATGGCAGCTTCTCTCCTCTGCCGCACCAGGGACGAGAAGAACCAGTCCATCATCGTAAGCGGCGAGTCGGGCGCCGGCAAGACGGTCTCGGCCAAGTACGCCATGCGCTTCTTCGCGACCGTCGGCGGCTCCGCCAGCGAGACCAACATCGAAGCCAAAGTGCTCGCCTCGAGCCCCATCATGGAGGTAAAACCCGCCCGGGAAACCTGCGTCCTTCCCTTCGCCCGGCTTGCAGTGGTCTTATCTCCTTCATCTTCCTCCTCTTGCCACCTCGTAGCACTTCCTCATCTTTTGTGCATTTCGTATGCATGAAATAAGAGGGGAAAAAAGGGGTTGTTTGGTTAATTTGTTTGAAATCTCTCAATGCAGCCCTGTTTTTTGGTACTTCTCTGTGGCTGTTATAAAGCATACAAGCAGACTGTCCGGCGGCTTTGCTCCGGCTTGGGCGGTGAGGCTGGACCCTGGCGCCCACGGGGCGCTCCGCATCCGCTCCCGTCTCTCCGCATCCACCTCTGAGATCTCCTTCCCGGGTGCCGAGAATGAATCGCTGCCCTCTGCCAACTCCGAGTGCGGTTTGCACCGCCGAGAGGGTTAAGTACTGCCTACGTGGCAAAACCCGCTTTGCACCACCGCGCTGTGACTATGTGTTGAAAGTAAGCGTCCAAGTGCCTAAATCCCGTTTTCCAAACAGTGCTTGGACTCCAAAGTCTTGCTTGCAAAATATCCAAGTCAGTATGGAAATAAGACTTGGGCCTCTTCAAGGTGAGAAAAGCCCTTCATGCTTCTGCACTTCCATTTTTAAAGGCCGGATGTACCAGCATTGCTCTAATTGAGCATAGCATCCTCTTTTTTTGGCTTAGTCTGTAGGCAGGCTTCCTAGTGCGGCACCTCGTAGGGTTGGCGCTTCCCTGTTCTGCCTGCTGTGCCTCTCTGGGGTCTAGTTACAGCACCTTGTGGGGGAACTGGGAACACTTAAAAGAATGCAATGAACAACTTGTGATGTGGTAGGAGCCCGTAATTTTATTGCCATCTTGCTTTTCTTTCCTATGTTTGGTTCTGGATGTAATTTATAAGTATTTTGAGCCAGGGAAGCTGTCTTTACTGGAAAGAGCTGAGAACATGGTCAATGGATGACCTGGTTTGCAAAGCAAACCCGAGGTCTGGTTGGTTGGTCGGTCAGCCCGAGGTCTGGTTGGTTGGTTAGTCTTATCTTGTCTGCGTCCATGTAGGGATCTGGAAGGAAGGCTCACATTCACCCTCTTCTGTCCTTTTTTGATGGTTTCTCTCTCCCGCTTTGAGAGGTGCCGAGTGGTTTTCCTGGACAGCCGTTCCTGCTGTCGCCTCCGCTGTGCCCAGAGTGAAGTGCGAGCACTACGAGACCTCCTGCAGCTGATTGCCCCTTTCCCACGTTCCCTCCGGCAGAGCCGCCGGTGTTGACTGTGTCACTATTTCTCCGTCCCTCCAGCTCAGGTGCCAGCAGTGGAGATTTTTCATGGTGCTGCCTGAAGCTGGGGCTCTCGGGGATTACATCTTAATGGCAGATTTTTAATTCAGGAGAGCTTGGCTTTGGAAGAGATTGGAATTAGTGAACCATGTATCATCTGCCAGATGTACAGGGATAAATCCTCCAAATATACAGGCTGGACAGATGTGGATGGGGGGAGAAGGGGAAAGCAGGGAACGAGGAGTGGCGGGAGAGGGGTCTCTTCGCTGCCCTCTCTGCAGGGATGAAGCCTGCTGCCCAGCCCCGGCTCCTCCGAGGTTTATTCCCAGGGCACTCCCAAAGAAGTCCAGCATCGCTGTGCGGCAGCGTCTGCGTCGCAGATGGGCAATGGGCTTCATTGCTCCTGGGCATTAGGAGTGGGAACCTCTGTTTGCCGCCGCGTGTTGCGTCCCCGTTGGTGTCCCCTATAAATGCCCATGCTGGTTATAGCAGAATAGGGTGCAACGCACGTCTGAACGTGTGCGTAGATATTGCTGCAATATCTATCTAAAATATTGCTGCACCTCCCTCCGGGGAGATGCTCTTTGCAGCAAGTTGCCCAAATCCTTCCTCCTAGCTCTTGTGCATCACGGGGAGTGCCAGCAGCTGCGCTTGGTGGGGTATCAGTCCTGCTCGGGTCAGGTTGATCCCATGGGATGTTGGTGACCTGCTTATTGAAAGCATGATGTTTCCAGAATTTCTGTGGAAGAAAAATCCATGGAAGCAGTATCCGTTCAGTAACGGCATCCTCTCCAATGTTGCGTGGCTGCCCTGCCGTCATCAGGGCTTGGGTTCTGCCTTTGCCCATCCGGGACGGGGGTTTTCTCCAATCCTCCCATAACTATTTATGTAACAGGGATTTATTTATTTATTTGGCTACGGAAAGCTAAATCTCTGTTTTGTAGGTGATGTGCAAACCTGGGAAAAGGGCCGCCTTTCTTTTTTTAATGTCTAATTCTGTTTCATGCAGGCAATTGGAAATGCTAAAACAACAAGGAATGACAACAGCAGCCGCTTTGGGAAATATATTCAGATTGGCTTTGATAAAAGATACCATATCATTGGTGCCAACATGAGGACCTATCTATTGGAAAAATCAAGAGTTGTGTTCCAGGTGAGGAGATGTGCTTTTTCTTTCTTTCTTTCTGACTCTCTGCTTTTGGAATTTAATAGTCTGGGTCTTTTCTTTGGATTAGAAGAAAAATCCCCTTGCTGAAGAAAACTTTGCTTGCGTGTTGGCTTTGGAGTCTAAATTAAACTCTGAGATATCAGCAAAAAACGATCCCTCTTATGTTTTTTAACTCTTCCTGAAGCATTTGGTATTTCATATAATTCCTTCTTTCAAATGCATTAGTTACCTGAGCTCCATAGTTTTGCAGATAACCCCATGTGTCGGGTCAAGTGCATCTGAGAAACCGGTCTGGTTTTTCCCCCCGTTCTTTCATCCCCACGCCTGCCCAGCAGCCACTCTGTGACTTGGTTATACGGGATTAATGCAAGGCATCGCTTCCTGGCTTGTATTCCTGCAGGCAGATGCATCGCGTAACGTTCATAAACGTGTCGGTCCTGCTGATAATCTCACGCTTTCTCATATTGAAGGTCAACTTAAAAACAAGCTTAACCGTGCTGCTAGGCAACAGATCTTCTTTAAAAAGAAACACATGGGTGAATAACAAATATGTTCCCTGCCATGTGTGTGGGCCAAAATGCAAATATATAAGGCTGAGATTCTATGGCTTTGTGCATTAAATTGAAAATGCATGGCAGCTTGCTGGTGTTTAAAGACTCATTGCACGCTCTGAAGCAAGTTGTAGCTTTCCTGGTGGATCAAGCTTTTTTTTTCTGTACGGTGGGACTCAGTCCTTGGCAGTTTTTCCTGATGATCCCCATGCTGGGCTGAATGATCACTTTAGTTGGCTTATTCCAGAGGGATGAGCATCTATTGGACTTGCTAACTGGCCTCCACGACTTGGACTTGGGTTGTTCCCTCAATTAATTTGTGTCTCCCCTGTCAGGCGGAGGACGAGAGGAACTACCACATCTTCTACCAGCTTTGTGCCTCAGCAAGTCTTCCAGAATTTAAAGACCTTGCGCTAAGTAAGTACTGCTGCGTCCCCGGGGGCCGTGAGACGCGCCGGCCTGCTGCCTGGTTGTGGTGGCAACAGGAGAACGTAGTGGGGCTGGAAATGTATTTCACTGAATAGGTCGCGTGTGCCGGCTCGGTGTGAAGGCGGATGGGCTTGGAGGGCTTGTTCGTGCAGGTGATGCCCGTGTTTGCTTGCGCCGTCTCAAGAGCCTCTTAGCTGAGGCTTGTTGCACCAAATGCATGGAGAAGTTGCGTTGCGCTAGGTAGTGCTGCTGGGCTCCTGCAGATGCGAGACCCAGAAGGGGTAGCAGCTCATTGCATGAGGTTGTCCACGGTTGGGGAAGAGAAGAAGCCTTGCATTTTTTTTGTAGAAACTGCTTGCAAAAACATGGAGAAGCAATGCACTGTGGTAGGTGCTAGCAGATGCAGGTGGACCATGGGTTAACGTTGTGTGAATCTTGCATGAAGATCGGTATTTTAAAGGAAGCATGACTGTGGGTTGACCTGGTCAGTCTTTTGGCAGGAGCAGTTTTGTCCTTTGAATCTATTATCCTTTTAGATTTGCTGTCTTTGGTTAATTCCTGGGACGCATCCTGATTCTTTTTTTTCCGGGATTTGTAGCAAAACCTCTGAATAAGCACTTGCGCCTGGGGTTGCAGAGAAATGGTGTAATTAATTTTTGATCTTGACTATTTGCTGTTGCTTAAAAAGAGTAGTGAGGCTTAAAACATGCTTCTAAGTGTTTAAAATGATGCACAGGGCTGTTAAAGTGACCAAGGCAAACGGACAGTCGTTCCATCACAAAAACAGGATTTTCACATTACCATGAAAAAGCTTGGGTGAGGTGTGTGAGTTGTTAATGATCATATGGAAATCTTTCTACACTTTTGCTAATGTGTTTTGCAGGCTGGGCAGAAATAAGCCTGCAAGGACTAAGGAATTTGCTGAGAAACAATATTAAATCAGCAGAGAGACTTTTGGTTACTGAGTAATTCTCTGCTAACGACTTTCTGGGCGACCTTAGGCACATTGGGTGCATTTGCCAAGTGCCGGTAAACCTTTGAAATGGAAGCGCTCCTGGTCTTGTTCTGGTTTTTTTATGGGGAAGGTGTGAGCCGTAATGAGATGAGGATCATAAAGTTCTTATCACCCCCTTGGCTGATTAAGTGAAACAGCGAATGTCTCTTTTTCCTGGTGGTGATCTTCATTGGTTTAGAAAGGTGGCAAAATAACAAACCTCTCACCGTGGCTTCCCAGCTGCGGTTGCAGAGCCGGTGACGTAACCCTGTGTTTGGTCCCCGCTGCAAGCTCACGCAACCCAAAAGGCCACCGCTGCGCCCTAAGAGCACCTCTGAGAGTTTCTGCCAGGAGGTTGCGTGGCTCACTTTAACGAGAATATCCTGAACGCTGGCATCCTAAAATAGGAAATAAATGACTTCAAACTGTGAAATGAATTGATTTGGTAGAACTCCAGCTGTGCAACCACCTTTCTTCCTTTGAGGAGCATGTGGATCTGTGGAGATTTAAGTCCTTCTAAACCTGGCTCGTGAAAAGCCTAGTTTCTGCTAGTAGTGACTGATCGTATTGAAGGTTGAGAGAGTTCCTCGTCTCCCGATGCGTTGCCCAGGACATCTTTAGGCTCTTATGACTGTGGCTTTCAGCTTCAGCATCCGAAGGGAGAATGCGTGATGGCAGCAGCTGGCGGCGCAGGAGGTGGTGGGACTGATGGTGAGGCCACAAGGCGTTTCCCTGGAGGGGAAGCTGCCTTGCCTCGTTTCTGCTCAAAATTTCATGGTGCCAGTGCCTGTGGTCATCAGCTGTGCTTTCCCGGGGCGCTCCTTCGTTTACTGTATCATGGCAAGCCCAAGTACGTGCTCGGACCGCTTTTTTGCGTGATGCTGAGCTGGTGTGTTTAGTTAAAACAGAACAATTGAAAAAGAAGCAATCCTGTCAAAATTAAAGCTGTCTTTTTTGCGTTTCCTACATCATCACCTTGCAGCCACTTGGAAATATCTCCCTGAACTTTGTTCCTGGCTGTTGCGATTTGCTCTGCTGCGGCACTTTGTGTACGGCTCGGGTGGCAGCGTGTGGCCGTGCCCTCCGGCTTGGTGGCCTGGTTTCTGGTGGCACGGAGCAGTCCAGAGCTGCCTGGACTGGAGATGGTGATTCCTGAGCTCAGAGCGGTTTTGTTCTCGGGTGAACCCTGCTCTGCACCGACTTGTTGAATTAATAGCGTCGGGCAGTTTTGTGCACGTGCACGCGCGCGCGTACAACTCTTTCTTTTTTTTTAAGGGGTTTCTCGTTATGAACTTTGCATCAGATTTCCTAGTTTATGCCTCAAGAGGGCTAGCTGGAACCCCAACGTGCTTCCTCATGTGAGCTCTCCCTCACCTACGTGTCAACCATGGCTTGACAGGTCTTACGCAACGCAAGGAGTATCTTGATGTAAAAATCCGCCTCTCTTAAACAGAGAGCAGGATGCCTATTTTCCCATCCCCAAAGCAGGAGCTGTTGCTCCTCCTTCGGGTCTTGCACATAGAAAGAATTGTTGTTCCGTACTATACTGCAAAATGCTGGAAACCAAGCAGGAGCTCTAACCTTGAGTCCTGCAAAGCCAACCCGACGCGTCTTTTCCTTCGCTTTCTTTGAATATGAAATTCCCGTTGATCCTTGCAATGAAGGAAACGTGCCCAAAAGTTTAATTTTAAACGAGGAAGCAAACATGTGATTTGACCCATGGGAGTCCACCTGCTACCCAGCGCCCCTTCCAACTGCGATGTCCAACTCGGAAACGTCTGGGCGCTGGCACAGAGCAGTAACATGCTTAACGGGGTAGCAGTGAATCCTTGCATGGCTACTAAAATCATCGCACCCCTTTTGAAAGACAAATATTGAAGTAGCTTATAACGGAGAGGGCCGCGAGCTGTGCCCTGGGCACGCAGCGAGGAGATCAGAGTGGGAACGGCCCAACGGAGCGATGCCTTGGTGTCTGCCGCGCGGGGCTCCGCATTGGAGCGGTGGCAGCAAATAGCGGCTTGAAATTTGGCTTCAAATAAGCAGCACCCTCCAAAAGGAGCAGCTTTTTTGCAACCTCGGTTATTTGGGATATTTAAGGTCAGGTTGGGCAAAGCCCTGCCGAACCGGGACAGTTCGGAGCCGGGGTGGCGGTCGGCTCGCTGACCCCAATCCATGTTTTCTGTCCCCGGTTTCCGACGCTCTGGCAGCGAGCGGAGTTTGGGTAGCGAAACCCCTCGATCCCTGGGGGTTATGCGCTTAAAAAAGAAGTAAATGTTTTTCTCGCGGCTTGAAAGCGCAGCTAATGTAAAAGCCTGCGGGGGGGCTGCGAAGGGACGGGGCCCTTCTGGTGGCAACGCGAGTCGGAAAAGTGCAGACTGCGGCGATTTTAAAGGTTACCAGCAGCCTGATGGGACTGCATGGGTTTTCCTCATTATTTTCATTATACTTCGGGGGGGGAAAAATGTTTATGCATGCTAAAAACTTTCTGGACTTGGCGAGTCCCTGCTATCCCATGGAAGCCGGGACCGGAGCCGCCCCAATAAACCCTCTAATAAACCCTCGGGTGAAGGAGGGGGCGGCTGCCGGCGAAGCTTTTTAAAGTGCTTGTGCTCCCTGCTCTCTCTGTCTATATTTGCTACTGGGTCTCCCCGGCATTTAGCCTGCTGTCATCCTGGAATATCTTGCTTAAAGCACAGGTACCTGCTTGGGTGGTGCAATGCTGACCCTCCTCGCATTGTCCCTATTCCCTTTCCCCTCCTTGGTCAAGGAGAAGCGTTACGTGGGAAGGGTGTTAAAATTTCGTTTTTTTCCGTCATGGGTATGTGTTTACAAAAAAACAAACAAACAAAAAAAACCACGCACCCAACCCCCCAGTTTGAAATAGGAAATAAATGTGGAGAAAAAAACCTTTGCTCCACGTACATACATACATACATACATACATGTATGTATGCATGCATAAAAGCTACTTGCTAAAATTCATTTATATATATATATCCATGCACACACACTTTATGCATATATATACACACTTTTTGCATGTGTATATATGTATATGTGTGTATATATATACATAGATATAAAAGAAATAAATATGTATTTATATGTGTATGTAGAGTTTAGCAGGCAGCTTAAGCACCAGACCAAAGCTTCGATGGAGTGGGACCGATAGAGAGCTTTGCACCCGGTTTGGGCAGAGACTCTCCGTTTGGCGCAGCGTTAACGTTGCGCCGGCTCGCTGACGCCTTCGTCTTGCTCCCTTCTCCCCCAGCGTGTGCCGAAGACTTCTTCTACGCCTCGCAGGGAGGCGACGCGTCCATCGAGGGCGTGGACGACGCCGAGGACCTGGAGAGGACCAGGCGTGCCTTCGACCTGCTCGGTAAGGGCTCTCGCGCCGGCTCCCGGGGCCGGAGCCTCTCGCAACCGGCTTCAGTGTCTTGCTGAACGGCGGCAAGAAGGAGGCGAGTCCAGCCGCTGCTTTGCAGAGCCCAACCGCCAAATCCACCACCGCGGCTATTGAAGCGGAAACGTTTTTTATAGGGGAAATATTTCCCGGAGTTTGTGAACGTTGAGCCCAAGGTGTGTTTTTTAACTCCCAGCGAGTCTCGGCCGGGGAGGAGAAGCATAGCAGCAGATACGATGAGCTCCCGTGGTGGCCTCGGCCGTCACTTCTGCACGGCGGTGCTTGCTGAGGCTGTCCTGAAAGCCACCACGCCGGAGCGGAAATCACCCCCCCCACCAGCGTTTGGCTTAAAAACCAAGGTTTGTGTCGTGCTGTGCAAATCGCCTCTTGGTTGTTCCTGCAGGAGTGAAGGAGTCCCATCAGACCACCATCTTCAGGATCATCGCTGCCATTCTGCACCTGGGCAACTTGGACATCCAAGCTGAACGCGATGGAGACGCCTGTAGTATATCGGTAGGTCGCCGGCAAGGGAGGGGAGAAGCTGCCTGTGCGATTTAGCTTACTCATAAACTGGGCTGGGTTGGATGCCTCGTGCTTCACAGGACCTCAGCACGTATCCGTAGGGAATCCTTTTCCTCCTGGTTTTCTTTGCTTTTTGTTGGAAACCCATCAAGCATTACTTCCCAACCGATTTTTTTTTTTTCCTCCCTGGGAAATAGCGCCCTGTTTCCCATCACTTAGTTTGCCGATTCTTTCCTCGCTTTAAAAAAAGCCACAAATATCACTTACCGCCCTAAGCCCCAGCCTGGCTTTAGCTTTTTCCGCTTTCTTAAAAGATTGGCTGCCCTTAGCGCGTAAAGTACTGGGGGACCTGCGACTGCCAGCAGCGGAAGGTGTTAATTTTCCATGACCACCTTTGCTGCAGGCCAAACTGGCAAGTCTTTCAGTGCCACCAGCATGTGGGGTCCAGCGGGGAGGGGGGAATTTAAGGAAAAATAAGCAAAATGGGTATTTTTGTTGCTGGAGACTGGCTCTGAAACGAGTGAGGCCGCTTTCGGGAATGTGGCCATCAAGTGTTCGAAGGAGTACCGTGCAGATCAATGCGCAACTGCTAAGTACTGCACTTAATTAGTAGGAATAAATAAGACCAAAGATGCCTTAGCAGTGATTTTTCCTGCTTCTGTGCGTTTGTTCGGGGAAAAAAAATAGTGATTATATGGCAAATACTGTCCTATCAATTATTGTTGCCTCCCAGACTGGATCATTTATTCCTAATTAAAATATTAAAATGGGTTCGGCACACACTCCTAGTGTTACCCTTGAGATAATGCAGCATGCAATTAGTTGGATGCTGGGGGTAATTTGCTTGATATTTGGCAACGTGGATATGTAAAGCTGGTCCGCTCCAGCAGCGTTGAGTTCTGTAATGGAGTTCACGTTGTTTAATTACCTTCAAATTTAATTGCGTGGTATTAAATCAATCCTGTGAGGGCTCTGAATCCATGGTCAAAAATGTATTAGAGCAACAAAGCACCCTGGAGGACTTTGAAAATGTGTTTTTTTCCCTATTGCCAAGTCCATCCCCTTTTCCACACAAATACATATCTAGCTGGAAACAACTTACTTCCTTTTGATATGTTATTACGCTGGCAAAAGGGAGGCTGATTTCTCGTTGTCCAAAAGAAGGTGCCCGCTCTCTTAAGGCGGTAGCCTCAGGAGTGCCTTGTCTGATGTTGTATAAGGAAAAAAATACGCCGAAGGAAACTAAGTTCACTTTTCATTTTATTGGTTACGTGAAACACAGCCCCGTCTGATAACACGCGCTTTGCAGCTTGGTTATTCAAGGCGGGTGGCGTTATGCTGTAGAAGGGGGAGTGCGATGGCAGGCTGACTTTGTGTTCAGCTTCTGTTGGTCTTGGTCTACTTCTGCTTGGTGCTGAAAATAGCAATTCTGGAGCAAAGACGCCAGAGAGCTGAACCCGCCCCTTAGTGGCTTTTGATGCTTGTGTTAACACGGTGGAGGCTGTAGCTGCGGCATCTTGGCCATCCTGGTTATCTCGTCGTGCAAGCTGAGATGGGAAGGGTTTTGGGGAACTCCCTTGGGAGGGGAGCCACGTTCTCCAGGAGTACACGGTGTCACCACGGGAGCGGGAACAAAGCCACCAGTGCTCTTTCCCGGTGACGCTTACCATACAGATCTACTCTTATGAAGATTGAGATGTTAAAGATAGCCAGGGCATAGCAAAGCCGTGCAGCGTCACTGCTCAGTGTTAGGCGTGAGCCATTTCACCTATTTCCCCGGAGACTGGTGGGGTTGGATGGCAGTGGTGGGAAGGGGAGCGATTTTTGACGTGCCCTGCAAGCGTCAGAGAGTGCCTGCTGAGCTCATTTCTCGTTGTACCCCTCGCAGAGCACGGATGAGCACCTGAACACCTTCTGCGGCTTGCTGGGTGTGGAACATGGCCAGATGCAGCACTGGCTCTGCCACCGGAAGCTGGTCACCACGGCCGAGACCTACGTGAAGAGCATGTCCCTTCAGCAGGTGCTCAACGCCAGGGACGCCCTGGCGAAGCACATCTACGCCCAGCTCTTCAACTGGATCGTGCAGCACATCAACAAAGCCCTGCACACCACTGTCAAGCAGCACTCCTTCATCGGCGTGCTCGATATCTATGGGTAGGGATGCTCTTGCTTTTTTAAGGTGGTTATGGGAGACCTCTTCAATTTGTTTCACCCTTCTAGCAGAGCGCCCCTGATCTCCCCAAGTGTCTACGTTGAGCTGTACATGCGGCTGTTCCTGATGGCTTCTGGTAGGGGTGGGAATAATAGAAAAAGCGACCTTCTGACATGGGCTGGGGAAAGTCTCTTCGCCTCCTGCAAATAGGGGCCAGACCTGCCCCAAACCCTCAAACTCAAACATGAGTTTTCTTAGTCTGAAGCATCTTCCATTGCCAGAATTGTTTATCCCTGTAAACATGACTATTCCCACTCCCTTTGCTGGAGAAAAGGAAAGAGGCCTCCTGGTTTGGGGATTTTTCCCTCCCTCCACACCATATCTTTTCTGTCTCTTTGGGGAGCAAGGAAAGGGGAGAAGTGGGACAGCAGTGACTGTGCATGCTCCCTCAATATATGAAGATACTCGTTCCTGTTTCAGTGGAGGCGAGGTGGGATGGACCAGTTGCAGCTGCTCTGGGAACTGCTCCTGGAGCTAGTACGGTTGCTGTGCTTTCTCAATCCCAGATCATGTGTAGGTGCCAGTTCCTTGCAAGATCTGTCAAATGTAGGTAAAGTTCAGCATGAGATCCTGCCTAAGCAGCTCTGGGTCCGCTGCAGAAAGCTTTTACAGCTGTAATACCCGCTCGGTTACTGGGATTGGATCTCGATGTTCGCTCGTGCGTGCAACCTCCCGTGGGGTTTCTGCAAGCCCTGCCGGTTGGGCTGACGGTTGTAGCATCCCGTTGAACAGCACCAACCCCCATTCAGTGCTGGTGCATCAGTATAGTCCTGCTGACTCGTCTCCATCAGCAACTGCTGCCATGCTGCAAGGTTTCCTGGAAAACTCTTATCAAGTAGGATAGGAATATGATCCTGTTTGGGCTGGGATGCCAACAGGACAGCTTGGGATGGTGCGTTTGCTGGCAGAGGTTTGCATGTGTACAGACTCTCCGAGGTAGATGGCCCAGGACCTGGAAGATCTTCAGTCACCAGCTGGAGTTAGCACAGTCTGGGTGGTTGGAAAGCAGGGTGAGATGGAGAAGCTGTTTCAGCCAGTGTCCTTGCCGGCTAGGATGTGGCAAACCAAGCTTGGAGCCGGAGCCGCATGGCTGCAGAGGGGTAGTGTAGGTAGGTGGATGCCCAAATTGGGAAATGGGATGTGCTCTTTCAGCAGTAGCTAAAAGGAGACTGGAGGACAGCGCTCATGAAAGATTAAGCTGGGCATGAAAACCTGTTAGCGTGGAAGAAAAACCTCTCCTAGTCGCAGGTCTCCTCCGCGTATCATGTCAAGCATGTCGGCCAGCAGATAGTGTTACCCCGTGGGTACCGCAGTGTGAGCCGAAGTGAAATTGGGCTGTGCTCAGGCCTGATAATAATTAACAATAATAATTGTTAGCAATAAGAATAAATAACAATATACCAGAGAGACATTGGGTGCTTGCAGCCCTGGGCCTCTGCGGTCCTAGCAAGTAGTCTGGGTCCCAGAATGCGGGTTATCTGGGAACGGAAATGAATTCTGCCAGATCTTGGACTTTTTCCCAATATCCGGTGTTCTTTTTCCTCTCGGAGGGGAACTAAACTAGATGGGCTGGGGTGCTGCCCGGGGTGGTGGAAGAAGGTTGTCCCCGTATGGAGGGTTTGAATGGAGCAGGTACAAGCTGAGGATGCGGAGGCTGTGGGTTTCCAGCACTCAGCATCCGTAATCCGGTGTTAGTTTTGGGAGTGAGAGCATGCAGCATTAAAAGCTTGGTGTGTTTATTGACCCTGCATCATTTATTATAGTTGCAATGTCAGAGAGCTGGCGCAGGCGACCTCTGCGTTGTTGCTTCACAGAGCAAACGTTGTCGGCCCTCTCGCCCGAGGGGTGAGAAGCAGCGCTCCAAAGGCTTATAACGTTGAATTGCAATAAATAATAATCAATAAGTTGAATCAATTATTAACAAAAATAAATAATTGAAGATATTGAACTGTATTCCTCTGCATGAAAGATAGCTCACTCCAATGCGGCCCTCAGTACGTAGTGCCGGTGGTTGTCTGACGCTTGGGGACGTGTCTGTAAGCTCTTTCTGATCGCTGCGTGCTTTGGCGTGCTTCGTTCAGCGCAAAGGAATTGCAGGTCGCTTATCACGGGCCGTTCGGTAGTTCCTTGTGGTTCTTTTGAAGAGCAAATTCCTGCGGACGTTTCTGGACTCGGCAGGGACGGTTTGTTTTCATTCCTCCGCTGTTTGCGGCGTGAAAGGGAGTGTGAACGCCGGGGTAGCCAGCCGTGCACTGAACTTATTTATGAACTTTAAATATTTTAGTATGAGCCCTGGCGCCGCAGCAGATTTGGGATCTGCCAGTCGCACAGCAGAATAAGGAGGAAAGATGAAAATGGAGCAAATAAGCGTGCAAAAATATTAATGGACTTAAATACGGAGCTGGATTCGGCATGAGGGGAAGGGTGGGCGAGCCGTGTATTTTCTTGCACCAAGATATAGGGGGATGCTTTGAAACTAATTGAAAGAAAATGGCCATTTATTTGCTTTTTCCCACTAGGATATTGTCTTAGCACCTTCTCGGAGTCGGGATGCGCGCAGAGCAGGCGCAACGAACTGCTCTCCCCGTTAGCAGATAGCATGGGAATAGTTCCCTTAATTAGCCAGTTTGCATCGTCTCTCTAGGAGCTGACCTCTTGCAGTGGCTGATCAGAAAACAACAACATTTCGATGCTCGAAAGCAAAGCTTTCCTTTTCCTGTTACTTCCCAGCTACTTACTGACGTGGCCGTGTTAACTGGAAGCTCCTCTCCTGTTTTTCTCCCTTCCTGGGTCTGAGAGAGGAAAAACTAGCTTAAATTTGGTGAATGCAGCAGCTCCGGCCTCAGCTGACGCCTCCCGAGAGGGTCCATAAGTTGTAGCGTGTGTTCCTAAAGTGTAAAAACTGCAAGACATGGGTAACAGCCAGGGGGTAACCCGAAAGTACTAAAAACACTGATTTGGGGAGGAAAAAAAAAGTGCTTCGTTTGTTTAGTGCCGTGAGGCTGTTCTTACAGCACCCGTTACCCAACCAAAGCGCTGTGCGCTTGTCGTTGCAGCAGCTTATTCGTTTGGTGGAGGGGACTTCGCCCTGTCTTTCCTTAGTTTAATCCTCATAGTCGTTTGTCAAAAGACTTTTTTTAAATTTATTTTTATTTTTTTTCTTCCCCCTTCCCAACCATGCCTTAAAACTAGAACTATTAATGATAGGAGTAAAGAGCCACCCTCGGTGCCTCCGCTTGTCCCTGCAGCCCCGGCCACCCCGGTGGCCCCGCTGGGCTCACCCCAGGCTGTCCCCGTCCCCCCGGCGAAAAGGGGGTTGTGCTGGCACCGGCCTCAAAGTCCCTTCAAGGAACGCGTTGGAATTGGAGCTAAAAGCACCATTTTTTCCTCTGCTTTCAGCAAGTCGCTTGCTCGTGTGCATCTGGGTTTTTTTCTGCTTTCGGGGATGCAATGCAGAGGCTGTAATTACGAATTTTTCTGCTCTACTGAATTGCATTAAAAATAATGTTTTTTTTTTTTGTTGTTGTTGTTTTTAAAGAAGCAGCTGGTGTTTGACCATCGCTTTTGCAGTGAATATACGTGCCCTTAATATTTAATGGTGTTTTTCCGCAAGAGGGGTTGTTACATTTCTTGTCCTAGGCAGCACTACCGTCTAATGTGCAAGCAGCTCCGGTTGTACGAAATATCGGACTTGCGCTTATCAGAACAGACTTCTTGAATCCCTTGAGTTGTGGAAAGGAGGGATACAGATTTGGGGTGCGAGGAATAAAGCGTAGATCTGGGATAGAAGGAATTTAGCGAGACCGAATAACTGATGTTTCCTGTCATGTAGATGACACCATCGCAGGGTGAAGTAGATTTTTTTTTATAAGCGGCAACCCTTAATGCCGATTTATTCATTGCTTTGCAGGTTTGAAACCTTTGAAGTGAATAGCTTTGAACAGTTTTGTATCAACTACGCCAACGAAAAGCTCCAGCAGCAATTCAACTCGGTAAGGTGAACTTGGAAACGCGCCATGAAACTTAGAAAACTCGTCGAGGCCAGATTCTTGTACGTCCGCTTTGCGCTTAACGGCACTGGTCTGCAGCCTGGCCGGCATGAGCACACTAAATACTCAGGCCAAGTTGGAAACGATGCTTGGTTTACTTATAAAATTGATCCTGGGAGCAGGTTTACAAATGGTTTATGCAAAGCCCCACTGATGTTTTTGAGTAAATCAGAAGTTTGCCGGCTTTGTTTTGCACGGTTTCGTTCCTAAGCTGAGGTCAACCTGGCAGGTGGTTGTGCCGAGTCCTGCTTTTCCTTGTGCGATAAAGCACAAGTGAAAACCTGCTAATTAAGTGTGGCTTAAATTCTGGATTAAATGGCAGGGCCATATACACTCCTTTTTTACTTTGACACGTGACACAATAAGTTCTTCTATTTTATTAGGTATAATCACTTACCTGGACTGCAAATGAAATCATTAAGGGGTCATCTTCTGCTCTTGTTGTAGACAGGGAAAGACTTGCTATTAATTTCAGGATTTGAGGGAGAATCTGTTAAATTGGAGCAGCTAAGTACTGCAGGGGAGTTTGGCGCTTTGAAACTGTATCCTATGCCTGGCACAAACGTTTGCGATATCTCTTAATACATCATATCACCGCTTGTAAAATTGAAAAGTAAGTGATGGGCTGTATTTGCACTATGCGTATCTTACTTAATATGTCCAACTATCACTTCTAAAGCTTATAAATTCAAACTCAGAGATGACATGTTTGAAGAGATTTTAAAAAGCCATCTTTTGAAGAAAAAAGTGCACTTGAAAAATCCTTTTTTGATATGCTTAGAGTATCTCAGAAATAGCCAAAGACAATTTATCTGCCTGGGCATAGGTTTGAGATATATGAGCCATAGAAAGAGCCTTTTTTTTATATTATTATTACTATTTTTAGAAAAGTAAGAATCTGCAATAGAGATGATCGCAAATTGGTTATGGTACTGATGGTGCATCTCCCCTAGGAAGATCGCGCACTTTGCAAAGCTGTGCTCACCCGTCGGGACGCACGCGCTCGACGTGGCCTGGCTTTGCGCTAGTGAACCTGCTGCGGGTCCCTCATTTAATCAGGGGAGCCCTGAAGGGGAGAGGGATTTTTAGTAGCCCCAGATGTATCTCATGGCCATTCAGAGCATGGCTTTCGCTTAGATGCAGTGACAGCTTCAGCAGTGTTTTAGTGAAAGTCATTTAAAGCAAAGATTTTTTTTTTTTTCCTTGTCTCATGGTTTCCTAGTGTAATGTTTTTACTTTCCTTGCCAGAAGCTAGACTCTGTAAGCGGCAAAGCCTGTACAAAGCACCTAAAATTTCTGTGACTTCTTGACGTACTGTGGGAAAACCATACATGTACTAATGAGTAAACGGGGCTGGCGCTGGGCTGCTTCGAGGCGGAGGTCAATAACTGTGTTGTTTTTCTCATCTCAGCACGTGTTCAAGCTGGAACAAGAGGAGTACATGAAGGAAGAAATCCCATGGACTCTTATAGACTTCTATGATAACCAGCCCTGCATAGACCTTATAGAAGCGAAACTTGGTATCTTGGACCTGCTGGATGAAGAGTGCAAGGTAAAGAAAACCGCTCGCCTTTTTGCTGGCATCTTAATTTTTCTAAAAGGTTAAAGAATGGGTTGTCCTTCAGCACGCAGACCTTTGCCTGCAGTAGCTCATACGAGGGTAAAGGACATGTGTTGCTTGGGTGCTCAGGGCTAGGGCAGGCTGTTGGTCGTTGCTTTGCTTCAGGACCATTGAGAGCCTCTTTGGCAGAAGTTTGCTACCACCTTGTAAACCGGGAATCCTGTTCATACCGCGTAATACCAGCGCTTGTGTTTCTGGCCTGGCTGCACTTAGGGATAGCTTGTGCTTGTGACTTTCAGTTCCTTCAACATGATCCAGGAGCTGGCGTTCCTCCCTGCCTCAGCCCTTGTTTTGTCCCAGGGAAATCTGAATCTTCCTGCTGGAGTTATTTGGGGTGAAGTCAACTACATTTAGTGTAAAGCTTTCAGATGTTGGAATTTATGCTTCTGTGGCACTCGGCATATGGAAAAAGTGTGCCCAGGAGGGTCTTCTGGTTGGTTAACCTTGCTGTGTCGAGCTGTGCCACAGGCCTGTAGCGAGAAACGTGTCTCCTTGGGGAATGGCTGCGTTCTGGAGCGGTGAAAATCTGGCCTGGGCTGTGATGAGTAATGAGGGAATTGACCACCCTACAAGGATTTAAGTTGTTGATGACGAACTCACATTGACTTCAGTCCATAGTTTTGTAGAGGACCGAAATCAGATGTCCCCTTGGCTCCTTTGGTGTAGAGAAACAGGAGCCGGTGATGACCTTCTGTAGAAGTGTCCTCACTGTGGTGTCTTCCCGTTTAGTAACTAATTCAGCGTTCTTTCGTTGGGCTTCGGAATCAAGTCCTCCCTTCTCTTTTCTTGGTCTGTAGTTCTGAAACCATAGAGACAGGGTTTGGTTTTGTTTGGGAGTTTTTTGGTTGTTTTTTCTTAATTAAAGGTCAGACAAATTATATTAGAAAACTTGGGGACATTTAAAAATATATATTGGTTGTTTTTTTTTCATTTGTTAAGGCAAGTCTGTAATTTTGGGACAGTAGATTGCAATGCTTACCACCTGTTTCTCATACCAGCTTCAATTAATTCAGGCTTACAAGTTTACAAGAAATGCCAGAACTGCATACCTGCATGGTAATCCAGAAGAGAGGTTGAACTCTTCCTTGTTCGGTCATAAATTACCAAATGCATCTAGGAACAAGATGTGCTAGGTGGGAGATTCTTCTGGGAAGCTGGGACACCTGGTCTTTGGCATGGGGAGTAGGGGGAAGGGCAAGAGCCTTTAGGTACAGTTGTGATAGTGGAGGGAGGACTTTCAGGCCCTTTGACATAAAAATGCTAGAACACATTAGCTAGAAGTTGATGTTAGGCAAATTCAACCGTGAAATAAGCCTTTTTTAATGCTGAGAACAGCTTGGTGGGAAGAGGCAGTTGACCGCCTTTGCGCTGGATGCAGTTGCCTTGTGGAGTCATGTGTACCGAGCTGGGGAGGGCTGCATTCGTTTTGCTCCCAACAGTTCCTCAGGCCGGTTTGGCCATGGTGTGCTCAATAAGTTGTTGTCTCTTTGGGAAGAATCTCCATTGAGTCTTAGATACATTCTGGGGCAGGAAATGTCCTGCCAGTTTGGGATGGCTTTGAGGGTTTGTAGGCGAACGCAGGAGGGGTGAAGCATGGGGTGGTGCCTGGACGCAGGTGAGGAAGGGGTCTCACCGCTGAATGGCCAAGGTCATCAGAGGGGCCCAACAGGTCCTTGTTGGCCTGCTGAGATCCATGGGCATTGAACAAACCCAGTGGCCCAAGGGCAGGTGTGTCATGTTGCATCAGAGGGAAAGGTTTGGGGTTCATTATTTAGACTTTGGTCCCTGTTGGGGTTTAACGAGATGTGTGACCTGTACTTGTCTGTGAAAGGAAGGTGACCTGTTAAGTGACTACTCTTCGCAGTTTGACAGTCCCCAGACGCAGCTGGCCTGTCTTCAGCCTGCAGGTCCTGCACAGGCTCTGCCCGTGGCTGAGGAAAGCACCTAAAAAAATTGCAGTTGAGGTCTTCTAGAGGCTCAGCTAGCAGGAACAGCTAAAAGCATATGCACGGTAGAGAAAAAGCTTCAGCCTTCGTCCCAGCTTGTCTTATCCTGTCTGTTACAGTTTCTGAACATGACTGACTTAAATTATGTTTAATTTGCTCTCATTTTTAACACCCCTAAAATAGCATCTTACCCAGCGCTGGCTCAGGAGGTCAGAAATTTTTGCTTGATATTTGGCCCCATTTCATTTTTTCTCTGCGCTGTTAAGCCTGTTAAGTTCCTCAAGCTTGAGGTAGCTCCTAGGTATCGAGAGGACCAGAAGGAAAGTTTCCCTGGTGACGTATTGTCTGATAACTCCCTTTGCTCTTCTCGAAAGCGCCCGGTGCCGGTTGCTCCTGGTGACGGGATGTTGCATTAGATGGAGCACTGCTCTCATCTAGGAGGCAGTTCTCCTCCTCCTAGAAAATAATGACAACGTGCGCTGTGTAACCGCGCTGAGAAGGGAGACTTGGCTGTAAATACCTCTCTAACTGCTAGTACTTTTTAATCTGCGCGTTTTTGTCGAAGAAGCTGGAGCACAGGAGCTGTCCCCCCACATCAGTTGCCAGTTGTCTCGGTGGCGCCTGTCACCGGGGAATGCTGCGATTAGTCACCGGCTCCTTTATGAGCCCTCAAATTGGCTCTTTTGTGATAACCTGCGGGCAGGCTGCAGCTTTATGAAAATTTCGGTAAGCCTGTCAAGTGCAAGCACCGGTGTGTCCGCATGGAAACCTTCACACCCACGTTGCCGGTGGTGGTCCTTCCCCCACCGAGGTGGCTCTGCGGGCCACCTCGCTGGCGGTGGCGCGGTGGAGGGCGAGCCGCTCCGCCGGACCCCGCGGCGGGCGTACAGCAGGGCGGTTGGCACGCCGTCTCGCTAGCGCGGAGCGCGGTGGGGAAGCGTGCTTGGGGACCGAGGTGACGGCGGTGGGGTTCGGCCAACATAACGAAACGTGGGTGACACAGCCTCCGCGTTGGCCCTCAAGTCATCGCTTCACAGGGTGGATATTTTTTTAATTTTTCATGGGAGGTTGGGGGTGTTCAGGATAGGCTGAAGCCGTTTGGCTAACAGAGGTCATAGACCTTCAGTGCTTAATGAGCGTCTTGCCACAGAATTTAGAGAAGAAGGGGACCAGGCAGGACAGAAATGAGAATCGGCAATGAAAGAGAGCTTTTGAATAGAAACTGGAGTTTGAAGGACTAAAGCTGTCTCTTGAAAGCAAACCATAAAACCTGTAGCTCTGAGAGAAGAGGGCTTTAAGATCTGTTTATATTCTTTGGGTTTACCTAGACAGCTTTCAGATCTTCAGAGTTAAGAGCTGTCATAGAGTTAAGGCTGGAGGGGGCCTCGTTTGGTCCAACCTCCCGTTACATCCCTGATCTGCACAAGGAGCCTTATAATCTTTGTGGAACTGTGACCCTGCACCTTCTGCTAAGTTTCCTTGGAGTCCTCAAAAGACACTGTCACAGTCTTCCCCATTTCCCATGCTGGAGGATCATCTACCTGGATCTAGGGCTTCTAGGACCTCTTGGCTTTGCTTTGGCCTAAAAAGAGGCCAGAGGAACAGGAAGAGTGATGTCCCATCAACAGAAAGTGGCCTTGCAGTAGCCTTGTGAGCCAAGGCCAGCACAACAGGTACAGAAAGTTACCCATGGGATTTAGGAAGTCCTATAGGACAAGTCGATGAGCCTTGAAGTGGAGAGAAGGGAGGGAAAGGCATCTAGGAGGAACTCCCTCCCTGCCTGTGAGCTGTGAAGTGTGGAGGAAATCATTGTGCAGCCAACAGTGATGGTGGGAAATAATTTGGAATAAGAGCAAAGCTTTCAAGGAGAGATAGGAGAACCAATATAAAGACCATCAGCAGAGATGGACAGTAAGGAGAGAGACAGTCTTCCAAAAATCCAGTCCTGGCAAGTTGGGAGGTCATGTAGAAGACATGCTTGTATATCTGGGATGTGAGGAGGCTTTTGAGCATGCTTGGCCTTGTTACAAAGGGTAAAGAATGACTTTGGCGATGGAGTCTGCAGAGTTCCCTGGAGGACACTGAGGGTGGAGGGAATATGTGAAGAGCGACTCCGGTACTCTGCAGAGGAGGAGCTAGACTGGGCTGGTGTTCAGGAGACTGAAATCACCCTTGAAGGAACTTGAAAATTCTTTAAGAAATGTAGTGATGTCTCTGTATCAAAGCTGGATGCAGTTTTCTGCTTTTCTACCCGAAACCACCTGCTCTGCATGAGTGCTGTTCATCTTCCATACCGTTCCCAAAGGTCATTCGGGAGTAAAGACTGAAGCTGCTATGAATATCCAGCTTTCTCTGTAAGGGGTCCTGCTGCCCAGCTGCTTCCTTGCTTTTGATTATGCTGTTGGGATGGGAGCGGAAATGGAAAAGAATTATGATTAAAAGCGTTCCGTTAGCGTGAAGCACATCTAAAAGGGTTTGACCAGCAAAGGGCTGTTCTGAAGGACTGATGTGCCCATCGTGACATCTTTGTCCAATTATTTATTATGAATGTCGGGGAATTTCTGTTCACTGAGGTGTGATGTGACTCTGAGGCTGTCAAAGGAGGATTTGTCTGATCAAGCTTGTTGAACTCCCCAGTGATCTCATACTCTCTTGTGGGTTCTTGTTGTGTTTTACAGCATGTTACCACCGTGTTATGCTGCTGATATGGCACATGCATTTTCCCACGCTGTTCAAAAGATGCTCTTTAACCTTTCCCGCATCCTTCTGTCGTGCTCCAGAAACACTGAAGCCTGTTTCTAGCAGCCTAGGTTTCAGTCCCACTTGTCTCTCCGTGCATCGCTGTGAACTTTGATATCCAAACAAATGCATTTGCCTTGTCTTGATTTTTTTTATTTTGTTGTTCATCAGAATTGAGCATGTCATCCTGCAGCACCATGCCGTTCTGTCGGGGGCATTTCTGTTCAACGAGCGGCCGTGGGAAGGGGGAGAGGGGCTGCACCACTGGCATTCTCTATCGGCAGACCATCATTATCTCTAACGTGAGGGCAAAATAACCTTGTCTGTGTCACGCTGTCGGGTTGTATGACTCAAGTTGGGCGCATCGCTTCCTGCGGAAGGTTGCTCTGGAGGGCTTTTAGCTCAGCAGGTTTGGGTGGACCTTTGCTAACCGTCCTTTTTCTATAACTGTGGGCAGCATCTCATCCTTTAGCCCAAATACTTCCTGAACGGCTCCTTGACTACATGGGTCTTTTGGGGTTTTGTGGGGTTTTTTGGATCTGGGGATGCTTCTGATACAAAAGCAGTGGCCTCAACTTTGGGGACTGATCCTGGCCATAGTGAGCAGCTCTGGTTTCTGGTGCAGTAGCGTGCAGAGGACCATGTGTAACGAAGGAGAGTGAAGACGAGCATTACGGCGCCAAGCTGGTTTATGCAGAACGACAGACGGACGAGGACCGTCAGGGCAGCGGGGACAGGAGCAGGACCAGTGACGTCATGTAAATCACTCCTCTAAGGTTATTCCTATTCAGAGATTTCCATACAATACCTGCAAGGCACCATGGTGCCTTCCACCTCCTCTTCCTCCTCCTCCCCTCCCAAAAAAGTCTTGCACTGATGGGACATTCTCCAAATAACTTTCTCAGTGGCTTTGAAGGCTTTAAGCTGCCAAGCAAATGCTGAAAGCTGTTATAATGGTGCAGTTAATGGCCTGTTAGTTCTTATCCTCGGGACTGGGTCCCTCTCAGATGCTTCCCAGGCAGCTATAAAAATACTCGAGCTGTGCGCCGGTGTGCAGGGAGCCACGCGGGGCGGCAGGAGCGGCGCCTTTGAAGCTCAGCTCCCAGATAAGCAGGTTCTTCTGCAGAGTGGCTGGCCTGAAAGAGAGTTGCTGCGGGATAAATCTGCTTTGCGCGGCGCGGGGAGCCTCGGGGGCTCGGGGTGGCTGTGCCGCAGTCGGCAGAGGGGACCTTCCTCCTGGGGATGCGGGGAGCACGTGGATGGGAGCTCCGCCGCTCCCAGCACTTGTCCAGTTTGTATCCGAAAGAGAAGTTGAACCTCCTGTCGTGATCATTCATCAGTAATATTGTATATAATTATATAAAAAAAATCCTGTCTTGGTGTAACTCTGGAGTTTAAGTATGCACATATATCTTGCATAAGTATAGTATGTATAGGAACACAGTATGTTTCTGCTGGTGCCTAACACTTCCATCCCGTTTGTAGCTTGGGTGGTTTCATGCCTTAGGTAGGACAAGAGACCTCAGGTTCCCCATGTGGGTTTCCCATATGCTGCTATGCAACTATATGTTCTCTTACAACATAATTAAACAAATTCATTTTTTTTTCTTATTCTTGGCAATGCAACACGTTAACTTTAGGGAAGAAGTTTGCAGTCATTTACTGGGTGAAAACTTGGTGCTGGCCCAGGGAAAACTGAGCTAAAATGTTTTGGTCCCCAAAAAACTGCTTTAAAAATGTGATGTGTGTGCCTAGCAATTAATGCAACTTAAGCACAAAAATACTTTTTTTTTTTTTTTTTCCTCCCTTCTTCTTTTTTTCCTGCAAGAGCTATCTGGCTGTTGGAGTAGTACCAGCACTCAGATCTTTTTCACTGGAAGTGAAATTTTACTGTGTTTTTGCAAGAATATACATGAAAATAAAATAGTACCCATTCCCAGAACTAGGCGGGACAAGCACTTTGTTTCTCAAATATTCATGTAGATGCTGTTGGCAGCATTCTTGTAATGCGCATTATTCGTTATTTAGCGGTGGTAATGTCTGTGTGTCCGTGTCAAAACCAAACATGTCCCTTGCCCAGAGAGCAAATGCTGTAGCAGCCCGCCTTGGCACTCCGGTCAACAAGAGCTGGAGCACTGATGAAGGCATGGGGAATGCCAATGGAGGCATGAGTTGGCATGTTGACCTGAAATTTTTCTTGTGTTGATTCTTGTGCTCCTGCCTGTTAAATCTCTGTGACACCACTGGAGAAATGGGAGTTTGGGGCCATATTTTTGACTTTTTCTTGTCGGCCGTGATGCACATCTTAGACTTCCGCTTCTTCCCTAAGCCGCTGTGGTTCCTGGTGTCCTTCCTCCTGCTCAGCCACCCAAGAGAGGAGCCCCTGGGCAGCCAGGGTGTTTACACCTCTGACTGCAGCTGTGCTCCTTTCCTTCCCGTTCAGGTTCCCAAAGGAACCGACCACAACTGGGCGCAGAAGCTGTACGACCGGCATGCTGGCAGCCAGCACTTCCAGAAGCCCCGCATGTCCAACACCTCCTTCATCGTCGTGCACTTTGCAGACAAGGTAACTGGCTGTGTGCGGTGTGTGCTGGGGCTCAAATGCAGAAAGGCACGTTGCGTGGAGCAAAGAAGAGGTCCACACACATGCAAAAAATTAATTTATAGCAGCAGTGAGCTACTGTTAGCGATAGGGACGCCCAGCTGGGTGCTCAGATCTTGATCAGCTTGAAGACTCCCGCCCCTGAACTATTGCACTAAGCTTTAAATAGGTATGCTTTCCCGAGCAGAGAAAAATCCTCTTTCTCAAAGCTCCAGTGAAATGAATTACTGTCAGGGCAGCTTCACTGAGGAAATATTGGAGCAGGGGATTATTCTGAAGAGCAGAAGTTCTGCGCGTCGGAGGCTGCAAGGCACAGAGCGGGGAGAGGCGCGCGTGAGCTGACCCCGGGGCCAGTCCCGCCGTTTTGAGCAAGAAGATGCCAAGCTTTGCATGCCTGTTTTGGGATCAAATAGAAAACGTTAAAAAAATATATAAAACTTCAAATGTAAAAATATATATGTATATGTGTGTATGTATATGTCTAGTGTCCTTCTGTCCTTAGAAAATGCTTCCCGTGCTCCCTGACCCTCTTCAATCTCAGGAACAAGAGATGTACCCAGGAGGTCTTTTGAGGTCTATCGAATAGCTCACAGGGAGCTTTGGAGTGCCTTTTAAGCAAAAAATAATGCCAAGGGAATTATAATCCTTGAGTTTTTACCACTGCTTTTGTTGGAAATGCATCTGGATGCCGTACAAAGTAGTTTAGTGACTAAGAAACAATCTGTGTGTGGGTTAAGGATTTTAACCTCATTCAGATTCACTTTTTTAAATAAAAAATGACCTCTAAATTCTATTTATTCCCTACTGCCTCTTAGGTTTTTCGAGTGAGCTTGCGACAGCAGTGGGTGCCTCGGGGGGAGCACGTTGTGGCTGTGTTATTGGACTTTCGGGAGGAGGAGTTTGACCTCTGGCTTTTTCCCTTTGCCGTGCGTTAGGTGGAGTACCAGTGCGAGGGCTTTCTCGAGAAAAACAGGGACACCGTGTACGAAGAGCAGATCAACATCCTGAAAGCCAGCAAGGTAAGGGCAGGAAAGCGGTCCGGGATCGAGCCGACTCGGCACTTCCACTTTCCAAATTCAAAGCTTAATGTTTGCGCTTGCGTTAAAGCCCAGCAACGTGCTCGTAGGATGATCCTGGGATGCAAAGACGTGGTCCGACGTTTAATGAGCCTCTTGCCAGTGGTGTTGCTGACCCTACTGCCTGGACCCAACTGCACAGAAAGGGCTGTTGCCTTTAGCTGCCGAGCACCATGTGTAGCCTTACTGCTGCCTTGCCACCTACCGGCGAATGGCTCTGAGAAATGGCATGTGAAAAATACGTGGTTAGCATAAAACGCTTGAAATCTAAAGCGAATGCTCAGGCGTTCCTAGTGTTGACAGGGCTGTTTTACACTGCTCCAAATATATAATTTTAGCAAACTAACATGTTAATGATCATGTTTGCTCTTGCTCCTGTATTACAAGATTTTGTGCCGTGTAGCTCTCTCCTCCCGGGTGTTGTAAAAAAGACTTGTAGGCACCTCATCCCAACAGTGCTAAGGGAGCTGTAGCGACTGACCTGGAATAGCAGGATTCATGGTAGAGAGCTCTCGGTCTTGCAGGCTGTAGATGTGGTTGGCTTTGGGAACTGGAAAAGCACAAGCTTTGGGGCTCTGCGGGCCTTGTCGCGAGCAGGGTCTGCAGCAAACGGGCCCTCGGCAGGTGTGCTTCGCTTGGGAGAGGCCACATTTGTGTGCCAAACGGTCAGATTTTATATTGACGGTCCTGTTCCCATCCTTGAACCCACATTGACAGTATATACGTGACACAGACATGCGTAAAGCACCTAGTGGCTTTGGTTAAAAATGAGAATGATACAGACTGTTAAGGAATTTCACATCTGCATCGTTTTTGGAAACACTCCCCACCCCAACCAAAGTAATTGCTATAAGTCTTTAACTGCTAATTAATGAGTTAAGATTTCTTTCAGTTGCCCTAACCCTTGCAGGGGCATCAGTGGAGCAGTTCTCTTAAGATGTTCATATGAAAATCCAGCCCTGCAGAGTCAGACGTGCCGTCCGGGCATCAAAATCAGGATTGCATTGCTCTGGGGCACCCTCTTTCCATTGGAGGTTGTGTGGGGCGCAGGGAAATAAGTGTCTGCCCCGTGCTCTTTGCCGAAGCCTGCCTCCGCACGGACCGGCTTGTGAACTTGCATATATTTTTATTGTTCTCATGCCTAACTCTTTAATTCCCCCGAACGTTGTGAACAGATGCGTGTGTCACATGTCGAGATTTCGGACCCTTTGCTTGAGAAGGAGCACGACGAGGGGAAAGGGAGGAAATATTATTTTTAGGAGCATTTTAAGCAGGAGTTCATTCCCATCAAATAAGAGAGGCTAGAGCGGGAAATTAATGGAGCGTTGTCGATGGCTCGCATTTCAGCAATGAATTCATAGGGAGACGGCAAGGTATGCAATTTTCCTGTCCACGGGGGCAGTTGCAGGTCTAATAACTGTGAAGCTGGGCTTTAATAATGCCCAAATCAAAAGCGCTGTGTGTTCAGGAAGCTTACAGCTTTCCCAGAGCAAAAATCGTGCCTGATTAGGGCTTATTAGAAACGCCAGGTAGTCTGGGGGAATAATTGATGCTGTATGATAAATTATTGAGCCAGCGCTGAACTTGCTGCTGCAGGTACTGCTCCAGCAGTGGCCGTTTTGGGTGAGGGTTGGAGCATTAAATAACCCCTTGGAGGTGTTCGATGGCTTTGTAGCTGGGGCAGAAGCACACGGCCAAATGGGGAGGGGGAAAGTCACCGTCTGCTGTCCCTGCCTTGCTGTCATAGCCTGTACAGCATCAGCATCTGCTGACAGCTTGGTTTTACCTTTCTTGGGAAATCCTTCTCCTCCCGCAATAGTTCCTCCACGTGGAGGAAAGCAGAGGCTTGGTTGCTTCTCTTGGCTTGCTGCTGTCTCCGTTTCTCAACACCTCTTGGTGGAAAGGGCATCGGGATGGCACTCCCCAGAAACGATAAGGTGCATTGTGAACCGTGCTCCTTGGTTGTCCTCTTGCACAAGTGTCATTCATCCACCGCAGAGCAGGCTGGGCTTTGGTTTGATAGCAAAGAAGCAAACCCCGCTCCTTGGAGCTGGCTCCCTTGGCCTAAAACATAGGTTTTCTTGCTTGGAGCAGAGGAACTTAAGCTATTAATAGGTATGTCTGAGGGCCAATGATTTGGCTTCAAAACTATGCCGGTGCTCCTTGGATCAGGCACGAGCACTTCATGAGTTCCCAGTGCTGTCGTGATGGCTCTGCAGCCAGTTCCTGGGCGAGTGGCTGAGAGTGACTGTGCTCTTTCCACAAAGCCTCTTTCCAAAATCCTGTGCTTTGGCTTTTGTTTTCCACTTGTCCTTCTGCCAGGTAGATTCACAGAATCACAGAATAGTTGAGGTTGGAAGGGACCTCTGGAGATCATCTAGTCCAACCCCCCTGCTCAGGCAGGGTCACCTAGAGCACGTTGCACAGGATCGTGTCCAGGTGGGTTTTGAATATCTCCAGAGAAGGAGACTCCACCACCTCTCTGGGCAACCTGCTCCAGTGCTCTGTCACCCTCACAGTGAAGAAGTTTTTCCACGTTCCGTTCTCCTTATTTCATCTCTCACCTGCCACGTGGACTCCATGGATGTATAAACCAAAAAAAAAAAAAAAAAAAATTGGTTTCTTCTGCTGTAAAAAGCAGTCCAGTTTCTCTGAACCAAACAAACGTCAGCAGCAGTGGTAATGCTGAGCCTTGTACCGTCTCTGAACTCGCAGAGATGCGCTAATTTGAATCAAACTTGCGTTTGTGCTGACAAAGGCTGTGCCACAAGGACTTTCTCCTGACTTGTGAAGGACCAGGATCAGGCCTGAGTGCAGTATGCGCTGCCTTCCCCCTTATATTCCCACCAAGGCAATGCACGGGCAAGCGGGGGGGAACGCTGCCAAGTTAACACGGCAAAGGCTTGAACACCTCTCTGTCAGCAAGTACGTTGCTGATGAAGAGCTCCCACCAAGGTGGAATTGCGTTCTGCTTATTAGAATGCAATTATTTCAGCCAACAGGACAGCAAGAAAGACTTTGTAAAGCAGCTAATTAGTCTTGAGAGCGCTGGTCAGCTAAAACGGTTGAGAGATGATGTTCTCTGAATGAAGGGAGCCGATTTGAATGCCGATCACAAGCGCAGGGGCATGCTGTTAAAGAGATTATATTCCCGTCCTTTGTAATTATGAATAATGCACCAGCGGTTTCAACTCGGCAAATTGCGAAGGAAGGTTTTGTCCTTCTCTGTTATCTTCCAGCTTTCGTGAGCTGGTGCAAACGATCCAAGCTGCACCGATTTTGCTTTACGTAAGCTGAAAGCTCACCTCTGAGGCTCGTGTCAAGCGTTGGTCTGGTAGCAAGCGCTTTAATGCTACGAATAGCGATCAGAGAGAGGGATCGATGACACAGACAACTAAGCATTGAGAAGATATCTTGGAACCTGAAATGACAGCTTGGAATTTCACTGTGTTGTCAAGTGAGATGCTAAATTGAAATCTCCGTTGGTCGCCTTCCAGCTTCAAGCACCTGCCACCCAAACATCCCACTTTTGCAGTGGTCAAAGCACCCCAGAGATTAGCATGTCAGAAAAGTGAAACAGCTGTCAGGATGTCTTTTTTGGGGCTAGATAGTAAGCCGAAGAAAAGGTGCAAGCCTTCATTTTGGCATGTGTAGTGGGTAGGAGTTGAGCGAGCTGCAGAGATAAAAATAACGACTGTAAGCACACAGCGGATCCCTAGCAAGCGCGGTCTTGGAGCCTGCAAGCAATTTGATAATGTAATGCAAACAGTTTCTTTTCCATGCCGGTATTTAGACTGCTGTGCTAGCAAGCTATGCAAACAAGCCGGCACCAGGGCTGGAAATACTCGTATCTGAGATCAGGCGAATGGTGGAGAGCCATCTGGCCCTTTAGCATATGTGGTCTGTAGTCAACAGCTGCTAGTAAAAATGAGAACAACAGTCTTTAATAAGAATATAACATGGTAAAGCACTACTATTTTTTTTTTTTTTTTTTTTTTTGAGAACTTACTCACAATACACCCAAGCTAGCCTTTAGGAGGAGCTGGAGGAGCCGAAGTCTAGCACAATTTTGTGACCTTGAGCTACGGGAGCTATGACGGATTTTCTAGGCGCTCTCAGATAGACCATTTATTTTCCTCTGGAGCATTCTGGAAGAAGAAAACTGATTTAAAGGTTAGCTGCTGTTTGTGGAGCAGAAGCTTGCAAACTCAGGTCTGTGACCCGCTCGGGGTCTGCAAGCTGCTCTTTGAGGGATCAGCGAGAAGTAAGAGAACAGGGCAGTGTTTCAGTTAGTTTGTTGTACATAAAATAAGTTGAAATTTACTGTACATACTTTCAAAGGAGATTTAGGGTTGGGAGGGGGGCTCAAATTAGCTGAGCTTGAGAAACACCATCAAGCAGGCTGAGCTTTGAACTGGATGTCCCCAAATCCATTCGGGGCTAATTGCACAGGGTGGTGCAGCGCAGCCTTGCTTTTAGGCAGATGCGCACCCCCGCCGGGCTTGGCGCACCACGAGCCATGCAAAGCATTGGTGCCAATGCAAATCGGCGCGTTTGCACCAGTGCAAAGCCAGTGCCGTGTCCCTCGCGCGCTCTGGAGCGGGTGTTTGCTGCCGGGGTGCTATCGCAGTTAGTGTTTAACTTTTGGCCTAATGCAAATTTGAAGACCCTGCCCCCTTTAAAAAAAAAAAATATATATATATATTTATATATAAAATATATAAAATAATTATAAAAAAAATATATATATGAATTGAATATGTGGGTTCACCTCTTCTCCTGTGTATTAAGCGGGGATATTGCTGTGAGCTTGGCATAACACAAGACTTTTCTGTCTTGTGTGACTTCAGCCAGCGTGAGCAGGCTGTGTGCCGCGAGCATCGGGCTCCCTGTTCCCGGCGAGGGCATTGCACAGCCCAGCAGCGCCCGGCGGCGTCCTCGCTGCAGTGAGGACCCGGCGATGTGCCTCGGACGATGCTTTAATAGCCTTTCCGCTAACGAGCCTCTCTTTCCGCTTGTTCGATTTAATGTGCGCACTTAAAGATTTGATGAGCTGCGAAACAGGATCCCCCCGTGTCACTGCTGATGTGGTTTATGCAGCTGCAACGCTTCTTGCTTTTAATTTATTGCCCTTTGCTCCCTTCGTGGTTTGGGAGAGGTAGGGAGCGCCGGCGGGCTGCGGCTCGGGGGCTCCTGCGGAAACGAGCAGCGGCGCGGGTGCTCAGGCCCCGTCTTCCCTTTCAGTACCAGATGGTCGCGGACTTGTTCCAAGAAGAGAAGGATTCTGCGCCCGCTGCTTCCGTGGGGAAGGGGTCCTCCAAGATCAACGTCCGCTCTGCCAGGCCGGTCGTCAAAGCGGCCAATAAGGAGCACAAGAAGACGGTGGGGCACCAGGTAACGTAGAACGTGAGCGGCTCAGCAAACCGCTCTACTCCGGCTCGATCCGAGCAAGAGCAGTGAGATAGGAGGTGACCATGGCCTGTGCAAGAGCCTTGGCATGGAAACCAAAAGCTCTCCCAAAGCTTAATGCACAGCTGTGTAGTTTAAACTTACTGCATCCTCCTGTGTCTCCTATGATTTGACTCACAGACAATGTGACCGATAGGGGACAAGCTTAAAAGGAGGAAAAAAAGGTAGGTGGAGACTATTTGGCTCGACATGGGATGAGAGGCGTGGGAAAGCTGAATCTAGACACCCCATTTTCGCAGTTGAGGATATCTCGCCTCCCTTCCCTCGTCAGCTGGAAGCAGACATGAATAAAAAGCTATTGTGTGAACTAAAGAGACATTCCTGTGGCCCAAGTTGTAGGATGGGATCAGTCTGACTGCATTTTAGACACCTTCTAGCAGTCTGTTGGAAAGTAGCCTTGACTGGAAGAACGGAGACATGGCGTAAGCCAGGCCGGGGCCACTGTAAGGTTTATTAGATTGTATCGCAAGGCATTATAGTGGTCTGAAATTGAAATGAGGGAGGTTCTGACTGAAGAAAAAGAGCAGATTTTCCCCCATGAGGGCAGTCTGGCAGTGGAGCAGTTGTCCAGGGAGGTTGTGCAGTCTCCATCCTTAGAGGTTTTCAAGACCCAACTGGATCAAGCCCTGAGCAAGCTGGTGCAACCCCATAGCTGCTCCTGCTTGGAGCAGGCGGGTGGGCTGGGGACCTCCTGAGGTCCCTTGGTGATTCTGCTTCTCGGCCAAGAGTGCCACCTTGGTGTCTGCAGGCCAGCAGTACTTTGCACTTCTGCCTAACAAAGTTGGAAGAAGATGTTGTTTTTTGGTATTCACTGGAGGGTAGAGTGCTGCAACATTTGTCTCTGTTCTGCGTCATTGAGCTGGAAGTCCTGAGCCCACCAGTGTCTTGTCTGAATCGCTGCTGTACATGCTGGGCTCATGGGGAGGTTTATATCATGTTATAGCTAGGGGCTGGTATGGATTGCACCCTAGAGCATGTTCATCCCTCCTAAAAATTCATGGTTTTGTCTCACAGTTCAGGAACTCCCTTCATTTGCTTATGGAGACACTGAACGCCACCACCCCGCACTACGTACGCTGCATCAAGCCAAATGACGAGAAGCTCCCGTTCAAGTAAGTAGGCTTGCAGATAATGTGTTTAGCTGTGTAGCAGCAGAGAGCCCTTTGGGCTTTTCCTAAAGAGATGCCCCTCTCCTAATGCCGTTTCATCCTGGCAGGTCCCAAAAGCTTGCTGGAGTTGCTTCTCTTGGGTTTCGTTAGGCGTTCTTTGTGTCATTGGACTAAAAACTAATGCATATCCTAGTAATTTGTAGATGTACTCTGCTAATATTGAGAGATAAACATTGCTTATATTGAGCATGCTGTAGTACATCCTTGCTTTGCAATAGTAGGGTCTTTCATGCAATTTCATCTTAGAATCACCTTGATATAAATAGTTAGAGTACTAAACTGTGAAAAGTAGCAGAGAAAGAAATGAAAAGGTGTAGATAAGCAGCGTGCTTGCAAAATTGCTTGTAAAAAGAACAAAAAATGTCCTGATGCTTCCAATGTGAATGTGGAAAAAATAAAAACATGACTTTCGTCAACGTGAGGCAGATTTCCAGGTGAGTGAACAGCTGGAGCAAAAAGGTGGTCTGGGTCTTCCTCTGTAGCTGGGAGGTGTATCGAAAGCTGTGAGCATGGTGAGCAAATAGCTGTTGGCCTTGTTCGACCTCTTAAGTAATGTGTTTGTGCCTGATCTTGTTCCCTCTAACTTCAGAGAAGTTTGGCCTTTGGTAAGGAGGGACCTCGTCTGTCTCGCTGTGATCTACTCTGAAGGCCATGGCAAAACTGCAGGTGGTGGCATATAAGGAGGCCGGGTTATAGCCATAACCCGTAATCGGGGAGGCATTTCCCTCGCCCTGATCCAACGTGGCCTGAATACCCCCCTCTGAACATGATACCACCGCGGGGTTCAGGGACAGGTCCGGCTGCGTCCTGCAGAGGAGGACGCAGCACCCGTAGATAGGTCCACCCTGTTTGGTGCTGTGCTCTCTTTGCCACCAGGAGACTTCTCCGGCTTGGCTCCTTGCCCCTGCCTCTCAAAGCAAACAGCCCGGAATGGTTAGAAAACACTGGGGAACTGGCTTACGTTTAACTCATTCATTAGATTTTTAGTTAACGACTCAGGACAGGACCCCGTTAGCTGTCTGTCCTGGGATGACAGTTTCCGTGCTCTGTTGTTTCTGTTTTACATAAGGTTTTGCAGGCACTGGAGATGCCCGAGGTCAGGATCTCTTGTTGCTAACGGCTGAGGTTGGCCATTTAAATGAAACTACAGGAGTCCACTTTTTGATTGTTTTCTTTAGGTGAAGTGCAGAGGTGTTTTCTAACCAGCTGTAGTGGAAGTGAGGTAGATGCTCTGCAGGGTTAAATGGTTGCAGCTTGTCAAGGGGGTGCCAAGGGCTCAGCTTTCAGCCCATCCTTCTTAACTCTTTTTGCCTTTAACTTTGCAGTTCAGCATTTCATGCGATGTTCAGGATACAATTCATATCCTTTTATAAACATATACGTTCCTGGTAGTCGAGGTGCAGTAACTATTAAAATGAAAATATTTGTACTTCTGAGACATTATGGGTAGCAGGCTCAGACCATAAAAATCGGGAAGAGGATTCTGCTTGTGCGTGGCGACTCAGTCTGATGTGATGCTCCCCATCTGGCCAATGTCATAGGTGTCCAAGCCCAGGATTTTGGAAACCAAGGGCAAACCCAAATAGACACAAGGGTTGTTCTGAAGGGCCAGCGTGCAGGTGTTGGTCTGCGTACGGCATCGCTGCAGGTCTCACCATGTGCTGGAAATGGCAGGAGGGTGTCCTGGCTCCGAGCAGAGATGTTGCATTCCTGTTTTGCCAGGGCAATCTTGATTTATGATTTCAGTTGAGCCTATTTTCTTATATTTAAAACTGATGTCTGTACAAAGCTGGCGAACACTGGCACAGCTGTAAAAGAGTCCGCATTTCAGAGGCGTTTCTGCTTGGAGTGCCAGGAGGAATTAGAGAAATGGGACATCAGTGACACCACACTGCGTTAGCATCAAAGTGGTGTCTTGTAACATGCAGAACGCTTGGTGCTATATCTTCATTGTTCAGTGAAAAAACATGGATTTTTTTTTCCCTGAAGCTTAACATTTTTCAGCTCATGAGAACATTACTTTTTTTTTTCCCTGCTAAGATGAGACATTTAGCCTAGAGAGGAGAAGGCTTAAGGGGAACCTAGTAGCAGTCTTCTAGTATCTGTAAGGGGAGTACCAAGAAGATGAACCAAGCTCTTCCCAGTGGTGCACAGTGGGAGGACAGAAGACATAAGGCATAAATTGAAAAGAGAGGTTCAGCCTGGAGATGAGGAAAAATTTTTCCCTGTGGGGACAGTCTAGCAGTGGGGCGGTTGTCCAGGGAGGTTGTGCTGTCTCCATCCTCGGAGGTTTTCGAGACCTGACTGGGAAAAGCTCTGAGCAAGCTGGTGCTACCCCATAGCTGCTCCTGCTTGAAGCAGGAGGGTGGGCTGGGGACCTCCTGAGGTCCTTTGCAGCCTGCATTACTCTGACTCTGACTTCGCATCTTGGTGCAAAATCTAGTTTTGTATGATTTTGAGGGGATATCGGCCTTGGTGGCTTTGCAACAGGGGTGGCTGCATGGCAGAAAGATCTCGTGGTGCACAACGTGGGTTGCCCTGGGATCTTCTGGGATGAAAGCTTCCCTGTCCACAGAAGAGCGTTGCTGTTATTTCTAGGCAGCTTGTGATGGAGTCACCCATTCCCTTCTTTATCTTGATTGCATTGCTTTACGCAGCAGGGCATCTTATGGCCATGGAGACTGATTGCAGCAGATTGCCGTCTTGTCCCAAGAGTACCACTTGGCATTGATGGTAGGGTGATAGCAAGGACCATTTCGCTTGAAAAGCGCATCCGTCTTGTGACATGGAAAGGAAAACGTGTGACATCTCTGCAGCCTGCTCCCAAATGGGGGTGTGGGGTTAAGTGCACGGTTGTCCTGAGGGAATAGGTATGGACACAAGCTATCCACTGATACCTGGTTTTCTTCAGCCCCTGTGCTAATGATGACAGCAGAGCCTTATTTCTGCAATTCGGATGCTAATTCACGTCCCCCAAAGGGTCACTGTCCAGCTGGTTCGGGCAGTAGTCCTTTTCTTTCTTGCAGTTGTGTCCTGATGGATATGAAGGACTGAATTGCCTAAGGTGCTGTGTGTGTCCGCAGGGGCAAAACGAGACGTGCCGCAAAGGGTGCCGATGTCAACCTTCCGGCGGATGCTTTAGAGTGATGCCGATGAGGGTTTCTTTTCACTGTGTTCATCTGTATCCTAACTATAATTGCAGGTTTGATCCGAAGAGAGCGGTCCAGCAGCTCAGAGCTTGTGGCGTGCTGGAGACCATCCGCATCAGTGCAGCTGGCTTCCCCTCCAGGTACCGTACCTGACTTCGGCACCGTGTTCTGCTGCTGATGTATTGTAAGGAGGGAGGGAGGAGGAGGAGAAGAAAACACCACTGTTCGGAGGAACAAGGTTGAATTAGGTTGGCTTATAGGATAGATTTCCCCCTTTTTAATTATTTATTTTTATTTTTTATTTTACAAACCCCCCATTAGCTCCTGAGGATCCCCAATTCTAAGAGCTGCATTATCGAGCTGCAATGTCGGGCCGCCGGAGAGGGCCTGGGGTTTTGTCCAGTGTTCCCACTGGTGCTTTCACGTGGTAAACTATAAAATCGCTGGAAATGCCGGTGTGCGACCGATCAGGGAGTCTGGCTTCGATCCCATACGGAGGTGGAGAGCAAGCAGCAGCTCTTTGCACTCGCATGGGCCTGTGCATCTTTCTTTCCTTTTTCCTGGCTTCAGACACCTGCCGCAATAGGAATTTCAGCCCCAAAATATTTCATTGTGCTCACAGAGAAAGAAAACCAGGGTTGTAAATCACTGTTGCAGGCTTCCACTCAGCACATCTGAAGCAGATTTGACTTGAAGCTCTCGCATCGTAAAAAGGAAAGGTTACGGGTGCTGTGCCTCTTGCTGATTGTGATTTAGAAAAAAAAAAACGCAGCAGAGATTTTAGGGCCTAATAAATCCCCAAACATAAACTATAAATAAAGCCTGGAGATGACAAGGGCAAATAATTCTGAAAATGCATCAACTCCGCTTTTCTGCCAAGCGGTTTTGTGTTCCAGTCAGCCTTTCTGCGGGGAGCAGAGGGGTTATAAATGCACTCGGTTCGGAGCCAGCTAGCGGCGATGCTGGACGCCGGGCAAACCGCCCGTCCCTGGTTTTGGGGAGGAGCGGGCTGCCTCGCCGGTTACCCTCCTCTCCGGCGGATCCGTCGAGTGCGCTGACGGATCCGCTCCGCTGCGGTTAACCCTGCGTAAAACCGCCACCGTGCAGTCAGCTGATACCCTTGCTCCATCTCTGCCCACCCAATTTGGGACCTTATGGTGCTAAAATCCGTGTGCAGTTAATAACTGGGGAGGGGGGAAAATGCTGCAGCCCCTGGAGGCCGGTCAGGGTGTGTTTATGGGAAATGCTCTACTGGTGCAGGGACCGCTCTCTCCAGGAAAAACCCAAAGGCAGAAGTGACCTGCCCTGTGGTCTACCTGGATGCTTTCGGTGACGAGAGCCTCTCCCAGGACACGAGCAATACAAACCCCTTCCATCGCTGCAGCTTGTCAGCTCTCCTTCTCTCTCCAGGGGAGAAAAAAAAAGGATGCAAATAGCTGTTCAGTTTTCAGTCTTCCTCCAAGTGACCTTCTCCAGCGCAGTGTTTGGGATGCTTCAGGGACAGGTTCTCTGTTTGTTTTATCGTTTCCAGAAGATAACGGTGTACAGCAGCACCTCGGCATGGAAAGAGATGTTTGCTTTGGATGCTGCTACTTCTTTCCTGTCCTTGATCGTGGAATTGCAGCCTCGAAAACAAGAGCTAGGCTTTGCACAACACCGTTAAAAGACGGTGAATAATCTGTGTATTTGAGTTGGCTTTATAAACTAATTTGGCAAGAGCTACTTCCACAGAGTCTTATTCTGTGGGAAATGCAATAGGTGTTTTAGTTCTTTCGGGGTTTTACGTGCATGAGGTTGTGTTCTTGATTTTCGTCGCAGCACAAAATCTCGGTGAGCATTGATTATTCCCGTGTATTCCCTTTTATATCGATGCAAGTCGGTTTGTAGCAGTCGATTAAAGATCACCCGGAAAAAAAGGGTCATCGCTTGAAACGTTAACCCTGGGTGAAGGTTATGAATTCAGACTGCTTAAAATTATTGTATGAATCTTGAAATCTTTGTGAGGTTTGTTTCACTTGGATGTAAACGATTTTACTTTAGATCAAGGGAGAATTTTCGAAATGTTTCATCTCAGAAGTTGTATTAACAGAAACGGGAGAAAATGGGAGTTTTCATCCTGTAGCATGTACATTGGAATATTTCCCCGCATATTGTTGCGAGTGTAACTTCTGAGCGCGATGTGCCTCAGGGTCTTAGGTGCCTTTGCACTTCTCAATCACGATTACTTTGTGGTTAAAGAACTGAATGTTTTGAGGTTCCGATAATTTTTTACCTAGTTCCTTTAAAAAAAAAAAAAGTTTTAATACAATTTTTACTGTTCTTCAACCCATCTGAAAGACATTAATACACTTCCACTGAAAGATGAAGCTTCGCGATCCCTGCTTTGGGTATGGCCAAGCTTATTTTATCATTTTTGTGGAATACGGTGTTTGGCAACTGTCTCAAGTAAATTGAAAATGTATTGTTTGGTTTGAAACGCCACGGAGTAGTTAAACGTATTTGTTAGTGTGTACGTAAATGAATGTGATGAATGGACTGTCCTAGCGATACAGATAGTGTATCTATCATCAGCTTCTGTGGGTAAAGCCTGGGACATGTCTCTCTGGTATGAACCATTCATCTTCTTTAGAGAAACTGGTTACATAAAGATTTGTCTATAGAGAATAAATTGATACAGAGCTCCATAAATAACAAAACGCTCTGAAACATGGTTTTCCACCAGAATTTTATCAAAACCATGCCTTGCTCTTCATGCTCGTGCTCAATATACCTGTCAGCGCTCAGGTCCCCGTGGTCTCCTGCCGGGTGACCTGTCCCTTTTCCAGCGCTTGACCCCATGGAAACTTTTTTCGGATAAGGGGAATTTCTTGTTTTCCACCCTGTGCCTCTGCTGCTTGGAGCTGGCTCTCAGGCGCTGCATCTTTATCTCGGTTCAGTGGGAAGTCCCAGCTGCTAACCTCTATAAACGTTAAACATGCGTAATTGGAACGTTTCATGGGCATCCTTGTGCTTAAAGTCGCTTTTCACAATGTGTGCTTAGCAATCTCCGCAGCCTTTTCTGGCAAACACAATCTATAAACTAGTTTGGCTGCCGGTAGCTCTGTTTGTCCACTCCCCCCACCTCCCACAAAAAAAAGTTAATTTATTAATAGTGTTTTTTCCCCCCCACGTTCTGCTCTTTGAATACGTTCCAGATAATTTCAAGCGATGCCAGTCTGAATGTTTTAGAGCTAACTGAAAGGCAAATCTGTTCTGCAGTAAACAAAGCAAGAGAAATTTTCCTCCCTGGGCTGCAGTTTCTAAAACAATTTCATAGCGAATCTCGGCTCCGCTGTTCAATCTGCACGCCCCCAAAGGGACTCCGACTCCTGCAGAAGGATCGATGCCTCCCACCTCCCAGACCGCTTAAAATATCGATCCTTTCACTGAGTGGTGTCACATGGCCTGGGAATGATTTCTTTTTTTTTAAATTTTATTATGATTTTTTTTTTTAAATTTTGGCTTCTGCACCCGCACAAGCTGTGCTCAGCAGAGGTAGCAGGATGGTCGGGGTGCTGTGGTCCTTCCGGGCTGGCGTGCCGTTTATTGGCATTCCCGGGGGAGTTAGACTGTGAAGGCACTGATTTTTGGGCCACCGAAAGAAACCGCTTTATAGCTAAGTCGTAAAAGCTTACAACTCTTATTATCCTCCTCCTTTCGCCTCTTCTGTTTGGAGCCGCTGGAACAGTGCTGGTGGAATGGCGATAAAACAATTGGTCGGAGGTATTTTGGGCAAATGCTGCCTGCTCGGAGAGGTGCTCTTCAAGACTTCGTTAGGAAGTCTTCCCTCCGGTTAGTCCCTTTTAGGTGACAAAGAAATTGCTGGACCTGTTGACCAGGTCTCCTGCTCCTGGCCAAAACAGCAACCATCTTCCTTGCTTCTCCAGCCCAATGAGCTTTTTCACCAGCATTATTTATTTTCCTATGTTGCTCCATTCCTTTTATTGCCTCTTTCCTTTAGTGGCCTGTGCTAGCATCTTCAAAGCAAAACTGTGGTGTCTGAGGTTGCTTGTGCTTGATCTCAGCCCTGAGGTTATTTTCTTGGGAATTTTTGAGCAGTATCAGTTCTTCCGTTCTTTGTTCCTTCCTCTTCCTCTTTCTCAGCTGTGCAGGTACAAAGATCATTCCAGTAACGTTTCTTCTCCTGTATCTCCTGTCTGGATCTTATAACTTGATAGTGGAAGCTAAGGAGGTCAAAACTGTATTTAGTTAGTGGTCTGTGGTGGTTTTCCAGTTCCTAGCCATGAGGTGTGCCCTTGCTGTGTGTTGTGATGGTTGTGGAGCTGGTTGAGGAGGGAGGCCACCTTTAATACCCAGCAGGGACGATTTTAATAGCTCCCAGCAAGTCCCAGGGAGGCATAACTCTCCCCTCCCAACTCCTGACCTGGCGCAGCGTGGTGCATCCCTCATCGTCTGCAAGTACCTGGCAGGAGAGAAGGATGCTTCCTCTTTTTTCCTTTACTCTACTGAAGATGCTGATATCAAATCTAAAAAGGACATGTAAAAATATGTATTAAAAAAAAAAAAAAAAGTGTGTGCCCCAAGCATTAAGCTTCAGTATTTCTGCCCAAGAGAGATCTCTTGCGTAGGGCTGGGAGATCATGTCTGTGTCTCTCCAAGCATGTAGTTGCAAGGTAATTTGATATTGCCTTAAACCTTAAGTGGCTTAAGCAGGCACATTACATTAAACCTAAATGCTTTAATCGCTCCTTTCTCTGGGGAGATCCTGTAACAGCGGCTACGGAGCGCCACGGCTTCCCTTGCCTTAACGCAGCCGTCTTTACCTGGGCCGGCAAGTATCCTGGCCAAGGAGCATCCCGTGCTCCCCGGGGCCAGCGGGCTTGTGCCCCGGTGAGTCCCTTGCACGAATGGCCTCCTGCTTTCCGACCCCTCATCTTCTCCCTTAGCACCGCTCCAGTAGTGTCGGCCCGCGGTGTGGTTTCTCTTGCCCATCCCGTTTGAAAGCGTCCGCAAAATCTGCACCGTCTCTGCTTGGGTGCAGGAGGAGGGATGGATTTTATTGCTCTCTGCCCAACTTGGATGCGTTCCTTCAGTTGGGTGTGCTGCCTCTTCGCCATCTGCTCTTTGCCGGAGGAGCCCGAGCAGCACCTGCCAGATGACTTTTTCCTCTTAATAGCGTTTAATATTACCAGCCCCTAAACTGGCTCTGGCAGCTTAATGGGAAACCTCCCTCCTCCTTCTCTCTTTCCCCCGAGCTCTGCCACAGATCTGGCTCGCGTAACATCTGAGACAGGCGGGATGTCTCCAGCATCGTGTGTTTGGCTTTGCGCCTTGGGAACTGCGTGCTCTGCTTCTCCTATCGGCTTTAATTGGATCTTGGTAAGCATCCGACGTGCTTGTATGTGCCCAAAGGCAAAGGACCAAGTTCAGGCACAAAAATTGGAAATGTGCTCGTAAAAGAATGGCGATTAGGAAGAGAAGAGAACGCGATTTTGGCCTAAGCGCTACGTGACATGAGCTCGTAGCCTTGCATAATCGTTGGGTTTAGTTGTGCTCTCCCTCACTCCAGACACGGCTCTTCGCAGCGGGTATCTTTTTTTAGTTACTATTCTCTAGCTAGCGGTAATTCAGTACTTTTGCTGTCTCCGGTAGTGCTCTGTCTTAGCTTTCATTTTAGATACAACGCTAAGGACTCCTCCTAGTTTTTTGCCATTCCTGTACTCTTTGCAAATAGAGTTTAGGGTGCAGTGTGTCCATACAGGAGTTGTGTGGCACTTCCCAGTCCTTAGCAGCCCGGTGCCTTTGCTTTTTCTCCCTTCCTTCTCTTTGTGAACCTTTCCCTTCTACTGCGTTCTTTTAGTTAGCGTATTGCTTTTAATCAGACTGGCTTTCCTCCCTCGCTGCGTTTTTTGGACTGAGGTGAAACTGTACTCATCGCATATCTTGAGAAATATTTCTGGTACGTCTGTCTTGCCAGGCTCCCAGCTTGCAGAGAGTTTCGTTAGAGATGAGACCTGTTACAGAGATGTCAATCTTGCGGATGGAAGCTACTGAGATGGTGTGACGTCTCCCCTAGCCCCACCGCCCAGTATAAGGACCCGTTGCAGGCATGATACTGCCCTTTTGTGATTTGTTTTGCCTTTTTTTTTCCCCCCCTTCTCCTAATCCCTGGTGTATTTTATTTTGCTGAACTGGAAAAATAAGTAAAATTGGTTGTAGTAGCACAAAAATAAATACACGCGTGGGGCTGCTGGGCTGAGGAGAGGTTTCTGTATGGCAGAGGTTCACACAGTGCATCCTCGTTTCCATGAGCTGCGAGAGCCATCACGCGAGCGAGGCCAAGGCTCACAAACGTCTTCGCTGCATGAGAGCAGAAATCAAGATATCTGTAATCTTCTCCCATCTTTTCCTTGACACCCATTGTGCAGGTTTTTTTGAAATGATGACAGCCGCTATTTGGCAGCGCTGGGGAAACGCCTGCTGTTTCAATTAACAAGTCTGGTTCTCAGGGGTCCATAACTCACCGTGTTAATTTGGAGAAGGCTGAGACTTGGCGGATGCTGAGCCGTTTCCAGGATGCTGTCTGCAGGCTCTAAATCTCGCGGAGGCGGCAGGAGATGCTGGTCCCTAGCAGTAACATAGAGGGCTCCAATTCCTTGAATTAGTGTTGCCTGTTTAGAGACTCGACCGCTGATGACAGCAAAGCGTCGTCCAAGCTGCTGCCTTGTCTCTTCAGAGTCCAAAAATTTCACATTTGTTTTAAAGGTCTCGGCAACAGACCTCAACGCGAGGTGATTAATGAGCTAATTGATTCAAATTTCTATATTTGTCAGAGTTTGGAGAAGCAAAGCTTTACTGCTGCGGTCTTGCTGGGAGCGAGAGGTTTTGGTAACTGGGAGGCAGGTGCTCCCGGCACACTGCATAGGGAGAGAAGCTCATAAGCCCTTTTTGGTGGTGTTTCCATTGCAAACTAGAGAAGCACCAATAAATAGGTTTGGTGGCAAAGGAGGCCTGAGACGGGGTTCAGGTTTGAGCGAACTAGCTCCTTTCAGGGGGCTGCGATCCGTGCGGAGGGTGGCCGTAAGGAAATAACGCCCAGCGTGCAGGCTGATTCTGGGTGCGCTTTGCTTTCAGGTGGTCCTACCACGACTTCTTCAATAGATACCGTGTTCTTATGAAGAAGAGAGACGTCTCCAAGAATGACAAGAAGCAGATCTGCCAGGCCCTGTTGGAAGACCTCATTAAGGTGAGCTGGGACTGAACCCTTAGCGACAGTTTTTACAACGCAGAAGTTCATGGCTTTGATATGATTTGAGTCGCCCTCTCTTCTGCCACTTCACCTGCTGCTTATGCAGGTGCTGATTGAGTCAAGGCAGCCAAGAGCGTCTTCCAAAATGCCCCATCTTGATGTGCGGGAGACTTTTAATGGCAACTTACATGTAGAAAAAAAACATCCTTTGCATGGGAACCTTTTTCCCTTATATATTTAAGCAAATCTCTTCCACTTCTCCTTGCTACTCAGACTCACGTGCACTATTTTTAAATTGTGAATGTGCACGCAAAGGTTTCTTCTTGTTGTCTTGCTGCTGAGGAGCCCAAAATGTGCAGAGCACTGCAGTCAGGTTTTAATTTCTGGTCTCTGTTTTTCTCATGAGATTTTGAGGAATTTACTCATTTGGGTTCCTTGCTGCAAAGGGCCATTTCTCTATGCCCTGAGCGTTGCCTCCTCAGCATTGGAGCTGCTTGTGGTGCACGTGTGCCTCTGCAGATGTAAACCTTAATCTTTTCTAGAAGGAAACCTTTTCTTGAAGTCCCCTGGACTTCCTTTGGTTTATAAATAAGCACATATACAAAATTTGTGTAAATATGTGGAACTTAAGCCTGATTTCTAGTGTCATGTTCCTAAATGGGTATATAGAAGCTGACGTAGTTTGGAGTCTAATCATACCTTCGTTAGCTCGTGGAAGAGGGTTGTGAACTGAACTGGTAAACTTGATTCAAAATTTTGTTGTTTGTATCTGCTGAGCAACATGCACAGACTGAAAAAAAAAATGTTTGCCTCAATTAAATATAGTTTCCTTTATGCTTTTGAAAAGGATCCAGACAAGTTCCAGTTTGGACGTACCAAGATCTTTTTCCGTGCAGGCCAGGTGGCATATCTGGAGAAACTGCGAGCGGATAAGTTCAGGGCTGCCACAATCATGATTCAGAAGACAGTGCGGGGCTGGCTGCAGCGAGTGAAGTACCAAAGGCTGAAGGGGGCTGCGATAGTAATCCAGCGTTACGCCCGTGGGCACCTGGCTCGCAGGTAGGTCCTCGGGAGGTCTCCAAGGAAGGGCTAGTTGGGAACTCAAGGGGTGAAATACTTCTGGGCACTCGTATTCTCAGTTGAGTCTGTCTCATGGGCCTTATAAATAAATAAATAAATAAAAAATTTGGGTGCTTAGTATGAGAAGCATGAAAATGCTGTGCGTTTGGTGCTCCCTTTTTGCTTAGAGATTTCGGCCCCTGCGAAGACAAGGCGCGTTTTGTGCGTGTAGGTACCATGCGCACTATGGTGAAATTTTATGTGCTGAAGTCGGGGCTTACTCCTGGCCCCTCTCTCCAACTTTACCGGGGACAAATAATCTAAATTCTTTGCCTCAGACTGATTTCATGTCAGAATTAGTTTAATTTCTATGTGCTGAGCCAGGGTAGTAACGCAGCCAGCTAGGTTGCAATCAGATGATTAAAGTACTCTGAGCTATTTGGGTGAAAGTATGTCGCAGAACTAATATTTTTCTGGGGCTACCTCTGGCAAACGGCATTTGGATCAGCGACTGAGTGCTGCACTAATTGGCCCGTGCTGCTCTGCTGCGGAGACTAGGTCTGTGCCTCCACGGGACCCAAGGAGAGTTCTCAGCATTGATTTGCTGTATCCTTTATAATGAGAGGAATCACTCCAAATCCCTGGCAATGGGGTTATTTACAGTACGGAATAATCGAGCAAAGAGATTAACTCTCCTTGTACTGGAATCTCAAGCTTTCTAGCGTTGAACGGCTTGCTGGGATTTCTGGTAGGCTGCTGATGCCAGACGTGGGGTGGACACGAAGGGGGCAGTGAAGCAATTAACATCTGCCCTTCAGAAACACTGCTCCATAATCCCAACTAGCTCCGTACCTGGGCACCATGAGACACTGCCTGTTGAGTTAAGTGTGCCCAGCACGACATGGCCGGTCCTTTGCTCCTCACTCACCGAATGCTGACTTCTGTCACTTAATGTGGGCAGCAGAAGGTGGAGATCTTCCATGTTCCTTCAAAGAAGGCATCTTTGTTTCCTGTAAATCATATTGTATTTTGGAAGTATGTAAGAGATTCTAACCAAAATTGCTTTACGTATTTCGATAACACACCTGGGTTGTTACAGACCTGGGCCCATGAGTCATGGGAATGTCCTAGTGAGGAAGGGATGAGCTCCCTTGAGCTTGGGCAGCCAAAGAGGATGTTCAAAATGAGACCCCTCTTGTGGGCTGAGCTGTCTGCAGGCACACGGAAAAACTGAAGGCCAAGGTGGATGTCTGTAGCGCTTATGACTTCAGGAGCTGGAAAACGTCCTTGGAGAAGGAATCTTGCTACCTGACGCTCCCCATTAATAGCATTTCCTTGGACTTTTTATTGCTGTGGTGTTTCCCTGACATGACTTTTTGGTTCACCTCTTTGTGCTGGTTTCACAGAGCAGGTGTCACCTGGATAAACTGTCCTCTCCTCTTTTTGGAGGCAGAGCATTCCTCCTCCTCGTTAGCAAGCTCTGCTTCAGTGAGTCATGATGAGAAATCATCAGCTTTCAAGAAGGGAATATATAAGCCAATGCGATCTGGCCCTTTTAGTTTTGATATGCTTTTCCTAAAATGAAAAAAGCTGGAGCAAATGTTTATATAATGCTTCATGCTGAGAGCAATAAATGCATCGTAAATTCAGAAAAACAAGCTAGTTATCAAATTAACGGGAGGTTTTATGGGTACTTATTAAGCCGTGTAACAACAAGTTGAACATGAATTGAGTCCGCGAATGGGAGCAACGTGGACGGAGTTGACAATCTCTTGCATTATTTACTGTGGGTTTTTCTCCATACAGTTTAACACTATGATGAAAAGAAGGGGAGATGGAGTTTAGGCTTATTACTAACCTTTTTCCCGTGCTTTGCAGGCTTGCGGAGCACCTGCGGAGAACACGAGCAGCCACCGTCTTCCAGAAGCAATACCGAATGCTGAGGATCCGCCGAGCTTTCCAGCGGGTCCGCAGCGCCACCATCACCATCCAGGCTTTTGCTCGGGGCATGTTTGTCAGGAGAGTTTATCGCAAGGTAGGACCTCGCGGAGCCTCTCTGCAGCAGAAGAGCTTGTATATTCACCTCCCCTGGCCTAGCAGGCTGATGTATTAATCATGGATGTTTTGATGTTTCACTAAGCCGACTGCCTCCGGTGTTTCTGGAGTGCGCACGTTGACTGCAAGCGTTGCCATTTAAAGCTGTGCAAGCCCCAGTGATTTTGGCAGCAGCACGTCCGAGGAGAAGCTAAACGAAGCTAGTCATGCAGATGCCAGAGGGCAATTTAGAAATCTGGAAATGTCATTTACCCACGCTCTACAAAATTTACCTGGCAAACAGAATTTGTGTCTGAGCCACGGTACGGGTGCAGTTACCAGTACAACAGGAAGACTGGTAGGGTCTGCTTTGGAAAGCAACAGGTCGTTTATTGATGTACAACCCCTTTTTTAATCAATTCTCTCTGTTAGCTTTCTGTGCTAACCCAGGGGCTAAAAGCAAGGAAGTGAAGGTTTGCTGATGATAAATGATACAGGGAGAGATTGTCCATGTAAGGAAAGAGGGAATAGCTTTGGGGAGTCCTCTGTTGGCTGTTTAGATTCAGTTTTGCTTTGATAGACACCAAATTTTTTGCCTGATGGATGGTCACAGGAGTCAGAGGCGTGAGGAGCAGGGAGGGGAGAACCTGCTCCTGGAGGTGATGGAGGTGGCATGGACACCTGGTGACCCACCAGAGAGACTAAGGGTGAAACAGGCTGCCCTGTCCTCAAACAGAGCAGCCGAGAGCTGGAGATTAGGAGCTTGTGCTGCCTTTGCTTTTTCAGCATCTGGCTTTTAAAGAGGAAGCCTCCACAGGGGAGGCAGGTGTCCTAGCCTTTAAACTCTCTGAGATTAAAAACAACCCAAAACCTTGACAAGGTCAAGATATTGCCTTCAAGCCAGGCCCCTAGAACCTGAAAACGTGTAATCCTGGAGCACCTGGATACGGATGTTGGGTCAAGTCCGTGCCTGGCAACAGCCGCAGGGCTGCAGGTGTCCCTGCCTGTGTGTCCAGAGCCCACTGGAGGCTTTGCTGCACGGTTGGAAGAGGTCCCTGAGAAAAACAGTAGAGTTTCTTCTCAGTCTGGGGGCATCCCCAGCTATCTCCATCTGTAAGACTACCAAGGCTGAAGATACGGTGTTGTAAGCTCATGTGATCCCTTTAGTCTGGATTAAAATTTGCAAGTGCAGACAAAGCCGCTGGGGGAAACAAAAGATTTGTAAGGAGAAACCATTGTGCTGCCTTTTGTGATAGAACCTGGCCCGGGCTAGTATCAGTAAACTGGCTTGTAGGCTTTAAATTCCCCTGGTATTTCTTCCCTCATAATTTACTGCAGCATGGATCAGCATGGGAAAGTTATTAGCAACATGCTGGTTGTCTCTCCAAAACGTCAGTCTTTAGTTTTAGAGAAGGGAATTGGACTGCCACCTTCCGAAAAGGTTACTGGAAATTTGAGGGAGAAATATGATGCAAAAGTGACAGAAGCTTCACAAAATTGAACAAGGTATAAGTTTGCAGAAATCCAATCGTGCAAGAGAACTGGATGCAAACAGTAGTGAGAAGACTGCAGGCTTTTGTCTGAAGGTTGTCCAGATGATAAGAAAGCCCACCAGGGCAGCATTTATCTGCAGCAGAAATTATCTTAATACAGGCATGGAAGAGTGCTCAAAAAATCAAACCCAATTCTTCTGATGTGAGTTATGTCTGATGCTAAGGCTTTTGGGAAGTGTGGGAGTACCGTGCAGGACAGTGGCACGTCACAGCAATACTGGGGTGCTGGTGCCTTTAGGGGGGGGACTTTTCTCTCCTGATTGTCCTGTCTCTGTCCATGTTTTATAGATGCTTGTAGAGCACAAAGCAACCATCCTCCAGAAGTATGTTCGCACCTGGCTGGCCCGTACTCGCTTCCTCCGGATCAGGAGGGCCACCATCATCCTGCAGTGCTACTACCGGCGCATGAAGGCCCGGCAGCAGCTGAAGGCACTGAAGATCGAGGCCCGCTCAGCACAGCACCTGAAGAAACTCAACATTGGCATGGAGAACAAGGTGGTCCAGCTTCAAAGGAAGATTGATGAGCAGGTATGTCCTGAGCTGTGGTGGGACAAGCGCGGTCCTACTTCTGGGCCACATGGGTCTTGGATCTCCACCTTGCTGTCTCAAGAGCTTGCTCAGGAAGCTGTAAAGATTTCTGGTTTGCATTATAATCAATATTGTTCAGACTTAATTGATTTTCATCAGCAGTGTAGCATGGGAGCGGGCAATACCTGCTTTGCTGTGCTCATGTGCTGGTCCAAACGTTTCTGCTCTACAAACTCCTGGGACACGGAGCATCTGCCACAGTCCAGGGTGCTGAACCATATGTCCTTTGGGTCATGTTACCTGAAAGGTAGTGAGTAAATTAGCTAAATACTCACTTTACAAAGCAATTTGAATTTGTGTTATTAGATATGATAACTGTTCTTCAGTAAGAACTGCGATGAAGGGCGAGATAGTTTGATTACACACTGTTTAGCAGGAGGGTTTGGGGTCAAGCTTTTCCCACCTACTAGCATAACAGTGTGCAAGTTATTCTGCTAAATGCCCTCTCTGTTGTCTACCTAGCTTCACAGTGCTGTACAGAGATTTCAGGGATGAGTGTAAGAAATATTCACTGGGGTCCGGTTCTGTCCACTAATACCAGTGGGGAAATTCATATTCATGTATATCCTTCTCGAGCCTGCAGAAGTAGAGTTTAAACTCTAGTTCCTTTTAAGTCAAGGTACTTATATGTAGTACCAGTTACTAGTAATTACAATTTATCCTTCTGCTTGGGATGTGTCAAGAGCTCTTATGCATAGTATAAGATGAAAGCCATCGTATAAGCCATTTACTGCCAGGAAAAGTGCGGAGGTGGAACAATAAAGAAGAAACAATGTCTGGTTAATGTTGGCTTTCTCTTCTCGGATTATGAAAGCAGGAGAAAGGTTTACTTCAGGGAAAGAGACATTGTGAGCTTTTAAGTAGGGAGAAATAAGGGGTTGGAGGTTTTGTCTTGATCTCCCTGAATCTCTCTGAAGGCCGTTTTGAAGGAGTTACTTTGATGCTTTCTGTATAACTTTTGCAGGGAAGAATTACTGCGCTCTCATGCTCATTAGAGTCTGTCCAGCGAGCTATTTTTAACCACCCTTTCAGGAATGACAGCTTCCCTGGGATGCTTTGGAAGTGCTAATGAGCCTCCCAAGCTCCGGTCCACTACATGCTCTTTTCAGTGCACTGGATTTTCTGGCAGCAGCGAGTTTGTTGCATCATATTTCCCCTGAAGTATCCTGATTTCAGTCCTTGCTAATCTCTAAAAATGCCCATTAACTTTTAAGAAAAAAAAATTGCAGGTAAGCTGGAGAGCTGCGGTTGTATCCTTATCTGACTAGCCGTGGCAGAAAATGTTTTTATTTCTGCTACTTTAGTTCATGCATGAATAGAGCTACGCAATATGCGGTGTGCCCCTGAGGAAGAGCAGATCTTTCTTTGAAAACATTCAAACCTATTACTGCGTGTCAGCCACAGCTTATAAACTCTAGCATCCGCAACGCTATTTAATTTAGGCCTATTTAACTTAGTTTCTAAATCAGGTGGCACTTCTGGAGGTCACGCGGAGAGGGGCCAAAGGGCTTCGTGCTGCTTCGTCTCTGTCCAAAAAGGAGCATGGGGGTGGTGGGGAAATGGGGCTGGAGCAGGCAGAGGAGATCAGAAGAAACCTTCTTCTGAGCTACCTTGGGCATCTGAAGGAGAATCACCCGACTGTGTGGAGGGGGGTTCAGTGTCCACCAGCTCCCCTTGCACTTACACATGGTTGGTCTTGTCTGGAAGACTCCATGTAGATTTACAAGATAAAATTTTCTACTTTCATGTTTTTGAGGGTTTTTTTTTCTTTTTTCCCTTCACTGGGCTGTAAAGTTCCTTCAAACCTCAGTTGAACTGGAGCCGGTGGGGACCTCTGACTTTATAGGGACAGATCGTGCCTTTTCTTCTTGTGTTCTAGTTTTTGTTCTTACTTATTTGACTCCAGTGAACATCTTGACAGAGGAAGAGGCAGTAGCTCCAGGTCTGTTACTTTGCCCCTTGGGCTGCTTGCCCTGACCAGTCAAAAACTGTAACTCAGGGCTCTCCTGAGTTACAAAAATCCATTGGATTTTTTTTTTTAAATGATACATTACTGACCTTTTTATTTTTTAGCCTTTTGTCTTCTGGTTTCTTCACCTGAAGCTTCTCTTACCCACCACATGAACTAAAAACTTATTAAAGGCAGCAGCAGTTTGCCAGGTGACGGTCTGGCTCTGGTGGCTAAAGCTCGGAGAAACAACAAAATGCCAACTTACAGATTACCTGTACTGTGTCATCTTGTCAGGACATTGGTGTCTCTTGCTAAATGTTTTCTAGCAAAACCAGGAAAGACCCAAACTGGCATTTCTGACGTATAAGTGAGAGACGCCTTGGGAAAAAAAACACTTCAGATGTTTTACGCAGTGGTTGAGAAGAGCACAGACCTTTAAGCTGGGCTGAAACCTTTCAAAAGGGAAAACGTCAAAACCAAGTTGTTCTGCTTTTTTTTATTTTCAAAATGATTCTCTTTTTCCCCCATGAGTAGCTACCTAATGTTTGCAAAGATACTTGCTGGGCTTTTTACTGAAGCTCATGTTCTGCTGTGACTTCTCAAGGGAACATGGGCACAGTCTTCTCTGCGGCTGACTAATAATAACGATGTTTTATTAGTGACAATGCGATTCCCAGTGACTTTGGGTTGAACCGCAGAAATCAACCAGGACTGCTGAATTTTCAGGTCTTGGAGCTTGGGAAAAAAAAATCATTGCTAAGTGCTTAAAAAAGAAAATCTGAGCAAATGAAAAGGCTTTATTGAACTGGCACGTCCTGGAGGTATGACTTGACGCTGGGGTCGGAGGGAGCTCTTTGTGCTCCAGCCGGCAATTATGTTACAGCTCGTTGTCGCAGCGGGTTCCTGCAGGCATGAAAATCGGGAATAAAGGGATAAACAGCACACTGAAATATTGCAAAACAAGTGCATTCAGCAACTCTGGAAGCGGTGATAAAAGCGTAGCTTGTTGTTTTCCTTACAAGCACCAGCAAACATTGTTTGCCTTTGCTTCCAGTTTGACATCAAATTAACAAATGCCTGATAATTGCTGTGGAAATATTGTCGAGCTTTTGTCACAGGTTTGAAATTGTCTTTAGCCTCATCAGCTTTAGTAGCATACGTGGAAATGTTTGTTATCTGACATTTATTCCCTGCAGGGCTCCGAGATGTTTGACCATTACCTTTGCAGTGCATGCACTGATCTTGCTCACCATCTTATTTTCTTCTTTTTTTTGGCACGTTGGCCTGCAGAACAAGGAGTACAAACTTCTGAACGAGCAACTCTCTACGCTCACCTCTGCCCATTCGTCCGAAGTGGAAAAGTTGAAGAAGGAACTGGAGCAATATCAGCAGTGTCATCGGGGTGATGGGAACCAGCTCGTTAGCTTGCAAGAAGAGATGGAGAGCCTCCGCCTGGAGCTCGAGAAAGCCCACGGTGAAAGGAAGGTGGTGGAAGACAGCTACGTGAAGGAGAAGGACCTGCTCAGAAAGGTACCTGTCACCTCTCGTGGTGTGGAGGTCTCTTTCATATGGACGTGCTGGTGAAAGCTCTCCCTTCACAAGTCTGAAGGGCAGAGGCTTTATTTCTGTCTTATAATTTTCCAAATTTTTTTCACTGGATGCCCTTAGAACCTGCCTTTTAACTAGGCCCCCTTGTTTTTGACAAGTTGTGGGGCAGCAAGGGCACCCGGAGCAGTGACTGTCTCATGCTGCCAGAAGCGTGCCCCATCTAGCTGCCTTTTGCACGGCCAACCATGAAGAAACTCCCCAGCCCGGTTTGAAATAACAGTGCTCAGTAACCACGGATCTGCCAGACCTTAGCAGTCTCCATCCGCCCTGCGTAGACGCAGGGATTCCCCATGGCGTGCTTCATGCAAAAATCGGAGAGCGCTTCCATAGACAACCTAAACTATAGGCAGATGCTGCTCCTTGGCCCCGGCTGGGTGTGCTGAGGGTGCAGGAGGGCTTGATTTCTGCCGTTTCGGCCATGGTGGCCCCAGACAGGCAGCCAGTGGCTGGTGGTGCTGGTCCTTGCAGGGTCCAAGCAGCTCTGAGACCAGATTGCTTCTCCTGAGCGCTGGGACGGTGGTCAGCAGCCAGCAAGACCACTTGATATGAGCCCGTGCAAGGCTTGAGGCTGCGATGTGGAATGGAAAGGGGTTTCTTTTCTCTCCTTGGTGCAAATTCCTAAGCTTTCTGCAGCTGTTGAGAAGGAAAGCTTGGGAAAAGGAGCCCCGGAGCATGCAAGGTTTTAGCAAAGAAGTTGGATGTTCCCCTGAATAAATGAGCGATCTTTCTTCTTTTGCCCCGGCAAGTTTATGCTGCGGTTGGAGAGACCTTGGGGATTTTCTGCTAGATACGCTGAGTCGAACAAGCTGTTCCGAAATTGCTGTTCAGGATGGTGCTTTGTGCGTGTGACACCCTGAAGATGAGTCGCTTTGGGGGGAAAAAAGGCCGGGAATCGGAGAAGCAGCTACTGTGTTTTTTGGTGTGTGTGTGTGTGCTTATGCACTGCACTTGCAGAGAGACAGAAAGT